>NC_044038.1:79306224-79606224 GCF_901765095.1 Microcaecilia unicolor | reverse complement strand
TTCCCACTCATGGCAGGCTCAATGCGGCTTACATGGGGCAATGGAGGGTTAAGTGACTTGCCCAGAGTCACCTTTGCCTGAAGTGGGAATCAAACTCAGTTCCTCAGTTCCCCAGGACCAAAGTCCACCACCCTAACCACTTGGCCACTCCTCCACTCTTTCCCACATGCATCACTTTGCACTTGCTCACATTAAATGTCATCTGCCATTTAGATGCCCAGTCTCCCAGTCTCATAATTTTTCATAATCCTCCCGCGATTTAACGACTTTGAATAACTATGTGTCGTCAGCAAATTTAATTACCTCAATAGTTACTCCCATCTCTAGGTAATTTATAAATATTTTAAAAAGCAGCAGTCCCAGCACAGACCCCTGGGGAACCCCACTAACTACCCTTCTCCATTGAGAATACTGACCATTTAACCCTACTCTCTGTTTTCTTTCAACCAGTTTTTAATCTACAATAGGACAGTACCTCCTATCCCATGACTCTCCAATTTCCTCTGGAGTCTTTCTTGAGGTACTGTATTTATTTATTTATTTATTTATTTATTACATTTGTATCCCGCGCTTTCCCACACACAGCAGGTTCAATGCGGCTTACATAGTAAAAAAAACATTACAAAAATCATGTAAGAAGAATATTACAATTGTAATAAACATAATAATAGTAAGGTTTAAGAATATATGAATTGAATTGGATATGGGAAGGTAAACAAGGATAGGATAGGTAAGAGGAAAGGAGATTGGGAGGGGTATGGTATAGAAAGATGGAGAAGAAAAGATTGGAGGGTGAGTATAAGGAGATTAGGAGATGAGGCCAAAGGTATAATCAGAGTCAGTGTCAATGTCAAAGCAAGAGTAGTGTAGATGGGCTAGTAGGATTAACTTGGGTCATTAGTGTAAGCTTGCTTGAAAAGATGTGTCTTCAACATTTTCCTGATGGGTAGATAGTCGTTAATTGTTCAGATGGATCTTGGTAGAGCATTCCAAAGCTGACTGCCCAAAAAGGAGAAATTGGATGCGTAGTAGGTTTTGTATTTAATTCCTTTGTAATTGGGAAGGTGTAAATTAAGGTAAGTACGTGAGGACATTGATCTATTTCTAATTGGAAGGTCGATCAAGTCATTCATATAGCTAGGGGATTCTCCGTATATTATCTTATGAATCATTGTATGGACCTTGAAATATATTCTTTCTTTGATGGGGAGCCAGTGAAGTCTTATCCGAAGAGGTGATGTGCTTTCAAATCTTGACTTGCCAAAGATAAGTCTGGCTGCTGTGTTCTGGGCAGTTTGAAGTCTTTCAGGACTTGGGTTTTACAGCCTAGGAAAACACTGTTGCAGTAATCTGTATGGGTAATGACTGTGGATTGTACCAGGTTCCGGAAAGTGTCCAATGGAAGATATGATTTTATTCGTTTCAGAATCCACATCATATTGAACATTTTTTTCGTGGTGAGCTTAGCATGGTTATCGAAAGATAGATGGCTATCTATTGTGACTCCAAGGATCTTTAGACTGCTAGATATGGAGAGAATAACATCAGGGGTGTTGAGAGTAGTCGGGAGGAGTGGGGAGTATTGAGATGAAAGGACAAGGCACTGAGTTTTTTCTTTATTTAATTTCATCTTGAAAGCATTAGCCCAGGAGGTTAGGGTAGTCATACCAGTAGTAATTTTATCGGAGATTTCTGATAAATTGGATTTAAAGGGGATAAAATTGGTGACGTCGTCAGCATATATGAAGGGATTAAGGTCGTGTTTGGTCAGTAACCTGGCCAAAGGGATCATCATAAGGTTGAAGAGTATCGGGGAAATTGGAGATCCCTGTGGTACCCCGCATTCTGATGACCATGGGGCTGATATATTTGTAATCCCTTTGACTTGATAGGATCTTGTGGTGAGGAAGTCCTTTATCCAGTTGATAATATTGCCGCCAATCCCAAGTTTGTCCAAACGTTTAGTAAGGATAGTATGATCAACCATGTCAAAAGCACTAGACAAGTCAAATTGTAAAAGGAGGATGTTGTTTTCAGTTGCTATTTACTGTCTGACTTTGGAAATTAAGGTAAGAAGGACCGTTTCAGTGCTGTGGGCAGAACGGAAGCCCGACTGCGACTCATGAAGGATGGAGAATTTCTGAATATATTCATTGAGTTGTTAGGTCACTCTGTTTTCCATCAATTTAGTGAATAGAGAGATAGAGGCAATTGGACGAAAGTTGGTAATGTCGTTTGCTGGTTTCTTTGGGTTTTTTGGTATGGGTGTTAGTAATATATTGCCATGTTTTGTGGGGAAGGAACCTCGTTGAAGTAAGAAGTTTAAGTGGGTGGTGAGATCTGAATAAAGCATGTTGGGGCGCCTTTCAAAAGGTAATTGGGACAGGGGTCGAGGTGGCAGTGGAGAGTTTAGAAATGGTTTTAGTGACTTCTTCGGTGGTAAGGAGAGTAAAATAAGTCCAAGAACGATCTACCGATATTTCATCTAATCCAGGGTCCAGTTCGTCAAGAAAAGTATCCACAGTGAAAGTGTCTTGAGAAATCGATTTGCGAAGATTGATTATTTTGTCACTGAAGTATTTCGCTAACTGGTCAGCCGAAGGACCATTTGAAGGTGATATTGTAACTGGATCAGTATTTAAAAGATTTTTTATGTTGAAATTGTTTTTTTACATCTGTGCCAATCATTGTAATTTCTTGTGTATAATAGGCTCTTTTGGCACGTTTAATGGCGTATTTGTAGTCCCTTTGTGATTGTTTCCATGTATTAAAGGTGAGGTTATCTTTAGACTTGCTCTGTGCTTTTTCAAGTTTCCTGGTTTGAGACTTTAGGTCTTTCAGTAAGTCATTGAACCACGGTGATGGGTTACGTTTACGTGAAGTCAAGGGGCGTAGTGGTGCAATTTCGTCCAAAATCATTTTGCTTCTATTATCCCAATTAGTAAGGAAGAGATCTGAGTTTGGTTGTGTTGACCAGTTATTCACATAGATGCGTTTCCAGAAACTATCATTGTCAATTTTTCCTCTGGTGAGGATCGTTACAGGGTCATGTGGTTTGGACAGACCCTTTTTACGCCATTGCAAGGTGAGGGATGCTTTGTAATGATCAGACCATGGTATGGGAGACCAATTAATGTCAGATATTAAGAAATTTTGGTGGAAAATTTATATGAGATAATATCAAGTGAGTGACCCTTGGAGTGGGTGGGTTGCGGTGGAGGTAGGCTGAGGTCACATAGATAAAGAAGATCCATGCATTCTCGGGTATGGGCAGACTTGGAGTCCTCTAGATGGAGGTTTAAATCGCCTAATAAAATTACATTGGGATCATTGATGCATGAGTTAGATATGAAGTCCATGAAGGTAGAATGGTTGTGGTTCCAATTGCAAGGGGGTCTGTAAAATAGAATACAGGTCAAGTGATCACATAGTGTAGGGCTGTATAGTTTGATTGAGGCAATTTCCAGTTGCGGGGTAATGCTTTCAGATATGGCTTCAGAGGAAAAGCTGGATCTAAAGATTAATGCTATACCTCCTCCAATTTTCTCTTTTCTAGGCCAGTGTAAGATTTTGTAACCAGGAGGGCAAAGTTCTAATATGATAGGGTCTTTAGAATCACGGATCCAGGTTTCTGTGATGAAGAGCAAATCAAGATTATCAGATTTAATCCAGTCAGTAATAATTTCAGATTTGCTGACAGTAGATCTGGCATTAATGTATCCCATGCGTATAGATAAGTAAGGTTTGGTGGTATGCGAAGACGAGAGAATATTTATAATTTGTCTTGGTTTTTTTTGCTTTGGTTTTAATAGTTCTAAACGTATTTGATGTTATGGTATTTGTTAAACTATCTTCTTCCGATGATGACTGGTGAAGTAGAGATGGATTTCTATGGTTTTGAAGAGTTCGAGAAGAAGTAATTGATTTGGTTGGTCTTTTGTGGTGATGAAGAACTGGTATGAAGTTAAGATCTGGAAGGAGGGCTTTCGAGGTTGCAAGGATAAGAGCAGGTGAATGAATAGTGATAAGAATGTTTAGGAAGTTCATTGTGATGAGTGGTTAATTCACAGCAATGTTGGGGAATGCAGACGATTAGTTAGCAGGACTGTGTAGAGATAGAATCAGCTAAATAGCTAAATTCACAGCAGTATTAAGGAATACATTGGATAATTAGCAAATTAGCAGGACTGATAGCTAAATTCACAGCAGTATTAAGGAATACAGTGAATGATTAGCAGGACTGATAGCTAATTCACATAAGTACCATCAGGGCCGTGCCAACACGGTAAGCGAGGTAAGCATGGCAGGAGGGCGCCATCCTCTGGGGGGCGCCCCGCCGCACCATGCTTACCTCGCCCTCTTCTCCCCAGATCCTTTTCCTTTTTTTTTTTGTTTATATTTTCCGCTGTCCGGCAGCAGCGTAGCGTTAGTGAGGAGGCGGCGCTCCCCCGCCCCGACGTGTCAGTCTTCCCTTCGCTCAGTTCCGCCTTCTTCTGACATCAGAAATGACGTCAGAAGAAGGCGGGACACTGAGCGAAGGGAAGACTGACTCGTCGGGGCGGGGGAGCGCCACCTCCTTCTCACTAACGCTACACTGCCGCCAGACAGAGGTAAATTTAAACAAAAAAAAAGGAAAAGGATCTGGGGAGAAGAGGGCGGGTAGTGTAGCGATCGTTTTCGGGGGGCGGGGCCAACTGCAGGGGGGTGCCAGAGACCCTAGGCACGGCCCTGAGTACCATGGAATACTCATTCTGATGAGTGGTTAATTCACAACAATGTTAGGGAATGCAGACGATTAATTAGCAGGAACTGTCAAGAGATAGAGGCCCAGATGCATCAACCATACGTAAAAAAATCAAAAACGTAAAAGTCCTTACCGAAGTTGAAAAAACGAAGAATGCAGTAAAAAAAAACAAGTCCCACATGTTCAGTTCAGTAAACAAAAGTCGAATGCATTAAAGAAGTGTAATCCCCGTCGTTAATGTGCTCGTAAAACATGCGCAGAGCAGCCAAGCGTTATGCTGGCTGCTCTGCGCATGCCAAAAAATGTCAAAGAAGCTGAGGATCGGGAGGGGGCAAAGGTGCTCGTCAGGAGCGTCCTGTATGGACGCCCTTGCCCCCCCCCCCCCGCCCGAGGTCGACGCTGCTCCCCGCTTCCCCCTGTATTAAATAAAAAATCAAAAGAAAACTCCAAACTGTAGCAGCCACGGCCCCCCCTTCCTCGTCAGAGGAGGGCGGGCCCAGGAAGAATGGGTGAGAGGCGCTGCGCAGGCCGGTACGGCGGAGGGGGGGTCCGGTGGAGGAGGGGAGAGGCGGCGACAACCTCATGGGGCGGGGCACGGGGCGGAGGATGGTGGGAGGCGGAGCTGTGTGGGAGAAGGAGAAATAGAGAGAGAGGAAGGGAGGGGGGCCGTGGCTGCTACAGTTTGGAGTTTTGTTTTGATTTTTTTTTTTATTTAATACAGGGGGAAGCGGGGAGCAGCGTCGACCTTGGGCGGGGGGGGGGGGGGGGCAAGGGCGTCCATACAGGACGCTCCTGACGAGCACCTTTGCCCCCTCCCAATCCTTTTTTGCTTTTGGGGTTGTTGTTTTTTTTAAATTTTATGCAGGGGGAAGCGGGGAGCCATGTGTTTGTGTGGGGTTTTTTTATTTTCAAACATGCCAGCTTGGATTTTTATGCTGCAGGGAGAAGCGGGGAGCAGTGTCTGTATGACAGCTCAGGCCTTAACGACAGGTCTGACTTCACGTTAAATATATCACGGTAAATGATTCGTTGCAATCATCGGTATGGTTAGTGCATTGCGAATTGTTCACATTTCAATTGGAAGTGACTCGTTTGCATTCTGTTTTCGTTAGCTGCTAGCGTCGTCGGAAAATGGCCTTTAATGCATGCTACGGTTGAAAATTTCTTCGTTAAAGGGTCGTTAAAGTTTTGTGCATCTGAGCCAGAATCAACTAAATAGCTAAATTCACAACAATATTAAGGAATACGGTGGATAATCAGCAGGACTAAATAGCTAAATTCACAACAGTATTAAGGAATACAGTTGATAATTAGAAGGATTAATAGCTAGATACGCAACAGTAATAAGGAATACAGTGGATAATTCATAACAGTATTATGGAATACAGTGGATAATTAGCAGGACTAATAGTTAAATTCACAACAATATTAAGGAATACAGTGGATAATTAGCAGGACTAAATAGCTAAATTCGCAACAGAATTAAGGAATAACGTGAACAATTAGCAGGACTGACTAAATTTCATATCAATCTTAACAGGGCCTTGTAGTGGTAGGTAGAAGGGGAGATAGTATCTTAGCTGGTTCTGTGTAGCTGATAATTGTAGGTCGAATTCAGATCTTAAACATGGCCTTGTGTTACTAGGTAGATGTGGCAGTTAGTGAATTAGCTGACGCAGTATAACAAGTGGGAGGTCAAGTTCAAGACCTTACACAGGACCTTGTGGTGCTGGATAAATAAGGCAGATAGTTCCTAACTGGTTCAGTATAGATGAATTGAAGGTCAAAATTCAGACCCTAAGCACGGCCTTGTGATACTAGGTGGAAGGGGCAAAATAGTGACTTAGCTAGTGCTGTACAGTAGAAATTGGAGATCGATTACGTGTGTTAGTGTTCGATTCTGGGGAGCACTGCATTATCGTTTGGTGCTCCTGTCAGGTCGCTCAGGCCCCAAAGATCCAATGTCCTAATGTGGAGAGGCAAATTCAATGGAGATGACCGCGGTCATCCGGCCCTCGAGTCTCAATTCAAGTTTACCCCAGGGATGCCGTCAGCCCGGAGACCACCACGTGAAGCCATTCACTGTTGCTGGATCTGTCGCACACTCACTCTCATCAACCAGCTCTTCTCTCAGCCTTCAGTGTCAGCAGCCCAATGTTAGATCTAGTGTGGGGTTCGGCGAAAGATCAGCAGTTGTGAAGATAATTCAATAAATAAGTGGCAGTCAGCCTGGCAGGCTCAGCAACCGTCATCAACCGTCAACAGCCGGTGGCATAGAAGGTAAACGTGCCCAGCATCTGGTACACTGGTACACTGGAGGTGCTCTGGCCCCAGCTACTGTCTTCTAGTGCAAGTCTGACAGTCGAATGACCCCGTCCTGGCCGGTTTCCAGCAGGGTCTCAGGGCAGTAATGGCTCCAGACGGGCAGCGTTTAGGTTTGGTGGGAGTCAGGGTCAGTCGGGCAGCGTTCTCTCCACTAGGCCAGCGGGAACTTTGTCAATCGCCTTCTGAAAATCCAGGTACACAATATCAACCGGCTCACCTTTATCCACGTTTGTTCACTCCTTCAAAGAAATGTAGTAGATTGGTGAGGCAAGATTTCCCTTCACTAAATCCATGTTGACTTTGTCTCATTAATCCATGCTTTTGAATATACTCTGTATTTTGTTCTTAATAATAGTCTCTACCATTTTGCCCTGCACCGACGTCAGACTCACCGGTCTATAATTTCCCGGATCTCCTGTGGAACCTTTTTAAAAAATCGGCATTACATTGGCCACCCTCCAGTCTTCCGGTACCACGCTCGATTTTAAGGATAAATTACATATTACTAACAATAGTTCTGCCAATTCATTTTTCAATTCTATCAGTACTCTGGGCCATCCGGTCCAGGAGATTTGCTCGTCTTCAGTTTGTCAAATTGCCCCATTACATCCTCCAGGTTTATAAAGAATTCATTCAGTTTCTCCAACTTGTCAGTTTCGAATACTATTTCTGGCACCGGTATCTCTTCCAAATCTTCCTCCGTGAAGACCAAAGCTAAGAATTCATTTAATCTGTCCGCAATAGCTTTGTCTTCCCTGATCGCCCCTTTTACCCCTCGGTCATCTAGCGGTCCAACCGATTCTTTTGCCGGTTTCCTGCTTTTAATATACCTAAAAAAAACTTTTACTATATGTTTTTGCCTCCAATGCAATCTTTTTTTTAAAGTCCCTCTTTGCCTTCCTTATCAGCGCTTTGCATTTGACTTGACATTCCTTATGCTGTTTCTTATTATTTTCAGTTGGTTCCTTCTTCTATTTTTCTGAAGGATTTTCTTTTAGCTTTAATAGCTTCCTTCACCTCACTTTTTAACTTTGCCGGCTATCATTTGGTCTTCCGTCCTTCTTTTTTAATATGCGGAATATATTTGGCCTGGACTTCCAGGATGGTGTTTTTGAACAGCATCCACGCCTGATGTAAATTTTTGACCCTCGCAGTCGCTCCTCTAAGTTTTCTTTTCACCGTTCTTTTCATTTTATCATAGCCTCCTTTTTTAAAGTTAAACGCTAACGTATTTGATTTCCTATGTATAATTACTTCAAAGCTAACATCAAATCCAATCATATTATGATCACTGCTATCAAGCTGCCCCCACACCATTACCTCTCACACCAGATCATGTGAGCCACTAAGGACTAGGTCTGGAATTTTTCATTCTCTCGTCGTCTCCTGTACCAGCTGCTCCATAAAGCAGTCCTTGATTTCATCAAGGAATTTTACCTCCCTAGCATGCACTGATGTTAGATTTACCCAGTCAATATTGGGGTAATTGAAATCACCCATTATTATTGTGTTGCCCAGTTTGTTTGCGTCCTTAATTTCCTTTAACATTTCTGCATTCGTCTGTTCATCCTGGCCAGGCAGACGGTAGTACACTCCTATCACTATCCTTTTCCCCTTTACACATGGAATTTCAATCCATAGTGATTCCAAGATGTGTTTTGTTTCCTGCAGAATTTTCAATCTTTTTGATTCAAGGCTGTCCTTAATATACAATTCTACCCCTCCACCAATTTGATTCACCCAGTCACTACGATATAATTTGCACCCCGGTATGACAGTGTCCCACTGGTTATCCTCCTTCCACCAGGTCTCAGAGATGCCTATTATGTCTAATTTTTCATTTAGTGCAATATATTCTAACTCTCCCATCTTATTTCTTAGGCTCCTGGCATTCGCATATAGACATTTCAAAGTATGTTTGTTCTTCCTATTTACATCATGCTTAGTGCTTGACAGTATTAATTTGCAATCTTTTGTCTGATTTTTATTTTTATTTAAGGACACCTGCAGGCATATTTTCAAAGCACTTTGGGAGGCTAAGTTCCATAGGTTTCTATGGAGCTTTGGGAGGCTAAGTGCTTTGAAAATACGCCTGCTGATCTACTATGGTCTCTTTTGCAACCTCACTATCAGGATACCCTATCTTCCCTGTTTTGGTGATATCTTTGAAAGATACCTTATCCCGAACCATGCACCTTTGAGCAACTGTCGGCCTTCCCTCAGTTTAAAAGCTGCTCTATCTCCTTTTTAAACGCTGATGCCAGCAGCCTGGTCCCACCCTGGTTAAGGTGGAGCCCATCCTTTCGGAATAAGCTCCCTCTTCCCCAGAATGTTGCCCAGTTCCTAACAAATCTAGCTTCAAGAGAACGGACAGATTCTCTGAAAGCTAGGAGCTCTTTGCATTGGGCACACACATATAACCGCTCACCAACTGGGAGATAATCATACATGTGACACTCAATGCAAAAGACTGGATAGCACCCCTCTCGCTGCTGGACTGCTGACTTTTAAACCCCAATCTTTAAGTTCCCAAAGCACAAAGCAAAACAGTGTTCACTTACCAGAGAAATGTCCTCTTCTCTCACAACTTCTCAGAAAGAAAGTTCAGTGGGACCTTTCCTCTTTATATAATTTTGAATCTAAGGGGCCTTTTTTAAACAGGCTCTTTCAAGCTAACTCAGGGCAAGATGCACTAAACTAAACGAGGCTTTAATGAGCCTTTAATGAACAGTTTTCCTACCCTGGCATGCATTAAAGCCCAATTTCCGACGACGGTAGCAGCAAACGAAAATGGAATGCAGATGAGCAAATTGTGTAGAAACCCCATTGAAATGAGATGCTCTAAAGTTTTCCGCTTGCCCTAACGCTGGAAAACTACCGGAAAGCTAATGAGAGGTCTGTACCTCTTATTGGGGCTGCCCGGCTAAAACGTAAATGTAAAAATTTTTTTTAAAAATCGCGAAGGGGGCAAAAACGCTCGCCAGGAGCATCCTTTATTGACGCCCGAGGTCGCCACTGCTCCCCGCTCCCCCTGCATTAAAATCCACAAATGTAAAAAAAAGGATTGGGAGGAGGCAAAGGCGCTCGTCAGGAGCGTCCTTAATGGTCAGCTTGCCCCCCCCGCCCCGCCAGAGGTCGCCGCTGCTCCCAGCTTCCCCCTGCATAAAAAAATCAAAACTTTAAGCTGCCCCAGCCCCCCTCCCTTCCTCTCTTTCTCCCCAGCTCCGCCTCCCGCCATCCTCTGCCCCTATGCCCCACCCCCACCGCCCCCCTGAGGTCGTCGCCGCCGGTCCCCCCTCCACCGGGCCCCCCTCCATCTTACCGGGCCCGCGCTGCGCCTCTCACCTCTGTGTGAAGGCGCTGCACGGACAAGAAGAACAGCTGATCGCCTCTTCGCTGATTCTTCGGACGTCCCTCCTTTCCTCCTGGGCCCGCCCTCGTTTGATGTAACTCAGCGAAGAGGTGATCAGCTGTTCTTCTTGCCCGTGCAGCGCCTTCACACAGAGGTGAGAGGCGCTGCGCGGGCCCGGTAAGACGGAGGGGGGCCCGGTGGAGGGGGGAGTGGCGGCGACAACCTCAGGGGGGCCGTGGGGTGGGGCACGGGGGCGGAGGATGGCAGGAGGCGGAGCTGGGGAGAAAGAAAGGAAGGGAGGGGGGCTAGGGCAGCTTAAAGTTTTGATTTTTTTATGCAGGGGGAAGCGGGGAGCAGCGGCGACCTCGGGCGGGGCGGGGGGAGGGGCAAGGCCGTCCATAAAGGACGTGTTTGTTTTGGGAGGGGGGGGTTTTACATTTGTGGCATGCACAGAGCAGCCAGCATAACGCTTGGCTGCTCTGCGCATGCTTTACGGGCCGATTACCGACGTTTTTAACGAAGGGTTAGTGAATGCAAGTGAGCTGCAACGAACAGCTCATTTGCATTCCCCATCCTTCGTGCATAGCCATTCCGTACCGATTCGTTATGGAATTCGGTATGAAACGGCTCTAATGAGGACTTTTGTGCATCTTGGCCTCAGCAACCTATGCAAATATTCTACTTCCCCACACCTTAATTAACACCTAATTGAGGTTACTGGATGTGACACCACTCCAGCAACCAAAGAACAGAAAATAACTGTCTTTTAGAACAAGAGCTTTTGGCAGTTAAGTTTCTACCTCTAGAAAAAGTTTCAGTTTAAAACTATGGGGAAAGGGTTGTACACTGTGGCAACTAGTTAATAATGCTTGCTTTTCTCTCTCTCTCTCTCTCTCTTTTTATTCCCCCCTTAATACTAAACTAGGTCCTGTTTGCTTCCCCCCCTCTCTCTCTCTTTTTATTCCCCCTTAATACTAAACTAGATCCTGCAGTGCCTGCTAGAGGCTGTCTGTTAATGCTGTTGAACCTGGATCTCCAAAGTCTTCACTTTCCCTTTCAAATCTGCGTTGCTCCTCTTCAAACTCTGAAATCGGACATCAGATTGGGCCAGTGGAGGTACGACCTTAGAAGATGAAGAATAGAGGACCTCTAGGGGACGTTGTTGCTGACATGGAAGCGCCTAGTTCTATTTTCATCCTGGGATGTGGGGAAGTAAAAGGACCGGCTGGGCTAAGCGATACCTCAATCTCAAAGCTCGAGCCCCTCTCCAAAACTTGAGCAGCCAGTTCACCCACTTATGCACTAGTATACACAGTGATCTCCACCTGATGGAGTGAAGAAAAGACCACCCGTTGAGCAGATTGGGCGGAGGGCCTCCCATGGTGTTTAAGCATGATGTAAGTGAAACACGTAGAGAGAGCTCACACATGTCCTTACATCACGGCAGCCATCTTGGACTCCCACGCATTCATACATTTTAACACTATTTACATTAGGGCTAGGTTTACTAAATGGTGCTATGGGCATGTTAGTGTTTTTAACGTGCGTAAAGCGAAGATACCTGTAGCAGTTTTTCTCCGAGGACAGCAGGCTGATTGTTCTCACATGTGGGCCCAGGAATCGGCATTTTGCAAGCAAATTATAAAGAAAGGTTTTGCCAGAGGCTTCTGGCATGCGTGCAGCATGCACCACGCATGTGTAGACCAATTTCCCAATTGTCAAGTGAGCGCGTTCCCTCAGTTAAATCAAAAAGCATAAAAAGAAGCAAATAACTCCAAAGGGGAGGTGGGTGGGTTTGTGAGAACAATCAGCCTGCTGTCCTTGGAGAACACCTGCTACAGGTAAGTATCTTCGCTTAAATCTCGCATGTGGGGTATCCCTAACAACCAGGCTCACTCAAAACAATGAACATTGGTCAGTTGAGCCTTTCAACGGCGAGGACATAACAGATTGACCTGAAACCATAAGCAAGTAACTGAGAGTGCAGCCTGGAACAGAACAAAAATGGGTCTAGGGGGGGTGGAGTTGGATTCTAAACCCCGATCAGATTCTGCAGCACTGACTGCCCAAACCTACTGTCGTGTCGGGTATCCTGCTGAAGGCAGTAGTGAGATGTGAATGTGTGGACTGATGACCACGTTGCAGCCTTGCAAATCTCTTCTATGGAGGCTGACTTTAAGCGAGCCACTGTTACAGCCATGGCTGTAACATTATGAGCCATGACATGGCCCTCCAGAGTCAGCCCAACTTGGGCATAAGTGAAGGAAATGCAATCTGCTAGCCAATTTGAGATAGTGTGTTTTCTGATGGCGACTCCCCTCCTGTTGGGATCAAAAGAAACAAACAACTGGGCTGACTGTCTAAAGGGCTTTGTCCACTCCACGTAAAAGGCCAGTGCTCTCTTGCAGTCCAAGGTATGCAAACTGCTTTCGCTGGGGCGGGTATGAGGACGGGGAAAGAATGTTGGCAAGACAATTGACTGGTTCAGATGGAACTCCGACACCACCTTCGGCAAGAACTTAGTGTGCATGTGGAAGACTACTCTGTTGTGATGAAACTTGATATAAGGTGCATGCACAACCAAGGCCTGAAGCTCACTGACCCGATGAGCTGAAATAGCAGCCACCAAGAAAACGACCTTCCAGGTCAAGTACGTCAGATGGCAGGAAATCAGTGGCTCAAAAGGAGCTTTCATCAGCTGGGTGAGAACAACATTGAGATCCCATGACACTGGTGGAGGTTTGACAGGGGGCTTTGACAAAAGCAAACCTCTCATGAAGCGAACAACTAAAGGCTGTCCAGAGATAAGCTTACCCTCTACACGGCAATGATAGGCTCTAATCACACTAAGATGAACCCTTAATGAGTTGGTTTTGAGGCCAGACTCTGATAAGTGTAGAAGGTATTCAAGCAGGGTCCGTGTAGGACAAGAAAGAGAATCTAGGGCCTTGCTGTCACACCAGATGGCAAACCTCCTCCATTTGAAAGAGTAACACCTCTTCGTAGAATCTCTTCTGGAAGCAAGCAAGACTCGGGAGAAACCCTCTGAAAGACCCAAGGAGGCAAATTCTAAGCTCTCAACATCCAGGCCGTGAGAGCCAGAGACTGGAGGTTGGGATGTAGAATCGACTCCTCGTTCTGAGTGATGAGGGTTGGAAAATACTCCAATCTTCACGGTTCTTCGGAGGACAACTCCAGAAGAAGTGGGAACCAAATCTGACGTAGCCAGAAGAGTGAAATCAGGATCATGGTTCCACAGTCTTGCTTGAGTTTCAGCAAAGTCTTCCATACTAGCGGTATGGGAGGATATACATACAGAAGACCTGCAGGGGTATTTCCCTGTGATCTTACCTGAGTTGGTCTGGGTTCATACAAACCTATGCGCAAACATGATGGATGCTACACCCTTTGACCTGTGTCAGCAAGTTCCAGCTTCATCTTGTGGAAAATCACTGACATGCTTGCTGAAGCCAAGGACAGTCTGTGTTCCAACCAGTGGCGTAGCTACGTGGGGCCTGAGGGGGCCGGGGCCCCCGCAGATTCACCCCAGGACCCCCCTCCCGGCGAACCCGCCGCCGCCTACCTTTACTTTTGCTGGCGGGGATCCCACTCCCCGCCAGCCGACGTCTTCTCAGTCCTTCCTGCTCTTCAATTTGTTTGCTGACGTCCTGCACGTAATTGTACGTGCAGGACGTCAGCAAACAAATTGAAGAGCAGGAAGCGACTAAGAAGAAGATGTCGGCTGGCGGGGAGTGGGATCCCCCGCCAGCAAAAGTAAAAGTAGGCTGCAGCGGCGGCGGGTTCGCGGCGGGAGGGGGGTGGCAATGTCGGCGGTGGGGGGCGGCGCCGGAGGGAGGGCTAAAATGTGCCTCCTCCCCACGGGCTCTGGACCCCTCTCCCACGGAAGGCTGGCTACGCCCCTGGTTCCAACCACCCCCTTCTATCACCTTGAGAAGCTGAGAAGGGATGCAGACATGGCATCAGAAGTTACCATTCTCCAAGGTCACAAAACAAAGAACTCTTCTTGCCCATGTACTGAACTGAACAAGATCATGATTGGTCCGGGCTATCACCTGACCGCGAGGTACTGGGAGAGCGGGAACAGAAGTAAGTTAGTAAGTCAGAGACCCTCGGAAGGAGGGGTAACTGGTAAGAGGACCTGAGGAATCCAGCAAGGCTCGGAGTGAGCCAGAGACTGTGTTTTGATACCAACTTGTGACCTGCATAACTGGTGCAAATACGTGGGGCAGAGATATTGGCTCTGAGATCCAACGGAGGGACGGAAACCTGCTTGCTGCTGAGAGAGACCTGCACTACATCTAAGACACAGACAGCTGAGACAGCGTCTGGAAAGATTCTGCTCCGTTCTCATCTGAAGCTGTCATAAGGACAGCGGTAAGATCACGGTGATTTACTTCCTAGTCTGAGATTAGTTATTGGTGTTATCTAAGCAAGAAGATTGGTTTATGTCATCTCGTGGTCAGAGAATAAGCTGCTAATTTGTATTTTGCATAAGATGTGATAAGTTTTCATAAGGATTATTAGGATATCATTTGTACTGTTCTAATCATTGCTATACTTAGTCTCAGGATAATCAGAGTATAGTTAGACAATATATTTTGGTAGTGCTCTTATCAGTAAGAGATATTTCTATTGCACATAAGCTAATGCAGAGTGTTTCTATATTTTTCTTATCTACAATAAATAATATATATATACATCATTTGTGGCTTGGTTTCACTTTTCTCACGTAACATTTGGCAAGGTGCCAGAACCAAGGTTCTATATAATATCCCCTAGGCTGAGCTAGGAACCTTGGAATAAATAACCTGTGGGGCATTGTTCTCCTATAAGAGTTGTTTATTTACACCTACAGACCTGTCCCCCAGTGTAGGAGAAAGGCATCTGACGCTAGTCTGTCGTGGGCCTGAAGCCTAGAACAGAACTAAGGGACCTTGTGATTGATCTGAGTGGCAAAAAGATCCACCGAGGGGGTGCCTCACCCGCGGAAGATCTTGCGGACTACACCCATGTTCAGTGACCACTCATTAGGTTGAATTATCCTGCTCATCCTGTCGGCCAGACTGTTGTTTACGCCTGCCAGATAAGTGGCTTGAAGAAACATGCTGTGACGGCAAGCCCAGAGCCACATCTGGACAGCTTCCTGACACAGAGGGCAAGATCCAGTGCCCCCCCCCTTATTGTTGGTGAAAAACATGGCAACCTGATTGTCTGTCTGAATTAAGATTACTCATTTGGACAGCCGATCTCTGAAAGCCTTTAGAGCGTTCCAGATCGCTCTTTCCAGGAGGTTGATCTGCAGACCTTTTTCCTGAAAGGACTAGTCTCCCTGAGTGTGGAGACCATCTACATGAGCTCCCCACCCCAGGAGAGATGCATCCGTTGTCAGCACTTTTTGTGGCTGAGGAACTTGGAATGGTCACCCCATGGTCAAATTGATTGAATCGTCCACCACTGAAGAGAATTCCGAAAGTCAGTGGACAGTTAGAATACATCCTCTAGATACCCCGTAGCTTGAAACCACTGGGAAGCTAGGGTCCATTGAGCTGATCTCATATGTAGACATGCCACGGGCATTACATGAACTGTGGAGGCCATGTGCCCTAGAAGTCTCAACATCTGCCGAGCCGTGACCTGCTGAGACGCTTGAACCATGGACACCAGGGACAGAAGGTTGTCTGCCCTTGCCTCAGGGAGATAATCTCAAGCTGTCTCAGTGTTCAGCAGAGCTCCAGTGAATTCCAATTTTTGGACTGGGGTGAAATGGGACTTGGAATAATTTATGACGATCCCCAGTAGCTCCAGCACCTGAATAGACATTCGAATGGACTCCAGAGCACCTTCCTTCGAGGTGCTCTTCACCAGCCAATCATCGAGATAAGGAAACACATGCACTCCTAGTCTGCGTAGAGATGCTGCGACTACAGCTAGGCATTTTGTAAACACTCTGGGCGCAGACGCCAGGCCAAAAAGCAGTACATGGTACTGAAAGTGCTGTGTTCCCAGCCGAAATCGAAGATACTTCCTGTGAGCTGTAAGTATCGAGATGTGTGTTTAAGCATCCTTTAAGTCCAGAGAGCATAGCCAATCATTTTCCTGAATCATGGGAAGAAGGGTGCCCAGGGAAACCAACCTGAACTTTTCTCGGATAAGAAATTTGTTCAGGGCCCTTAGGTCTAGGATGGGACGCATCCCCCCTGTTTTCTTTTGCACAAGGAAGTACCTGGAATAGAATCCCAGCTCTTCTTCCTCTGATGGAACGGGTTCAACCACTTGGGCCTTTAGAAGGGCGGAGAGTTCCTCTGCAGGTACCTGCTTGTGTTGGGAGCTGTAGGATTGAGCTCCCGGTGGACAATTTGGAGGCTTGGATTCCAGATTGAGGGTGTATCCTAACTGGACAATTTGAAGAACCCACCGGTCGGAGGGTATAAGAGGCCACCTGTGGTGAAAAAACATTAACCTCCCTCCAACCAGCAAGTCGTTCGGTACGGACACATTTACTGAGGCTATGCTGAACTGGAGCCAGTCAAAAGCCCATCCCTTGCTTTTGCTGGGGAGCCGCAGTGGCCTTAGGTGCACGCTGTTGACGAGAACGAGCACGCTGGGACTGAGCCTGGGCAGGCTGCCGAGAAGCAGGAGTGTACTTATGCCTAGCATAGGAATAGGGAGCACTCCTCTTCCCTGCAAAAAACCTCCTGGATGAGGAGGTAGTAGCAGAAGATGCCTGGTGGGAGAGAGGATCCATAGCATCGTTATGCTTCTTGATCTGGTCAACTAGATCCTCTACTTTCTCACCAAAAAGGTTATCCCCCCAGCAAGGAACATCCGCCATCCGCCGCTGGACTGAATGATCCAGGTCAGAGACATGCAGCCATGAGAGTCTGTGCATCACTATACCTTGGGCAGCGATCCTGGATGCTACATCAAAAGTGTCAAATGTACCCCTGGCCAGGAATTTTCGACACGCTTTCTGCTGCCTGACCACCTGGCGAAAAGGCTCGGCCTGCTCCAGAGGGAGTGCATCAACCAAGCTGGACAGTTGCTTCACTGCGTTCCGCAAGTGGATGCTCGTGAAGAGCTGGTAAGTCTGGATCTTGGCAGTGAGCATAGTGGCGTGATACATCTTTCTCGCAAAAGAGTCCAAGGGTCTAGATTCTCTGCATGGGGGCGCCGAGGCATAGTCTAGTGTTCTTGGCTCTTTTGAGGGCGGAGTCCACCACCATGGAATTGTGAGGTAGCTGAGACCTCATCAAACCAGGTCACCGTGGATCCGATATTGGGATTCAGCTTTTTTCGGGATCACTGGATTAGACAGAGGGAACGACCAGTTTCGCATAAGGACTTCCTTCAGTACATTATGCAGAGGAGCCATTGCAGCCTCTCTAGGTGGAGAAGGATAATCCAGGACCTCGAGCATCTCAACCCTGGGCTCATCCTCAACTTCTATAGGGAAGGGAATAGCCGCAGCCATTTCCCGGACAAAGGAGGTAAAGGATAGACTCTCTGGTGGAGAAAGTCTCCTTTCTGGTGGAGGGGAAGGTTCAGAGGGAATCCCATAGGACTCATCAGAAGAAAAGTACCTGGGATCTTCCTCTTCCTCCCACAAATGCTCATCTTCAGTATCGGACTAGACTTCCCTCAGAGCAGTCCGAAACTCAGCCTGCCTCAACGCCGAGGAACGACGTCCTCAATGGTGGTGCCCAGAAGTTGGCGCCCACCTGGACTGCGATGAAGCTCCCTCCACTGACGTCGAAGGGGAGTTGACCTGGGTGGCAGATGACACTGATGCCGCAGGTGGCACAGAGATCGGGCACCTCACCACAGGCGAAGGGTCAGATGCCGCTGCAGCAGACAGTATGGAAGGCACAAGCACCCCCAACACCGAAGCAGACTCTCGCAGGAATCCTTCCAGAAGCTGTGGAAGCAGGGCCCTGATGCGTTCGTCGAGAGCCGCCATCAGACAAGGCTGCAAGGCCAGAAAAGGAGCCGGTGGCAGAATCTGTCGAGGCTCAGGAGCAGGTACCTGGCTGCCAGAAGACCGACGTATCGGCACCTCCTGAACAGAGGGGGAGCAATCCTCTCAGCGCCGACGCTTCTCGGGTGCCGATTCCCTTGATGCCCCAGAGCTCCCGGCACCGTGTGTCAAAGGAGAACGATGACGGTGCTTCTTCGCCTTCGCTCGACGCCTGCCTTCGAGACTCCTTGGTACAGATGAGGAGGACGTGGAATCCTCATGCCTCCTCGGGGCCGGGTCCAATGAAGGTAGATCCCAGGGGGCCTGCATAACAGGAGGCCTCGAGGCAGGTGGAGACCCACTCAATGCCTCACTGCTCTCAGCGCGAATTGGTCTTTCAGCAGCTATTACCTCCGCTCCCAACGTCGATGCTTCCCTCAATATCGATGTCGATGACACCAACCTCGGTACCAATGTTGATGTTGACGTCGAAGGACCGGACCAAGCCCCAAAAAGCTTTTCTCGTAGGGCTTCTCGAGACGCTTGGGTCCATTTCTATAAGCGGCTGGGCTATGGTCGGGCCCAAGGCACTAGATACACCAGGCGTGGGTATCGGTATCTGAGATGGTCCGGTTGCACCGAGTACAATGTTTAAAGCTGCTGGGTGTCTTCGATGACATGGAAGGAAAAACGGCTTCAGCGAAATCAAAAGATGCAATTGTGCCTGATAAAAGAAAAAGGGCACAAAAATAAGGGAATAACTCGACCGTGCAGCCTAAAAACCGGCCGCGACGAAAAGCAAAGGAAACTTGAAAAGGGACAAAACTAAAAGTACACTACGGGAACATTTTTTTTTTTTGTAATGACAATAATAATAAAGAAAAAATTAGGAGAAAAAAGCGAAAACTCGGAGACTCTTTCCTGGGCCTGAGAGGAGCACAGAAAAAAACGACCGCACCTCAACGCGGAGAAAAGAAAACTGAGGGAACGCGCTTACGTGACGGGCGGTAAACCAGTCTGCGCATGCATGTTGCGCACTGCACGTGCGCCGGAAGACTCTGGCAAAACCTTTCTTTGATATTTTGCTTGCAAAATGCTGATTACTGGTCTGACGCGGACGTCGACCCACATGTGAGAACAAGCAGTCTGCTTGTCCTCGGAGAAATGGTTTATGCACATTAAACGCTAACGTGCCCATAGAAATGCATACTGTAGGTGCATTAGCGTTTAACGCACCTTAAATTTACAGGCACGTTAAAAGTGCTAACGCACCTTAGTAAACATATCCCTTAGTATCCAAAACATTCACATTGAAAAGCTTCCTACTTGTAACAAAAATCTGAATGACTGTTATCAAATTAATCCTGATTCATCAGTTAATATATTGCCAAATATTCACAAATGTCCTAAACCCTTATTTCATTCAGTTCATCAGAACACTTTTTTTTTCTCAGATCTGTCTGCAAACCCACTGAAATATTGTAATGCCTTTTCTTTTTCCAAAATAATCTACTTTGGTTTAATTTCAGCCATCTTTCTCTTCATTGTATCCTTCAACCTGGGCAAGAGATAAGCCTTGTCCCTTTGGAGACTTCCTCATATCACCTGAAATGCTGCATATATTGGGTCTGTACTACCTTCCCAGGGCTTTTTTGGGGGGTACTTGGGGGTACTGAGTACCTGCACCTTTTCCATTGTCTGCTACAATTGACCTACGGACCCCAAGTTTTAATGAAAGAGCTCAGGCTGTACACACCAATTCTGCCTTGTCATAGATTCTGTGACTGGTTGCAGGAGCCTGGTGTTGTGGGGTGGGTCCCTCAGTGATTACCCCACCCCTGGAGGGTGGCCTAGCATTTGAGTACCGGCACCTTTTTTGCTAGAAAAAATGCACTGCACCTTCCTAGCTTCCAAAGTGTTTCTCAAATATACAGAGTATCAAGTTTAACTGTGCCTTCAATTTAGGGTTACCATATGGCTCCAGAAAAAGGAGGACAGATTAAGCCAGTCTGGGCTTTATTTCCATTGCTTTCAATGGAAGCGAAACCCGGACTGGATCAATGTGTCCTCCTTTTTCTGGAGCCATATGGTAACCCTACTTCAATTGGAAAGCATAAGCATAAAGATGGGTTATCGCTTGTAGAAAAATGCCATTTCTTAAGATATTTACAGGGAAGCAGCTGAAAGTGGGGGTTTGACTTAATTTTAATTCTACCCATGGTAAATGCAGTGGGTGGAGTCTGTCATCTTGTGCCCCTTACCTGGGGACACTTCTCCCAGCTCCCTGACCTCAGAGAGCCTACCTGATTCCAGCACCTCTGGAATCTATTCAGAGTGAGTCCACTAACTCCTGCATTCAGGGTGGGTCTATCCACTCCTGCTGGACTCCGTATTTGGGGTGGGTCTCCCCACTCCCACCACCAGATCCCATCCAGATTGGGTCCGCCCAACTTCTGTTTGATTTGGTCTAACTGATCTCCCAAGCTAGAAAACCACACAAGAATCTGCTGCTTGAGACTGCTCAATTGTGCACTAGAATCTGTCACTAGGGTCTGTCCAAGCTTAGGGACTCTTACCTAGAGCCCCTCAGACACCAAGCAATCATAGCCTTAATACCCTAAGATTAGATGTATATAACTTAGTGATCTAAATAGGTAGTACAAAAAGTAAATAAGCACATAAGCACATAAGTATTGCCATTCTGGGAAAGTCCAAAGGTCCATCGAGCCCAGCATCCTGTTTCCAACAGTGGCCAATCCAGGTCACAGATACCCGGCAAGATCCCCAAAATATACAAATTTTATACTGCTTATCCCAGAAATAGTGGATTTTCCCCAAGTACATTTAATAACGGTCTATGGACTTTTCATTTAGGAAGCCGTCCAAACCATTTTTAAACTCTGCTAAGCTAACCGCCTTTACCACATTCTTTGGCAACGAATTCCAGAGTTTAATTACACGTTGAGTGAAGACAAATTATTCTCCAATTTGTTTTAAATTTACTACATTGTAGCTTCATCGCATGCCCCCTAGTCCTAGTATTTTTGGAAAGCGTGACAAATGAACCTAAACAGTGACTCTTAGCAATACTGCCAATTAGAATTTAGTTTAAAATTATTGACAGAGCAAATTGGTGCTCTTGTATATGCAAAACCCCTTAGACCAGGTTTGTCTTATTTCTCATTAGAATCAACATCAATTATTAAAATAATGAAAGAAGACAAGGAACACAGGATATCACTGTATGGACACAATGCTTCAGACAAATTTTCCCAAGTAACTACTGATAATAGTATGTGACTGATAATAGTATGTGACCAGATGTCGTTTGTCCTCTCAAAAAAGGAGAAATAACTTGATGTATTTTCTAAGGTAAGGAATGATATAATCACTCAGGAGGAAACATCTGAATAATTTCCACCTGTTGAGACAGTCTGGTGCAAGTATGTTTTTCAACATACTTGCACCAGACTGTCTCAACAGGTGGAAATTATTCAGATGTTTCCTCCTGAGTGATTATATCATTCCTTACCTTAGAAAATACATCAAGTTATTTCTCCTTTTTTGAGAGGACAAACGACATCTGGTCACTTCTTTTTCAGGAAAGTAAAACAGCATCACTTGCTCAAGCTTGTGGTTAACTGGTCTGACATTTCTGCCTACAAGCTATTTTCTAAGTTATATTTTTCTTTAAAATACAAAATTCTAATTTTAACTCCTTCACTTCCACACCTGAAAGCCAGCTGAACCCAGGGCAGGGTGTGCCAAAAAAGAGGAGAAAGGAGATATCATTGGGGAGATCTCTCCTGTACTCAAGGAAAAGCAAAGAGAAGCTGCAACCAGTTTTCACATCTGAATCAGGAAAAGGATTAGAGCCCACAAAGCAATGTGAGTAAATGCTAAAAGCCTATCAGGCTCATTTTTGAAAGAGAAGGACACCCATCTTTCGACACAAATCGGAAGATGGGCGTCCTTCTCACAGGGTCGCCCAAATCGGTATAATCAAAAGCCGATTTTGGACGTCCCCAACTGCTTTCAATCGCAGGGACGGCCAAAGTTCCCAGGGGCGTGTCGAGGCATAGTGAAGGCGGGCGTGCCTAACACATGGATGTCCTCGACCCATAATGGAAAAAAAGGGCGTTCCTGACAAGCACTTGGATGACTTTACATGGTCATGTTTTTCTTATGTCCAAGGCACAAAAAGGTGCCCAAACTGAACAGATGACCACCAGAGAGAATCGGAGATGACCTCCCCTTACTCCCTCAGTGGTCACTAACCCCCTCCCACCCTCAACATCTTTAAAAATATTTTGTGCCAGCCTCTATGCCAGCCTCAAATGTCATATTCAGGTCCATCACAGCAGTATGCAGGTCCCTAGAGAAGTTTTAGTGGGTGCAGTGCACTTCAGGCAGGTGGACCCAGGCCCATCCCTCCCTACCTGTTACACTTGTGGTGGTAAATGTGAGCCCTCCAGAACCCACCAGAAACCCACTGTACCCACATCTCGGTGCCCCCCTTCACCCATAAGGGGAATAGTAGTGGTGTACAGTTCTGGGTAGTGGGTTTTCGGGGAGGTTTGGGGGCTCAGCACACAAGGTAAGGGAGCTATGTACATAGGAGCAATTTATGAAGTCCACTGCAGTGCCCCCTATGGTGCCCGGTTGGTGTCCTGACATGTCAGGGGGACCAGTGCACTACGAATGCTGGCTCCCACGACAAAAGGGCTTGCATTTGGTCGTTTCTGAGATGGGCGTCCTTGGTTTCCATTATCGCCGAAAATCAGAAACAACCAAGTCTAGGGACGACCATCTCTAAGGACAACCTACATTTCAAGATTTGGGCATACCCGACTGTATTATCGAAACAAAAGATGGATGTCCATCTTGTTTCGATAATACGGGTTTCCCTGCCCCTCCATTGGGATGTTTTGCGAGGTCGACCTCAGCAAAACTTGGGTGTCCCTTTCGATTATGCCCCTCCACGTGATAGGAAGTGGGACCCAAGTCCTGGGTACATCCTGGTTGCCTAGTGCAAAGAGTTTGAGAGAAGAAACTGTTAATAAGCAAGAGGCACTAAGTCCTAAAGAAGAGAGAAAAGACTTTGGCAAACATAGAAAGAATGCACAAGGAGCAAGAGTTAGAGATGCTGGAGAAAGGGTACATGCCCCAGAGATTAGTATACCAAAGAGTATTAAGAAGGGAGGTGTTTGCAGTGTTGACATCCTAAAAATAATGAGGCACTTCAAAGAAACAGAGAGGGTTCAAAACTCATCTGATAGTAAAGGGTTATAACAGAGACAGGAAATTAGGAGAAAGAGCTTACCTCAAAGCTGATCTAGGACTGTGTAGATGCTTTGTTTTTTTGTACTCTCTGCCTCATTATTTTTTTATAGCACTATTATCAGTGCTTTTTTTGTGCCAGTACAACGTACCGGCACCTTTTTTCTCAGGGCTGGCTCACCTGCCTGCCCCTAGCTCCCCGACTTTCCGTTCGTGCCTCCCTGCATTGAAATCTTTTATTTTACCTGAAGTCGCAGCAGCGAACACACAGTAAAAGCAACAGGCAGGCTCACCATCCTTCCCTTCCCTCTCAGCGTCCTGCCTTCCTCTGATGTAATTTCCTTTCCGCGAGGGCGCTGAGGGAAGGTAAGCGAGGAGGTGAGCCTACCTGATGTCTTCACTGCTGTTGCAACTTGAAGCAAAATAAAAGATTTCAATGCAGGTTGGCAGGAAAGGAAAGTTGGGAAGTTGAGGGCAGGCAGGTGGGGCTGGGGTTGGAACTGGAACTCGGGGGGGGGGGCAGGTGGAGGCTGGGGCGAGTCACTAGACATGGATGGGAGGGGATGATAGGGAGCAAAGGAGAATTGCTAGACATGGAGTGGAGGGCAGAGGAGAATCGCTGGACATGGATGGGAGGGAAGGATAGAGGCAAAGGA
This sequence comes from Microcaecilia unicolor, assembly GCF_901765095.1. Lineage (NCBI taxonomy): Eukaryota > Metazoa > Chordata > Amphibia > Gymnophiona > Siphonopidae > Microcaecilia > Microcaecilia unicolor. Next base: position 79,581,892 of record NC_044038.1, on the reverse strand, counting down.
GAATTGCTGGATATGGATGGGAGGCTAGGGCAGGGGAGAGAGGAGAATCGCTGGACATGGATGGGAGTGAAGGATAGGGGCAAAGGAGAATCACTGGGCATGGATGGGAGGAGAGGGCAGAGGAGAATCGCTGGACATGGATGGGAGGGTAGGGCAGGAGAGAGAAGAGAATCACTGGTTCCTTGTCATCAGCAGCAGATGAATCCATTAACTGATGGGTTGTATCCACTTACCAGCAGGTGGAGATAGAGAACACTGAAAACCACAGTGACCCTTGGACGGTTAGCCCCAACTGTCTTCAGTATTTCTCTATCTCCCAGCAGGTGTGGACGTAGCTTGATCAACGCCTGGATTTCTGCCTGGAGTGGCTCCTGTGCTTTGCCAGTTAAGCAGGGGTGTTGTGGCTGGTGGTGCCCACTTTAAAGGCATATAGGTTCACCCTTTCCCTGCCTTACCCATTCCCCCGTCCTTCCGGAGCCCTCTGTTGCTCCCTGCCTCCAACTTTCCTCACAGTATTTAAAAAAAAAAAAAAGAGCATGCTTTTACTGCGTGGCTGTTCTGAGGCTTTTTCCAGAGATTCTGGTTCAGTGCAGCTTGACCGAAGCTCATTGACTCAGTCTTCAGAGCAGTGGCGTAGCCAGACCTGAGATTTTGGGTGGGCCCAGAGCTAATATGGGTGGGCATGCACTGTCTATATGAGTAGTGTCTCTTGGGATCCTACAAAATAATGCCTTAGAATTCACTTGATGATGGTTTACTAAGTAGTCTGCCCACCAGCTGCCCTGCATCAGTATAACCACATACATACTTAATGGAAAAATTGATATTTTTAAATATAATTACATTATCCCACAATCTCTCCACTGCAAAATGCTATACACAAACTTGTGCAAAAACACACTCGTATCTTTAAAACCATAACAGCACTAATTCCAAGGACAGGATGAGCTACAACCTTATGCTTGAAAAGGCAGAACTGTAATTACACTAGGCTCTAAAACACCAATACACTACCTCGTGAAAAAAAAAAGCAAAACAAAAAGGGCTGCAAATACTACACGCTAGAGAATACTGCACCTTGATTACACATGAAAAACACATGACACAACAGACATGACACAATGAACTAGAAATCAAAAAATATGAAGGCAAAATACTAAACTGGAAAGTTAACTCAAGAAGTCAGACTCAGCATGCAGCAATACCAGAAAAATTGAAACTTACATGCAAAATATCACAGATGCACATTTTAAAAAAATCTGACATATTCTAATTAATAAATTCTGAATGAAATACTTTTTTCTACCTTTGTTGTCCGATCTATTCGCTTTGGTCCCAGTGTCTTCTGTTTTATGCAGTGTCTTCTTTCCATTTGATATTATTTCTCTCACCATGTCCACCATCCTCCTGTGTCCTTATGCGTCCTGTCTATCATCTGTAGCCCTGTCCCTACCCGTCCTCGTGTTTCAGTATCTGCCTTCAAAGTGTTCCGATCCAGCCCTTAAATTCAGCAGTTTTCCCTCCATCCATATCCAGCATTTCTCCTCACTCCCCTCCATCCATGTGCATCTACTTCCTCTGTCTTCCCTCCTCTCCATCCATGTCCAGCATTTCTCCTCTCTCCCTTCCCCTCCATCCATGTGCATCTCCTTCCTTTATCTTTCCTTCCCCCCATTCTTGTCCAACATTTTTCCTCTCTTTCCTGCCCTCCACTCCATCCATGTCCAGCATTTCTGCTCTCTTCCCTCCCCTCCATCCATGCGCATCTCCTCCCTGACTTTTCTCCCCTCCCTCCATCCATCTGTCCAGCAACTCTCCATTCTCCCCTGCCATCTCCTCCATCCACCCATATCCAGCAAATGTCCTCTGTCCCCTGCATGTTCAGCAATTCTCCTCTCCTCTCCCCTGCCCTCCCCTCCATCCATCCATCCATACCCAGCAAATTTCCTCTCTCCCCTTTCCCCTCCATCCATCCATGTCCAGCAATTCTCCTCCTTCCCCTGCCCTCTGCTCCGTCCAGCAACTCTCCATTCTCCCCTGTCCCTCCTCCATCCATCTCCAGCAAATTTCCTCTCTCCCCTTTCCCCTCCATCCATCCCCAGCAATTCTCCTCCTTCCCCTGCCCTCCGCTCTGTCCAGCAACTCTCCATTCTCCCCTGCCCCTCCTCCATCCATCTCCAGCAAATTTCCTCTCTCCCCTTTCCCCTCCATCCATCCCCAGCAATTCTCCTCCTTCCCCTGCCCTCCGCTCCGTCCAGCAACTCTCCATTCTCCCCTGCCCCTCCTCCATCCATCTCCAGCAAATTTCCTCTCTTCCCTTTCCCCTCCATCCATCCCCAGCAATTCTCCTCCTTCCCCTGCCCTCCGCTCCATCCAGCAACTCTCCACTCTCCCCTGCCCTCTCCTCCATCCATCTCCAGCAAATTTCCTGTCTCCCCTTCCCCTCCATCCATCCCCAGCAATTCTCCTCTCTCCCCTTTCCCCTCCATCCATCCCCAACAATTCTCCTCCTTCCCCTGCCCTCCGCTCTGTCCAGCAACTCTCCATTCTCCCCTGCCCCTCCTCCATCCATCTCCAGCAAATTTCCTCTCTCCCCTTTCCCCTCCATCCATCCCCAGCAATTCTCCTCCTTCCCCTGCCCTCCGCTCCGTCTAGCAACTCTCCATTCTCCCCTGCCCCTCCTCCATCCATCTCCAGCAAATTTCCTCTCTTCCCTTTCCCCTCCATCCATCCCCAGCAATTCTCCTCCTTCCCCTGCCCTCCGCTCCATCCAGCAACTCTCCACTCTCCCCTGCCCTCTCCTCCATCCATCTCCAGCAAATTTCCTCTCTCCCCTATCCCCTCCATCATTCCCTGTTGTCCAGCAATTCTCCTCTCTCCCCTGCCCATCCTGTTTCTGCCCATCCCCTTCCCCCTTCTGTCCAGCGTCTCCCCCCCCCTCTCCCCCTTCGCAGCATCTCCCAGCCACCTGTAAGGACAACGTGGATGAAGCAGCTCACAGGTTTGCTTGCTGTTTGCACTCCCAAAGTTGCAGCAACGAACGAGCGGGCAGGCAGCGGTAGGAAAAGCAACAAGGAGGTAAGTTCGACTCTGTCCTTCGCTTCCCTGCCCTGCCCTGCCCGAAAGGAAATGACGTCAGAGGAAGGCGGGACGCAGAGGGCAAGCAGGGAAGCGAATGACGGAGCAGTCGACCTCCCTCCTTGTTGCTTTTACTCCCGAAGCGCTGCCCGCCCGTTCATCGCTGCAACTTCGAGTAAAAAAGTCGCTGTTCCAGTCGTCGTCATTTGGGTGGGCCTGAGCCGAGATTGGGTGGGCCTGGGCCCATCCAGACCCACCCGTAGCTACGCCCCTGCTTCAGAGGTGGGAGTGGTGCTCAGCTCCTCCAGGGTGGTCCTGCGGACGCCGTTCCAAACGGGGTAAGTTTTGGTGCGAAGCCGCCATTTTATTGCCAGATTTCCGTCCAGTTGGGTGATGGCTGCTGAGGGAGTTAAGCACTGCTCCAGTTGTGGTAAATGCAGATCAGCAGCGGGGCTGTGCAAAACGTGCTCCTTAGACGCTCACTCTAGTACGAGCATGGCGAGTGATGTTTCTTCCTTGATGGAGCTGGCAGCGGGTGCTATTTTGGCAGCGCCGCATGTCTCGACCTTCACGGTTGCGGAGGAGTCTGAGTACAGGGGGACGCCTCGTTTTGAGGCTGCCAGAGGAGCTTCAACATCCGTTTCTCCTAATTCGGAGGTGGAGGGTCAGGGTGAGTTTTTCTCCCCTGAGTTTGTGCTTTTAATTAATAAAACCTTCATGCTGAAAAGAGCTCTGTCGCTGGTGTCTGACACTGCGTTGCATCCTGGGTTCCCTCCGGGTGTTGATGCCCCGGGAATGGCTTCAGATGTTATTTCCTCCCCCGAGCGTTGGAAACACGCTAAACATAGACGGGTAAATTCCCCGTCTGAAAGTGGTGCATATCCTTCCCCCCCCCCCCTCGTGGTCGGGCTGTGGGGAGTCTGAGGGATCTGGCAGGCCCTTAGGGATGGATGATCCAGAGGAGGGTGCCTGTTTGCCACTGGATTTGGATGATCCCCATACGGTCCAGATTTTCCACCGCGACGAGCTGCCAGCTCTCACTAATGACGCCTTGCATGCCCTCTCGATTGATGATCCTGCTGAAGGTGAGGCCTCCTCTGTTAATCTTAGGATGGCGAGTACTAAGAAGCCTACTCGGGCCTTTCCAATGCATGACTCCATCCAAGAGCTTATTTCAGCTCAATGGTCTGACCCCGATGGGCCTTTGAAAATGGCCAGGGCTATGGGTCAGCTTTACCCTCTGAGTGAGGAGCACTTGACCCCTTTGGGGATGCCTAAAGTGGATGCGTTGGTCACGGCGATGACTAAAAAGACCACTCTCCCAGTAGAGGGAGAGGTCGCTTTGAAAGACATGCAGGACCGGCGGCTGGAATCCGCGCTGAAGCGGTCCTTTGAAATTGCGGGCCTTGCCTTAAGGGCGTCTATTTGCAGTTCCTATGCAGCCCGGGCATGTCTTTCCTGGCTACAACAGGCGGTGGAACAGCCCGCCGATGGGCCGGGGCCCCTCTCTGAGGTTGCCCCGTGGATGGAGTCGGCCCTGTCATTTTTGGCTGATGCCCTTTATGATCTGTTCAGAGCTTCGGCTAAACAGATGTCTGTGGTGGTTTCTGCCCGCCGCCTTCTGTGGCTGCGGCATTGGGCGGCTGACATGGCCTCTAAGCAAAGGCTGGTGAGGTTACCCTTTCGGGGCCTCCTGTTATTTGGAGAGGAAGTGGAGAAGATTGTGAAAGACCTGGGGGTTACCTGAGGATAGGCCAAGGTCTTCTTCCAAGGGTCCTGTGTTTCCCTCCTCTTCCAGACCTCGCTTCCGTGAAGCTCACAGGTATTACCCGGGGCGCTCTGCTGGGTTTTCTCAATGTGCCCGTTTTCAGCAGAGGAACTCCTTTCGCTCGGACAAACGTTCCGCAGGGGCCGGTTGAAGGCCAGGAGTTCAGGGGCGTCCTCCACAATGATGGGACGCCGGTCCACTCCTCCTTGCCTGCAGTAGGAGGACGTCTTCCCCTCTTTCTAGAGGAGTGGACCAAGATTACCTCAGATCAGTGGGTCCTGGACCTGATCAGAGAAGGTTACCGACTGGAATTCGGTGCCCCGGTGAGAGACGTGTTTGTGGAGTCCCGATGCGGCACTGCCGTAAAACGGGCTGCGGTAGAGGAGACCTTACAAGTCTTGCTGCACCTCGGAGTGGTGATCCCGGTGCCTCCCATCGAACGTGGCTGCGGCCGCTATTCCATTTATTTTGTCGTGCCTCGAAAAGGTGGGTCTTTCAGACCAATCCTCGACTTACAAAGAGTGAATGAGGCCCTCAGAGTACGACACTTACGCATGGAAACCCTGCACTCCGTCATTGTGGCGGTACAGCCAGGAGAGTTTCTCATGTCTCCGGACCTAAAAGAAGCGTATTTGCACATTCCTATCTGGCCCCCGCATCAGTGGTTTCTCCGGTTTGTGGTGTTGGGAAAACATTTCCAGTTTCGGGCCTTGCCTTTCAGCCTAGCCACAGCTCCCCGTACCTTTTCCAAGGTAATGGTGGTCGTAGCTGCCTGCCTTAGGCGAGAGGGTATCAGAGTTCACCCTTATCTCGATGACTGGCTCATCAGAGCGGATTCAGCAACTGAAAGTCTTGCCACAGACAGAGTGGTGGCAGTCCTGCAGGCGCTAGGCTGGGTGGTCAATATACCCAAAAGTCACCTGACTCCCTCTCAGTCTCTCGAGTATTTGGGGGTCCGGTTCGACAGGGCCTCGGGCTTTGTCTTTCTCCCCGACCAAAGGTGGTGCAAGCTTCAGAATCAGGTCCGTCTGCTCCTGTGGATGCCTCTCCCGCGAGCTTGGGACTTTGTCCAGCTGCTGGGGTCAATGACGGCCACCTTGGAGGTGGTTCCTTGGGCGAGAGCGCATATGAGGCCTCTGCAGATTGCCCTGCTTCAAAAATGGTCTCTGATTTCCCAGGAATATCAACGCGGACTAACGTGGCGGCCCAGCTCAGTATGGAGTGGTGGCTCTCCGACAGGATGCTGTGCCAAGGAATGCCGCTTGCGCTTCCTTCTTGGTGCCTGGTAATAATAGATGCCTGCCTTTTGGGCTGGGGAGCGCATTGCCAGGAAATATATCCTCAGGGTCAGTGGACAACCGTGGAAGCGGGGTGGTCCATCAATCGCTTGGAACTGAGAGCGATATTCCAGGCTCTTATGGCCTTTCAAAAGACCCTGAAGGGGCTTGCTGTCCGGGTTCTGTCAGACAACATGATGGCGGTGGCCTACATAAATCATCAGGGCGGCACTCAATGCAGGGCCCTGGCTGTGGAGGCCGCTCAGATTTGCCACTGGTCCGAGCTCCATGTGCAGCTTCTGTCAGCAGCTCACATAGCAGGTCAGAGCAACGTGCAAGCCTGGGTGGTTGGAGTCCACAACAAACAGGGAAACACCTCTACAAAAAGTCCAAGGAAAGCAGAAAAGTAGAAAGTGTGACACAAGGTCCAACGCAGGAAGTTTCAATCAAAACACCTTTATTACACCAAACAGAGACCAGATACCAGGCTGTGTTTTGACAGGAAAAACCACCTGCCTCAGGGGTCAAGGTCACTCTGATGGCAAAACCAAAGAACTAGTGGTGCCTATGGTGAAATTATTCTTGTTTAATTGCATATGATTAAATAAAACCGCTAACAGAAAAACATCTTGGCACCAATACCAGGTGGTTACCAGGACAGGAGTTGTCTTTTGATAGTCTGTGTGTATATTTATTGTGTATATTGTAATTATTATTATTGAAACCTGCTTAGTGTAGATGGGGTATTAAAAAATAAATAAATAAAATGCTGGGTGTTATGAAGACAGACTTCTCCTCCCGCTCTCCAGCAAGCCTCACTGGCCTCTGACTCCCGAGCAGGACTCCAGCCGGTCTCTTCCCAGCATCCGGAACACTCCAACCTCAAGATCCTGGACCCTTTTTTCACTCAGGGTGAGCTTGCAGGAAATATGCAGATTAGATGCAAATCACTCAAGTTCAACACAGCATATTCACTAAGCAGCTCTTTATTCCAGCCCCCTGGGACCACACTTCTTCCAGCTTAAAACACTTTCCTTCTTCCAGCTTTAAAACATTACCACAAGCTTAAACTCTTTCACAGATCTTCCCACTGAGCCTCACACCCATAGACACCTGGGCTCAGTGCTAACAGCCTTCTGTCCTCCAGCCCCTGGCTGCTAGTTCCTTGGTCTTCTTACACAATTCTATATACAACAGATTAACACAACAGTCTCTCTAGAGCCCAGCCAGTACCTTCAAGGAATCCTCTTTCCTCAGCTGCCAGCTCTCCCGTTCCTTTCTCTTCTCTCTCCTCTTTCCAAACTCAGGCAGGTATAAAATGGGTGACTAGCTTCTACACTCCTTTAGGCTCTTCCCCCTAATTCCAGGCAGGACCCAGCCCATAACAACCTTCACCTGTTTCCAACCCAGGACTCTCCCAGGTCCTAGCGACCTCCATCTAGACCTTCCCCTACTGGCTCCCTCTAGTGACTCATCCTAAGCATAAGCATTTCCCCCCATTCCTAAGGGAACAGCACCACCTAGTGGCCTACCCAGGATAGGACAGCTCCTTATTTTTCACAGTGTCCCCTGTAAAGGCGCCATCCTGGGTCTGCTGGCACTTGGGGGAGGGTGGGGGGGTTACATGCAAATGATGTGAAATGGTGCCTGTTTATGGTTTAAAAAAATAGAACAAGGATTGGATTCAGGAAAATGTGACCTGGATGGTGGCACAATTTTTATTAAAGTGTAATGTAATTTACCTTGTATTTTGTATGGAAATCCATTTTCTCCATACACTTTAATGGGAAAATTTGATTTCAAAATGGAGTTTGTGAAAAGTTTCCAAACTGTAAAACTTGGTTCACCTGCCACAAGCTAGCGTCTGATTGGTGCTGCTAGGTCAGATGGCCTAGCTGCAGTCCTGTTGCTAGGGAGAGGCAGAGCTGGATACAAGCAGAGGAACTGAAGACACAGGAGAGTACAGACCTGTGTGTGGAAGGTGCTGTGCCTGTGTATTGTTGGATTATTTGTAGTAAATAATTAGCAGATTTTTATACACACAGCTTCAGCGTTAGAAATGTTAATTTCTTTTCTTCATCTCTCTCACATACACCCCAGAATAATTCACTGCTGAGTCACTTTAAAGTTGAATTAACAAAACATCTGTTTACTCACAGTTTTAGTTAGATTGATATTCAGGCAGGCTTATATAACATAATACAATACATTTGGATTATCAGCTCTTTCCATGTGCTTAGATGGTAATGGATGCTCACACCATAGATCCTCAGGTTAGGAGAGACCTTTTGAGCTCCATGTGCTGTTCCTAACCACACCCACAGGAAGTTGCATGGGTGTGACCTCTCTAGGCAATTCACATCAGAGGTCACAGAGTAATCACAGAGAAAGAAAAAAAAAACATTGCTGACAGACAATGCATGTAAAACACAATACATTATTCCAACAAACCCCTTCTCATGCATAACTGTCATGCAATTATTAATTCATACAAAGTCCAAGCTTTATTCGCAGATTCTCAAAACGTTCTCTGGGTAACGGTTTGGTCATGATGTCAGCTGTCATCTCACTGGTGTGACAATAGTGTAGACTGATAACCCCTTCTTTCGCCAGCTCTCGCACGTTGTGATATTTCGTTGCGATGTGCTTGGTGCGTGACTGAACCTTGTCATTCTATGACAGTCTGATGCAGCTCTGATTATCTTCCATTATCTGGATTGGTCTCTGTTCATCTATTCCAAAATCCAGCAAAAGTTTTTCAATCCACATCAGTTCTCTGCATGCTTCTGATACAGCCACATATTCAGCTTCTGTAGAAGACAGACTCACAATACTTTGTTTATGACTGGCCCAAGAAATTTGTACATTTCCATACATAAACACATATCCACTTGTGGATTTATAATCAGAATGATCCCCTGCCCAATCTGAATCACAGTAACATATTAGTTTTGGATTACTATTGGCTGAAATCTTTAATTTACAATCAATGGTACCTTTTAAATACCTTACCATCCTTTTAACTGCAGTCCAATCTGATTTGGTAGGTGAGCTGACCCTTCTGCTCAAAATTCCTACTGCATTTGCTATATCAGCCCTGTATGTGGTAGTCAGATATAAAAGCTTACCTATGGCTGATCTATATTGGATGTTATCTGGTAAAGGTTCTCTTACTGTTTCATCCTTCAGAAAATCAGTGATCATGGGAGTGCTTACAACTTGGGCATCTTGCATACCTAAACTTTCAATAAGCTCATTTATTTTCTGCTTCTGGCTTAGAAGATAAGAACCATCATTTTGTTTCTCAATTTCTATACCAAGATAGTATGACACATTACCAAGTTCTTTTATCTCAACATTCAGGTTTAAATATTTTACAATGTCCTTGTACTCTTGCTCACTTTCGCTTGCAATGAGCAGATCATCAACAAAAGCTAAAATGTATGCATATTGTCCATTTCTGCACCTAGTGTACAAGCATTTATCTGCTTCACCTTGCTTAAATCCTAAATTTGTCAATATTTCATGCAATTTGTCATTCCAACATTTTGCACTTTGCTTTAATCCATAAAGACCTTTGTTTAATTTACACACTAGCTGTCTTTGTTTTGTATTTATGAAACCTGTTGGCTGTTCCATGTACAAGTCTTCAGTTATATCTCCATGAAGAAATGCTGTTTTCACATCAATGTGGTTGACTTGCATGCCTTTTGAGACTGCAATGCTCAGAAGTGTTCTAATTGTCGTGTGTTTCACTACAGGTGCAAACACTTCATCAAAATCTTCTCCATATTTTTGAAGATATCCCTTTGCGACTAATCTGGCTTTATACCTTTCCACTTTTCCTTGTGCATTCCTTTTTAACTTGAATACCCATTTGCATCCTATAGCTTTCTTGCCAGGAGGTAATTTTGTAAGAATCCAAGTTTTATTTTTATGCAATGCATCAATTTCTTCTTGTGCAGCTTTACGCCATTCAGCAGCTTCTTCTGCTGGCATTTTCTCAATCTCATCCCATGTTAAGGGCTCTTGAGCTTCTGCTGACTTTGTTAGGTAAGACAGTCTTGGGGGTGGAACACCTTTGTTTTCCCTGGATGAGCGTCTGACAACAGGTTGGTCCGACCTTTCCGCATCCTCTAAATCTGAGAGTCCTTCTCCAATTGATTCCCCTTCTCCAACTGTACTGTCTTCTTCAATGATCCTTTCTGTGTCTGCTTCCTCTGCCTGTTCCTCGTTAGATACAGATGAGTTGCTTTCAGACATCTGCCTTGGTATGGCATTTATATACACTGGCATGTCTATTATGGTTCTAGTTTCATATTCTGGATGATAAGGCTCATCTGGGATAATCCAGCCTTTATCAACCCTTTTGTTTTCATCAAAATATGTAACATGTCTTATGCCAACAATGCCAGTTTTCAGATTCAAAATTCTATATCCTTTGTGTCCTGGAGCATAGCCAACTAAAATGCCCCTTTCTGTTGTGGAATCCAGCTTATGCCTTCTTTGCTTTGGTACATGAGCATATGCTGTACTTCCAAATGTTCTTATGTGTGACAGGTTTGGCTTCCTACCATGCCATGTCTCATGTGGTGTGCGCTCAGCGCCTTTAGTTGGCATTCTGTTTTGTAGGTACACTGCTGTGAGAATGGCTTCCCCCCATAGTCTTTTAGGGAGATTGCTATCTGACAGCATACATCTGGTCATTTCCACAAGTGACCTAAATTTTCTCTCTGCAACAGAATTTTGCTCTGGTGTATAAGCTACTGTTGTGATATGCTGAATGCCTTCTTGTTGTAGAAATGTGCGCATGCTTTGTGAAGTGAACTCACCACCATTGTCGGTCTGAAGAACCTTTGGTTTTCTTTCAAATTTATTGCTCACCATGGCTACGTATTTCTTCAGCATGTCTGTGACTTGACTTTTTTCTTTCAGCAAATAGGCCACACAGTATCTAGAGAAATCATCCAAGAATATTAGCACAAATCTGTTATTTCCCAATGATGGGATATTAAACGGTCCACATAAGTCACTGTGTATTAAGTCCAGTTCTTTATTATTCCTATTTCCTGTGTATGCAGGAAATGAGGGTCTCACACCCTTTTGAGTAACACAGTCTATGCATTTCTCCATTTTACCAGTATCTGCACTAATTTGAATGCCAGTGGCAAGTTGCTTACTGTGAAGATCCTGGATCACCTTAAAATCACGATGTCCCAGGCGGCGGTGCCAGATTTCCAGACTACATTTACCATCATTCTTCCTTACTTGCGCCATATGTGAGGCTTCACCTGAAATGCTCAGTTTATAAATATCATTATGCATAAAAGCTTCAGCATACACTTCATCATTTTTAGAGATTGTGCACTTACTGTTTTCAAAATGAATCACAAATCCCTTCTTATCTAATGTAGATACACTAAGCATATTGCAAACTGCTTGGGGAATATACAAGACATCACTTACAGGAATTTCTTTAACTTCATTAGACACTTTGCATTTTAAGAATCCAATGCCTTTTGCTTGGATCTCAGTAGTCCCTGCGTTTGCAGTATGAAGAACACCTTCTTCTGGACTCATTTCCTGAAAGAAATCCTTACAATTGGTTAAATGGCATGTGCTCCCCGAATCCAAAATCCAAGTACTTTCATTTGAATTATTATTTACCATAGTCAAAGATTTTTCTGCCATTAGAAAGCTCTTATGTTTATCATTGTCCTTTGTACATTTCCTGCTTGGAAAATTCTTTTGTTCCATTGGCTTAGGTGAGCTAGAGGGGGTGTTTTGTGTTTCCTTACACCATTTAGATACATGTCCCTCCTTTCCACATGAATAGCAAATCAGCTTGCCCTTGGGTGGAGTTTTCCCATAGCTCCGCCTTCCTCTATTCTTTGCCAAGAAATTTGTTTCATTTCTCTCTGACTGTCTTTGAGAACACATCTCCTCAGAATCATTAATTATGCATTCCTGCCTCAGTTTTGATGCTGCCTGTTCAAACGATTGCCCTTCAATGGCTTCATTCACAGACCTAAAAACATCAAACTTCTTTGATAGTGAGGTAAAAAGAAATGCTCTTTTCAATGCATCACACATGGGAATTCCAGAAAGTTCTAGCTTTTGAAATGAAGACGTAAGATGCATAATGTGATCATTACACTTACTTTTATCCCTTAATTTGGTTTCATTCAACTCTGCCAACCAAATTGGTTGCTGTTTTGCATATGTAGTTGCATACATAGTTCTCAGTTTATCTAAAATTTCCTTTGCTGTATCTTTTGCCTCCACCAATATGGCTTGTTTCTCTGAGAGAGCTTCAAAAAACATGCACTTCACATAATAGTTTGCATTGTCCCATTCAGCCATATTTTCAGCTGTTCTGTTTTGGTCTAAACATATACTTAATTTCTTTGCTTGAAGGAGACATCTGAATCTTAGCTCCCATTGCTGATAATTATATTCAGTTAATTTAGGCACCTTGAGAGAGTGGAAAAATGGTGAATTTCCTCCCTCAGCCATTGCTTAGCCTTGCCTTCTGTTTGGTGTGTGGGGGGGAGAGAGAGACAGACTGAATCTTTCTTTTAAAACTTAAGAGAAAAATTTGGCTTTTTCACTGCCTGGTAATATTTCTCTTCTTCCTTTTTCAATTCCTGGGCTGGGCCCATAACCCTTTTGTTGGATTATTTGTAGTAAATAATTAGCAGATTTTTATACACACAGCTTCAGCTTTAGAAATGTTAATTTCTTTTCTTCATCTCTCTCACATACACCCCAGAATAATTCACTGCTGAGTCACTTTAAAGTTGAATTAACAAAACATCTGTTTACTCACAGTTTTAGTTAGATTGATATTCAGGCAGGCTTATATAACATAATACAATACATTTGGATTATCAGCTCTTTCCATGTGCTTAGATGGTAATGGATGCTCACACCATAGATCCTCAGGTTAGGAGAGACCTTTTGAGCTCCATGTGCTGTTCCTAACCACACCCACAGGAAGTTGCATGGGTGTGACCTCTCTAGGCAATTCACATCAGAGGTCACAGAGTAATCACAGAGAAAGAAAAAAAAACATTGCTGACAGACAATGCATGTAAAACACAATACATTATTCCAACATGTATGTGTAAGAGTTGATTTATACAGGAGAGAGAACTTAAATAAAGAGTTGTCTGATACAAGGTGAGAGGAATTGAAGACACAGGAGAGACAGGGCTGGTATGAGAGGTGCTCTGTCTGTGTGCTTGGAAAATTGAGTGTGGATGAGGAGGAAAACCTCAATAGAGTATAATTTGACTGAATCAGAACACCTGGTGATACAGAGAGAGTGGAATTAAGTAAAGCTGAGAGACTGAAGGTACAGGGGAGATATACCAGCATGAAAGATGATCTGCCCATGCATGTATACGAAATTCGTGTGACTAGACAGGCTGATAATCACACTGAAAATCACAGTATACCTGATAAATTTGCTAAGTGATTATACAGAAAGGCTTGCCTGAGTTTGAAATAGGCTGTAAGCTGTACAATAACCTGCTGGTAACAAGTGAAGGTGGCTAGTGGCAGTGAGTGTGCAGATCTGGTGTGTTCCCACTGACCTGCCACGAAGCAGGGTTGTGATCACCTTACACCTGTCTGCAGTGAGAATTGGTGCTGATTAAAAATTGAAGCGAGACTGTTGTCCTTGGTGTAACCGTGTGTTTGTGAGGACATTGGTCTGTGAAGTGAGTAAAGTGAATTTGATGACAGATATTGTAAAACCTGAATTCCAGCAAGAGTGAAGTCTATGTCTATTGCTGGATGGTTCTTGTTTGGAATGAGAAATGCAAGATTGGTTATAAGGTGTGACCTACTGAAATCCAAATTTGGCCATCCTTGTGACGGACTGCAGTTGGAGACGTCCAAAATCGGGTTTTGATTATACCGATTTGGATGTCTCTGGGAGAAGGACGTTCATCTTCCGTTTTATGTTGAAAGATGGACGTCCTCTTTCGAAAATGAGCCCAATAATGGCCTTATTTATATGGGCTTGACTACATGAGCATGCCACTTGTGCTGTTCATCTGTGCGCTTGTTTGTTGCCACGCTCTGGGCCTCTGAACATTCTGTGCAGGTAAATGCAGGTACTAGTATGGCACTAATTTTATTTATTTATTTTTGTTACATTTGTACCCCGTGCTTTCCCACTCATGGCAGGCTCAATGCGGCAGGCAATGGAGGGTTAAGTGACTTGCCCAGAGTCACAAGGAGCTGCCTTTGCCGGGAATCGAACTCAGTGCCTCGGTTCCCCAGAACCAAAGTCCACCACCCTAACCACTAGGCCACTCCTAGGCCTCTAGTGCCTGTGTTTATTGTTGAGCATCAGGGCCTTACCAGCCCAGCACAGTAGAACTGTAATTTGCATATAAAAACAGCATGGAGAACAGAAGAGAAGCAGATCATATGAAAAACATAGTCTTTATTTGCCACTTAACTCCCAGGTCTAAACAAGATCACCTGACATGGCCATATTTCACCACAGACTGCCTCATGGGCAGATGAATATAGTAAGCATACATACAGTTAATGTTAGTAAAAAAAACCATATACAAAAAAGCATAAAAGATAAACTATTATAATGAACATGAAAACATATAAATAACTCATAAAAATAGTAGTAAACCTCCACATAGTGGGATAGACAAGAGCTAAAAAACCTATATCAAACCACGTTTTTAACAATGGGTTATAAAAATACAAGTATAACAAATAAAACACCAAAAGAGAGGGTGGCTTATCCAGCCAGAGTGAAAGCTCAAGCCTCACTAAACTGATAAAAACTAGTAAAAAAGGAAGAGGGGGAGACACTGGAAACAAATGGGAGGAGAGTCAAAGGATGGTGGATGAGAGTGAGGGGAGAACCTAGATAGAAGGGGGATAGAGAGAAGGGAGAATCTGGATGGAAGGAGGGATAGAGAGAATGGAGAAGTTGAGGGGGATAGAGGGGAGAAGCTGGATGGAAGGAGGAGAGAATAGAGTTAATGAAAGACTGGGGAATTAAAGGGCTGGGGTGAGGGAAAAGAGATGGAAAGCTGTAGGTAAACATAGAAGGAAACTGAAGACTGGATAGTGAGAATGAATGAAGAGAGGGAAAAAGTAAATAGAAAGCTGAGAGGAAAAGATCAATGTTGGAGATGGATGTAGTAAAGGAAATGAAGAAGGCAGAATGAGGGAGAAAAAGGAGAAATAGACACAAAGGGTTCAGACCACAGGAGGTAGCCAGGCTGCATCCCGTGGTCAGTGCTAAGCCCAGATATCCAGTGCCAGGTCATTTCTGGTGACCAGCATTGAATGTCTGGTTTATTTTTGGCCAGTTTGAACTTAAATCAGCCAAGCCACTATTCAGCATTGGCCAGTTAAATTTGAACCGACCAAAGATATTCCACCTATTCACATGGCCATTCCACCTATTCACTGGCCAAATTTGGCCATTTAACTGGCGCTGAATATTCCTGGCTAGCTGGTTATATCACGTGATATAACTAGCTAGTCACTATTCACTGACCGGGGATATTCAGCGGGAGATAGCCTGCTATCTCCTGCTGAATATTGACAGCTGGCTAAGTTACCGTTTAATTGGACAGGTGCCGTTCTTGGCCAGTTAAATGGTCTTGAATATTGGAGGGAAAATCCTTGCACGAGAGTTAAAAGAGAGAAAATCAGAAAGCAGATATTGGGACCAACATGATTAGAAAAATTAAATGACCAGACAACCAAGGTAGATAAAATAATTGTATTTTAAATTTAGGATAAAGTAGTGTGGTAGCCATGTTATTCCACTCAAATTTAAAAAAATGGAAAATAAGGTGATACCTTTTTATTGGACTAATGTAATATACTTTCAATTAGCTTTCAGAGACCAAAACCTCCTTCCTCAGGTCAAGACAGTATACCTTAATGGCAGCATATTCTATTTTTTGGTTTATTTTTATTTGTTAATTTGTAATGTGATTGGAATACACCAGTTTTTGAAATGTACACACAGAAACATAGAAAAACTAGTAAAAAAGGCCCGTTTCTGACACAAATGAAACGGGCGCTAGCAAGGTTTTCCTTGGAGTGTGTATGTTTGGGAGAGTATGTGAGAGTGACTGTTTGAGAGTCAGAGTGAAAGTGTGAGTGTGTGAGAGAGAGAGTGAGTCTGGGTGTGAGTGTGTTTGTGAGAGAGTGTGTGTGAGAATGAGAGTGTGTGTATGTGAGACACAGTGTGAGAGAGAGTGTGTGTGTCTGGGCAACAGAGAGAGTGTGTGTGTGAGACACAGATTCTCTGTGAGAGTGAGTGTATGACACCAAGCGAGTGTGTGAGTGACTGTGTGGCACATAGAGAGTGAATGTGATACTGTGTGAGACAGTGTGTGAGAGTGAGAGTCAGAAAGACATTGTATATGAGAGAGAGAGTGTGAGCCGTGCCCTTCCAATCCATGGCCATCTGTCCCCTGCCCCCTCCATTCATCCTTTTCCAGCAATTCCCCTCTGTCCCTGAGCCCTGCCCTCCCAATCCATGGCCATCCATGTTTGTCTGTCACCTGCCCCCTCCATTCATCCCTATCCAGCATTTCCCCTCTCTGCCTGAGGCCTGCCCTGCAATCCATATCCATCCATGGCCATCTGTCCCCTCCATTCATCCCTATGCAGCAATTCCCCTCTCCCTGAGTCCTGCCCTTCCAATCCATGCCCATCCATGCTCCTCTGTCACCTGGCCCCTCCATTTTTCCCTATCCAGCATTTCCCCTCTCTGCCTGAGGCCTGCTCTGCAATCCATATCCATCCATGCCCATCTGTCCCCTCCATTCATCCCTATCCAGCAATTCCCCTCTCCCTGAGTCCTGCCCTTCCAATCCATGCCCATCCATGCTCATCTGTCACCTGGCCCCTCCATTTTTCCCTATCCAGCATTTCCCCTCTCTGCCTGAGGCCTGCTCTGCAATCCATATCCATCCATGCCCATCTGTCCCCTCCATTCATCCCTATCCAGCAATTCCCCTCTCCCTGAGTCCTGCCCTTCCAATCCATGCCCATCCATGCTCCTCTGTCACCTGGCCCCTCCATTTTTCCCTATCCAGCATTTGCCCTCTCTGCCTGAGGCCTGCTCTGCAATCCATATCCATCCATGCCCATCTGTCCCCTCCATTCATCCCTATCCAGCAATTCCCCTCTCCCTGAGTCCTGCCCTTCCAATCCATGCCCATCCATGCTCCTCTGTCACCTGGCCCCTCCATTTTTCCCTATCCAGCATTTGCCCTCTCTGCCTGAGGCCTGCTCTGCAATCCATATCCATCCATGCCCATCTGTCCCCTCCATTCATCCCTATCCAGCAATTCCCCTCTCCCTGAGTCCTGCCCTTCCAATCCATGCCCATCCATGCTCATCTGTCACCTGGCCCCTCCATTTTTCCCTATCCAGCAATTTCCCTCTCTCCCTGAGTCCTGCCCTCCCAATCCATGCCCATCCATACTCCTCTGTCCCCTGCCCCCTCCATTCATCCATTTCCAGTAATTCCCCTCTCTCCCTGTGCCCTGCCCTCCTAATCCATACCCATCCATACTCCTCTGTCCCCTGCAGCCTCCATTCATCCTTTTCCAGCAAGTCCCCTCTCGCCCTTCCATGACCCCCCCCCCTCGCATCCATGCTACTCTCTCTGCCATGTCCCAGCCTGGGCCGCCCTCTTCTCCCCCCCCCCCCCTTCGCATCCATGCATCCCTTTTTTTTATTCTTTTTAACTTTACCTCCGTGGCGGTTCGTGCAGCGAAGCGTCAGGGAAGGAGGCGGCGCTCCCGACGTCTAGCTTTCCCTTCGCTGTGACACAGCGAAGGAGGGTAGACGTCGGGAGCGCCGCCTCCTTCCCTGACGCTTCGCTTCCGGATTTGTTTGTTTAGACGCGAGGGCGGGGCAGAGACGGCTTGCTGGCTTCACAACACGAACGCCACGAACCCCACGAACCCTTTCAGAACGTTGTCCTCATTAGAACGTTCACGGTGCGTTTTATTATATTAGATGTAGGCAGGTAAACAATATATGGCCTATCCAATCTGCCCTTCCATGCCATCTACTATCCTTTCTTCTCCCTTAAAGATCCTATGTACTTGTCCTAAGTTCTCTTCAATTCACATACCGTTTTCATCTCCACCATTCCATGAATTCACCACCCTTTCTGTGAAGAAGTATTTCCTCAGGTCACTTCTGAGTCTATCCCATGTCCCCTCATTCCAGAGCTTCTTTCAATTGAGAGAGACTCCTGTGCATTTATTAATGTGTAGGTATTTAAATGTCTATCATATCTCCTCTCTTCTACCTTTCTTACAAAATATACATATTGAGATCTTTACGTTTGTCCCAATAATCTTTATAACGAAGACCACTGACCATTTTAGTAGCTGACCTCTGGACTGACTCCATCCTATTTATATCTTCTAGACGGTGTGGTCTCCAGAATTGTATATAATATTCTAAATGATGATCCTCCAGCATCTTATACAGGGGCATAATCACCTCTTTTTCCTACTGGCCATTCCTCTTCCTAGGCACCCAAGCATCCTTCTAGCTTTTTCCATCACCTTTTCTACCTGTTTGGCCACCTTATGATCATCACATATGATCAAACCCCATTCCTCTTTTGTGCACAAAAGTTTTTCATCCCTTAAACCAGTGGCGTACCTAGGGTAGTTGACACCCGGGGCCGGTCATTTTTTAACCCCCCCCCCCCCCAAAAAAAAACAAAATCCAGTACTAGGCATGCCGAGAATACAAAACACTCAGGACCTATAGAGCAATTCTACCATACCAAAAGCAGTCATTTCTACGAGTCACACAAGGAAAAGGAAAGCATTTTAAACACTTCCCTTCTCCCCTCCCCTCCCCCTCCCCTGTCTGAGATCCCCACCCCAGTCCCCTTCTCCCCTCCCCTTTTCCCCTCTGAACACCCCCACCTGAGTCCCTTTCGCCCCTCTCCTTCCCCACCTCAGTCCCGTTCTCACTACTGTCTGAATCGGCGAAGCAGCATCGCAGGCAGCGCCTCGTCTGCCCTGCTGCTTGTAAAAAAATCAAATCTCCTTCTCCTCGTCTTGACGTCGACTCGGGCCTCCCAATCAATCACTATGTCCCGCCTGGCGCCCGCCCTCGCGGAAGTTACCTTAGAGGAGGGCGGGACATAGTGATTGATTGGAAGGCCCGAGTTGACGTCAAGACGAGGAGAAGGAGAGATTTGATTTTTTTCACAAGCAGGGCAGACGAGGCGCTGCCTGTGACGCTGCTTCGCCGATTTTTGTTTAAAGGAGGCGGCGAGAGCGGAGCACCCCCCACCCACTGGCACCCGGGGCGGACCGCCCCCACCGCCCCCCCCCTTGGTACGCCACTGCCTTAAACTGTACCATACCCTCAGGTTTTTGCAACCCAAATGCATGACCCTGCATTATCTAGCATTAGCTGCCACATTCCAGAGCATTCCTCTAGCTTCACTAAGTCCTTCCTCATGTTATTAAAGCCATCAGGGGTGTCTACCTTATTGCAGATTTTGGTATTATCCTCAAAGAGGCAAACCTTACCAGACAGACCTTCAGTAATATTGCTTACAAAAATGTTTAAAAAAAGAACTATCCTAAGAACTGAAAATTGGCACACCACTGGTAACGTCTTTTTCCTTATAATGAGCTCCATTTACCACTACCCTCAGTCACCTTCCACTCAACCAGTTCCTTTAGGGCCCATACCGAGGGTACTCAGTTTATTTATTAGTTGTCTATGCGGAAACGTGTCAAAGGCTTTGCTAAAATCTAAATACACCACATCTAGAACTCTCGAATCCAACTCTCTGGTCACCCAGTCAAAGAAATTAATCAGATTTGTCTGACAAGACTTGCCTCTAGTGAAACCATGTTGCTTCTGGTCCTGTAAGCCATTGATTCCAAAAACTTTATTATTCTTTGTTTTAAAAATGTTTCCATTAATTTTCTTACTACAGAAATCAGGCTTACCGCCTGTAGTTCCCATCTCTTCCTTACTTCCACTTTTGTGAAGAGGGACATCATCTGCTCTTCTCCAGTCCTCCGGGACCACTCTCAACTCTAGAGAAGCATTAAAAAGGCTAGCCAGCGGAGCCACTAGAACTTCCCTAAGTTCCTTCAGTACCCTCAGATATATGTTGTCCGGCCCCATTGTTTTGTCCACCTTTAGTTTGTCCAGCTCCTCACGAACCCAGTCCTCTGAAAATCGTTCAGGGACTACCACCCCTCCATTCCTATTTGTGTTTGTCTTCTGTGGTCCTGCTCCCAGCCCTTTAGCTGTGAACACAGAATAGAAATATTTGTTAAGCAATTCTTTATCAGCTTCTACATATCCTCCCCTTCACCGTTGAGTCTCATAATGCCACTTTTGTACTTTCTCCTATCGCTATCATATCTAAAAAAAAAAGTCTTGTCCTTCCCATATGTCACGGTTGTGCCCAGGTCCCTGGTTCGCAGTCACCTCAGTCCCCGGGGTTTAGACCTGGGGAATGCTGCGAAGTGATGGTTTACCGTTTCCCGTGTTCCAGAAGATATGCTGGTCCGGTCCGGATCTTCCAGCTCTCCAGATTGTTTTGGGAGTTTTTTTGGAACCAAGCAGCACCCATACCTGGTGAACTCCCTTGTGACCTGCCTTTATTAACCACCTGGTAAGGTTCCTAGTTGCCTTGCAACAGTGTTCTTTAGAGGCGTTCCTTTGGTGTGAAGTGTTGCAGTGCCTTTGTGCTTTTCGTGTTAGATGACTTTTTCTCTGCTTGTTTTTTGGACTATTCTTCTGCCTGCCGCCTGCCCAGACCCGGATTGTTTCTGGATTGTTCGTTTGCCTGCTGTTTTTCCTGGAACCCAGCGTGTTTCTAGTGTTCCTGTTATTTGTCAGCCTGCTGCTGTGTCCTGCCTTGTCCTGCAAGTCTTACCGGCCGCTTGAAGCCCAGAGCTCAACTCTTGGTGAAAGGTGGCCAAGTGTAGGTGAAGCCTTACTCCATTCCACTGTGTTCCAGTTCCGGTCTGCCTTATCTGGTGTTGGGGTGATTCTCCTGCCGCTGCTGCTCCTCGGCAGTGGCCCAAGGGCTCACAAACCCAGGTTCCTGCTGTGTATACGTGACACCCTATTACCATATTGGCTATTTTTTCTTCCATTTGCATTTTTGCTTTCCTGACTACTCTACCAGCTTCTTTTAGCTTTTCCAGATATTCTTCCTCTTTCTCTGATCTCTTGTAGTTTATAACAGCTAACCTTTTTCCTTACCTTTTCAGCTACTACTTTTGAGAACCAAAGCTTCTTCCAGATGTTTCTATCCATACAACAATTCCTTGAGGTAATCTCCCTTCTGACCAAAATTAGTTTTTTTGAAGTCTAGAACCTTCACTTTTCAATGAACACATCTAATTAAATCATACCATCTGGTGATCACTGGAAGCCAGATGATCACCTACTATAACATCAGAAACATACTCCCCATTCGTAAGCACTAGGAACAGTATGGTCCCATCCCGCATGAGTTCCATTACCAATTGCTGGAATAGCTACAGTTACAATTAGTTGGCTTATAGCCCGCTAATACAATTAACTAAGTTCATAGCAGGTTACAAGTAAGAAACTAGCTATAAACAATCTAAGAAGTAACAAAATTCATTAGAATTATTACAAACCACAATTCTCAAACTATCAGAAAATGATATCTTAAATTGTAGATACTGTATCTCACTTCCTTGTCACATATTTATGAAACAGCAAAGTTTTTAATCCTTTTTTGAAACTGATATAACTAAATGATGCCTAATATAGATGGGAGAAAATTCCATAAACTAGCTGCCTGATACCCAAAAAAGCAAGTAAACAGCTTCTTCGAAGTAATCCCTCAAGGACTAGGAAAATAAAATAAAAATAAACTTTGAGTATTGTAATATTGTCTTAAAATTGAGAAACATACAAGAGAAGTCATATATTGAGGACCTGAACCAGATATGATCTTAAACAGGAGAGAGCCTAATTTAAACAACACGCTAGCTTCTATAGGGAGCCAGTGCAGCTTAATAAAATAAAATGTAACCCTATCTGATTTTTTTTAAAGAAAAAAAAAATCACACATACAGCCATGTTCTGTATTGCAATTGTCTAATTTACTTGTTTCTATAAATAGCCGCAACCTTATTAATGAACCATTTTGAAAACTATAAAGAATAAGTTGCGTTCTTATGGTTTTATGTATGTAAATTGTTTATTGTTAGTTTTAGGAGGAAAAGACTTCAGATGCTCGGCTGATTATTTACTTATGCACATTGCATTTTTTCCAAATATGCCAGGCGGCCTTCCTCATCAGCCTTAAAAACCTCCAGAATGAAACCCTTTACAGGTTTTTTCTTTTTTATACTATTTTCTTAGTCCTTTATTCTTTTTTTGTATATTTCTATAATCAACTTCACAAAACCTTAGCAATAATTCTCTTAAGAGCATCACAGATACTTAGCTTCTCATATCTCCTGTTGGCAGAGGTTTGCTCAACAGAGCGCCTCTTTCGTTCCTTCTTCAGGAGACAAACCGTGCCCAAGAATATCTTCTGTGTCCCTTACAGGCTCATTTTCAAAAGAGAAAAACGTCCAAAAAGTGACATAAGTATGGATTTGGATGTTTATCTCACACAAAAAAAATGTCCAAATCAGTATTTTGAAAACCTTTTTAGATGTTTTTCTCTGAAGTCCGTCAGAAGGATGTCTAAATGTCAAGCGGGCGTGAAAGGGGCATGTTCAAGGCGGGACTTGGGCCTTCCTAAGACTTGGATGTCTTTCAGCCATAATGGAACAAAACAAAAACATCCAAGACTAAAATTTAGACATTTTGAGCTAGACCTGTTAAGACTTAGATATTTTGAGCTAGACCTGTTTTTATAACAAATAGCTGCAGTAGGAATTGAACCCACTTCCCCAGGAACAAGGTCTGCTGCACTAACCACTAGGCTACTTCTCTACTCCACACAAGAAGTGCCCCAAATGATTAGATCAC
This sequence comes from Microcaecilia unicolor, assembly GCF_901765095.1. Taxonomy (NCBI): domain Eukaryota; kingdom Metazoa; phylum Chordata; class Amphibia; order Gymnophiona; family Siphonopidae; genus Microcaecilia; species Microcaecilia unicolor. Next base: position 79,558,732 of record NC_044038.1, on the reverse strand, counting down.
CACTGGAGGGAACCAGGGATCACCTCCTGTTGCTCCCCCAGTGGTTACTATCCCCCTCCCATCCCCCAGAAAATGTGATTAAAAATATTACTTGCCAGCCTCAGATGTTATACTCAGGTCCATTAGAATAGCATGCAGGTCACTGGAGTAGTTTAGTAGTGGTGCAGTGCACTGCAGACAGGTGGACCCTGGCTTCTACCTCCCCCTACTTGTTACACTTGTGGAGGAAACTGTGAGCCCTCCAAAACCCACCAGAAACCCACTGTACCCACATATTGGTGCTCCCTTCACCTGTAAGGGCTATGGTAGTGGTGTACAGTTGGGGATGGGTGGGTTTGGGGGGGGGGGGGGGCTCAGCAGACAAGGTAAGAGAGCAATGGTGAGATGTGTACCTGAGAGCATTTTAAAAAGTCCACTGCAGTGCCACCAAGGATGTCCTATTGCTTTCCTGGGATGTCACTTTTCCACTATTCTACCTGATGCCAAGATTTCTATACAGTGCACAAGAAGTAAAGGCTGACCACAGACTAGAACAACTCGGGAGATGATGTTGATGAAAATACTTTATTGATTGTTCAAGGGACCCGATACGCTCCGTGTTTCGACATCAAAGGGCGTCTGCCTCAGGGGTCACAAAAGGTATTCATGGAGCACATATGTAAAACGGATTTGTAAACAAGGGTGAACTCTATAAAATTCAAATCGGGTTTCCTGCACACATCAATTTGATGGAGAAAGAACAAAACCAGCAGCGTAACAGCAGTAACTTGCTGATAATGGACCAAAAAAAAAGACGTCCAAATCACAAGACGTCCATAGCATTTTGAACATAAAAGATAGACGTCTATCTTTTTTGAAAATGAACTTCTTTCCTGTTCAGAATTTGGACGTTTTTGTAAAACGTCCAAATTTTGATTTAGACGTTGTATCAAAAATGCCCCTCTTAGCAATATTTCCCTGCGTGTTTTTGTGTCAGTTTTTAAAAAAATGGCACCATAAAAAAACTGACGCAAAGACGCACAGGGAAATATTGCTAAGGGACACAGAAGATATTGTTGGGCATGGTTTGTCTCCTGAAGAAGGAACGAAACAGAGGCGCTCTGTTGAGCAAACCTCTGCCAACAGCAGATATGAGAAGCTAAGATCTGTGGTGCCCTTAAGAGAATTATTGCTAAGGTTTTGTAAAGTTGATTGTAGAAATATACAAAAAAAAGAAAAAAGGACTAAGAAAACAGTATATATATTAAAAAAAACCTGTAAAGGGGTTCATTCTGGAGGTTTTTAAGGCAGATGAGGAAGCCTTTCCCCTGCATATTTGGAAGAAATGCAATGTGCATAAGTGTGCCTCTCCCCCCACACGCACGCCAGCACTCAGCTGATGCTCCAGCGAAAATACGCTGGATTCTATCTGGCGTATAATACCACCAGTAGAATATTTTGTATCCATTCTCTATCATGGGTTGTGCCAGGGACAGCTTAAACAAGTATCTATAACCTCTCCCCCATGCCTCTCTAGTGTATGTGCAGTTTACCACTTCCTCCCATCTTTTGATATAAAATGATTGAGGATCTTCCCGTTGCAGCAGCCAAATACAAACGAGATATACTACCCCTTCCTCCCCCCTTCTTCAATGCTTTTTCTATCATTGTCTCTGTCAGCTCCAGTCCCTCCCGAGCCCGAGTGTGAATATAGTGCTGTACACAACACAGCCAAGATTTTAAATGAAAAGTCTAAAGAATAATATCCTCCATCAATAATATGATCTAAATCCATAGTATGACTCTGCCTGACCACCAACAACATACATTTTGTTTTCTCTCTATGTAGCTAAAGATAATGGGCAGTCATTCACTTAGTAATGATTGAAAAACAATAGGAAATAGTACTGGCGATAGGAGTGAACTCTGAGGCACACCTGAAGGTGGAAACCAACTTTCTGATAACGTGCTCTGTATCTCAACTCAGTAGGATCTAAAAGACAGAAATCCCCTAAACCATGAAAGAACCTTGCCAGTTACACCAAAAACCATCAAGAATATTAAACAAAACTTCATGATCAACTAAATCAAATGCATTGGAAAGATCCAGTTGCAGAACAAGGGCGCCATGGCTTTTGCTCATAAGATATCTAATGTTATTCACAAGTGTAACCAACAGGGTTTCAGTACTATGTTCAGCAAGGAACCCAGACTGAGAAACGTGCAGTAGGTCAAAATGATCCAAATAAACTACCAACTGCTTTTTGTCACTTAGGCCTCCATTATCTTTACGAAATAAGGAATAGAGGCCAAAGGTCTATAATTGGATGTATTATACTTAGAAGTCAAAGGATCTTTCAATATTGGTATAAGAATAACCTCAGAAAAATCTTTAGGGAAAGTACCAGGCGCAAAAAAATCAGCAATCCAATGAAATAGAATCTCTGTGAATCTAGGCGCTGTTTTCATAAGATGTGTAGGGCAAGTATCAAGATAACCATGTGAGTTTGCAAATTTTAGACACAAAGGGCCAGATTCTATATTTGGCACCTAAAAAAATTGGCACTGAAATCAGTTCCAACTAAGCGTATTATATAATCGGTGCCTAGATTTAGGTGCCAATTATAGAATATGCTTAGTAACATAGTAACATAGTAGATGACGGCAGAAAAAGACCTGCACGGTCCATCCAGTCTGCCCAACAAGATAACTCATATTTGCTGCTTTTTGTGTATTCCCTACTTTGATTTGTACCTGTGCTCTTCAGGGCACAGACCGTATAAGTCTGCCCAGCACTATCCTCACCTCCCAACCACCAGCCCTGCCTCCCAACCACCAGCTCTGGCACAGACTGTACAAGTCTGTCCAGCACTATCCCCGCCTCCCAACCACCAGCCCTGCCTCCCGATCTTGACTAAGCTCCTGAGGATCCATTCCTTCGGCACAGGATTCCTTTATGCTTATCCCACGCATGTTTGAATTCCGTTACCGTTTTCATTTCCACCACCTCCCGCGGGAGGGCATTCCAAGCATCCACTACTCTCTCCGTGAAAAAATACTTCCTGACATTTTTCTTGAGTCTGCCCCCCTTCAATCTCATTTCATGTCCTCTCCTTCTACCATCTTCCCATCTCCGGAAAAGGTTCATTTGCGGATTAATACCTTTCAAATATTTAAACGTCTGTATCATATCACCCCTGTTTCTCCTTTCCTCTAGAGTATACATGTTTAGTTCAGCAAGTCTCTCCTCATACGTCTTGTAACTCAAATCCCATACCATTCTCGTAGCTTTTCTTTGCACCGCTTCAATTCTTTTTACATCCTTAACAAGATACGGCCTCCAAAACTGAACACAATACTCCAGGTGGGGCCTCACCAACGACTTATACAGGGGCATCAACACCCCTTTCTTCTGCTGGTCACACCTCTCTCTATACAGCCTAACAACCTTCTAGCTACGGCCACCGCCTTGTCACACTGTTTCGTCGCCTTCAAATCCTCAGATACTATCACCCCAAGATCCCTCTCTCCGCCCGTACCTATCAGACTCTCCCCGCCTAACACATATGTCTCCCGTGGATTTCTATTCCCTAAGTGCATCACTTTGCATTTCTTCACACTGAATTTTAATTGCCAAACCTTAGACCATTCTTCTAGCTTCCTCAGATCCTTTGTCATGTTTTCTACTCCCTCCTGGGTGTCCACTCTGTTACAGATCTTAGTATCATCCGCAAATAGGCAAACTTTACCTTCTAACCCTTCGGCAATGTCACTCACAAATATATTGAACAGAATCGGCCCCAGCACCGATCCCTGAGGCACTCCACTACTCAACTTTCCCTCCTCTGAGAGAATTCCATTCACCACCACCCTCTGGTGTCTGTCCGTCAACCAGTTCCTAATCCAGTTCACCACTTCAGGTCCTATCTTCAGCCCCTCCAGTTTATTTAAGAGCCTCCAGTGGGGAACCGTGTCAAAAGCTTTGCTGAAATCTAAGTAGATTACGTCCATAGCTCGTCCCTGATTCAATTCTCCTGTCACCCAATCAAAGAACTCAATGAGATTCGTTTGGCACGATTTCCCTTTCGTGAAACCATGTTGTCTCGGATCTTGCAACTTATTGGCTTCCAGGAAATTCACTATCCTTTCCTTCAGCATCGCTTCCATTACTTTTCCAATAACTGAAGTGAGGCTTACCGGCCTATAGTTTCCAGCTTCTTCCCTATCACCACTTTTGTGAAGAGGGACCACCTCTGCCGTTCTCCAATCCCTCGGAACCTTTCCCGTCTGCAAGGATATACAGTATTAAACAAATCTTTAAGAGGACCCGCCAAAACCTCTCTGAGCTCCCTCAATATCCTGGGGTGGATCCCGTCCGGTCCCATGGCTTTGTCCACCTTTAGCTTTTCAAGTTGTTGATACACACTTTCTTCCGTGAACGGTGCTCTATCCACTTCATTCTCAATTGTACTATTTCCAGTCCATCGCGGTCCTTCTCCAGTATTTTCCTCTGTGAAAACAGAACAAAAGTATCTATTTAGCAAATTTGCTTTTTCTTCATCATTTTCCACATAGCGGTTCGCAGTATCTTTTAGTCTCACAATTCCCTTTCTAGTCATTCTCCTTTCACTAATATACCTGAAGAAATTTTTGTCACCCTCCTTACATTTCTAGCCATTTTTTTTTTTGTTATATTTGTACTCCGTGCTTTCCCACTCATGGCAGGCTCAATGCGGCTTACATGGGGCAATGGAGGGTTAAGTGACTTGCCCAGAGTCACAAGGAACTGCCTGTGCCTGAAGTGGGAATTGAACTCAGTTCTTCCGCTTGTGCTTTTGCCAGTCGTATCTCTCTCTTGGCTTCTTTCATTTTCATCCGGTATTCCTCCATGTGTTCCTTTTCTTGAGTTTTTCTGTATTTCTGGAATGCCAACTCTTTAGCCTTTATTTTCTCAACCACTTGCTTGGAGAACCATATCGGTTTCCTTTTTCTCTTGCTTTTATTTACTTTCCTTACATAAAGGTTCGTGGCCCTATTTATAGCTTCTTTCAGCCTGGACCACTGTCCTTCCACTTCTCGTACTTCCTCCCAGCCCATCATCTCCTTCCTCAGGTATTCCCCCATTTTACTAAAGTCAGCACGCTTGAAATCCAGGACTTTGAGTTTTGAGTGGCCGCTCTCCACTTTAGCTGTTATATCAAACCAAACCGTTTGATGGTCACTGCTGCCCAGGTGGGCACCCACTCGGATATTTGACACGCTATCCCCATTTGTGAGCACCAGATCAAGTGTCGCTCCCTCCCTTGTGGGTTCCATCACCATTTGTCTGAGCAAAACACTTTGGAAAGCATCCACGATCCCTCTACTTTTTTCCGATTCTGCAGACGGAACCTTCCAATCTACATCCGGCAGATTGAAATCTCCCAGCAACAGCACCTCTCTCTTGCTTCCCAACTTTTGAATATCTGCAATCAGGTCTTTATCTAATTCCTCCAATTGTGTCGGAGGTCTGTAGACAACACCCACGTGGACAGAGGTTCTATCATCTCTTTTTAAGGTGATCCATATCGCTTCTTCCTTTCCCCAGGTCCCTGTCATTTCAGTCGCAGTCAGGGGTGTGCTGTTAAATTTTTAACAACAGGCTCTTTCTCCAGACGTAGCCAGCTCTGCATTTGGAAGGGCCAGGGGTGGCCGGGTGGGGAGGGAGCAACACTTGCCTCTCTCTCCTCCCTCCCTTCGTGCGGGCACGCTAGGCATACCTTTGCTGGCATCCAATAAATGGACTGCCACCACTCCCAATGTCTTGCTCTGAGCAGCATGCTGAAACTTCTTACACATGCTGGAGAAGTCCCAGCCTGCTGCTCAGAGCTGGAAACAAGGAGCTGGGAGCAGCAGCAGTCTGTTTACTTGGCTGGCAGGGCTCAGCATCCCCACCAGCAAAGTAAAAGAGAATTCAGCAGGGGGCCCAAGCCCACATTTTGGGAGCCAGTTGTTAAAGTAGCAATGGAGGGCCCTTCTTTAACAACCGGCTCCCAAAATTCTTAAAAACTTAACAACCGGCTCTTGCGAGCCTGTGAGAGCCTGCTCCAGCACACCACTGGTCGCAGTGATATCATTCCTCACATACAGAGCTACTCCGCCACCTTTACGACCCTCTCTATCCTTCCTAAATAGATTATAGCCTGGTATGTTTGCATCCCATTCATGGGAACCATTTAGCCACGTCTCTGTGATTGCAACAACATCCAAGTCTGCCTCCAACATCAGGGCCTGAAGGTCATGAACTTTATTGCTTAGACTGCGAGCATTTGTGGTCATCGCTTTCCATCTACATTTCCTGGTATGCGTTTCAACATTAGTGATTTGGGGGTTTCTTTTCTCTTTGGGTACCTTCATATCTTTTTGTTCCACTTTTATTATTTTTTCTTTGGCTTCCGTTCTGTTTTCAAGAACATCACAGTGCTGTAATGGAGTAAAAGAATTTTGTAGGGGCAACACTTGTGAGGTCGGATGTTTTCTTGTCACATAATGAAGTCTGCCTGAGCCTACAGTGATCCATCTATTTTTAGGTGGTTTTATCCTTTGTGGAAGTGGGGATAATTTGGTATGATTCTGTGCAGTATGATATTGTGCGGTCCTAGATGCTGCTTTCAGTGCATCTAGTTCCTGTTTTACTTTACTGAGCTCGTGTTTTAATCTAGTGAGTTGCAGACAGATAGGACAAGCCTTAAGTCTCCAGATAATTGGTCTTGAAACTAAAGCACCACAATTATTACAGAGAATAAAAGTCATCCTGATTGGTTGAAATGGGTATGAACAGGTGTGATATAGTGAGAACAGCAGCCTATGGATCTGTTGGCTGAGATTCTTATTATTAGAGCAGTAATCCTTAGCTGGTGAGTAGAAGACTGGGGATTCCTGTGATAATGAGGGGTTTTCTTTTCAGAGACAGTTTTAATATGGGTGGAGTTAATTTGTGATAAGTAGTGTATTTGGGGAAGTTATTTATGAAGTGTCCGTCTTGGGGTGGGTCGGTTGAGGGGCAGGGTGGGTGGGCTTAAATTTAAGACTATAGGAATGTCTCCGCTGTAACCTATCTGAAGAGCTGCACTTAAATTCACCAGAAGAAATGTCCAGGTGTACAGCTCTAAGGATTGGGACATGCAAATCACAATTTTAGCAGAGTATGTAACAAAAACAGGAAAGATATAAAGATATAAATGCAGAATTAAGCCAGAGCAATTCTTATCTGTGTGTATCCTTCAGGCAGGAGTCAGTAAAGACCATGTGGTTTAACTGCTCCTCCTACAACACAAACTATCAGCCTCACCTTAACCTACAGATTTACAAGCCAGATGGGGGAAGGGTACACTTTTAGGGAGCAAACAAAGATCTAATTCTTTTGGTAGTTTTCAGATTAAACAGATATCAAACCAGTTTAAAACACAGCAAGTAAATCACAATATTAGCAGATATACAGGTTTTTTTTTCTTTTTTCTAGGGAAGCTTAAGACTATAGGAATGTCTCCGCTGTAACCTATCTGAAGAGCTGCACTTAAATTCACCATTCATATTTCAAAAAAAAAAAAATATATGGCTTATATCTACTCCTTCACAGTTCTATCAACAAAAAGATATATAGGAGGATATTATGTAAACCACTTATATCTTATAGGTGAGGTGGAGTCTCATATTATTGCACGCGGCTGCTGCTCACTTCACTCCCGTGGTGAATCCTTGCTCGTGTGTCTCATTCCAATCATCGACTCCTACCCCCTCCTTCCTATGCTAGTCTTCATTTACAATACATTTATCATATGTATTGCACTCATAAAATTCATCATGTAAATATACTGATAAGATACTTGGCTTGGTGAACTAATGCGCTCCTTTATAACTGGTGTGCCTGTATACCCCTGACAAGTGCCTGTTTCGCAATGCTTCATCAAAGGGGACTCACACCATCCAGCCTACAAAATATTATACAAGCCATTTTGAGGCATTCAATGAAGAGCTAGGATGAGACGTAAAACAGTAAGTCTGTTTCTCTAAGACATAATTATGAAGGAATACCACATTAGATATGCATTATTGACACGCTTGTATAATATTTACCCTCTCAGTTGCCCCCCTAAGTTTTTTTTTTAACCGTTCTTCTCATTTTATCATAGTCTCCTTTTTTAAAGTTAAACACTAACGTATTTGACTTCCTGTGTATAGTTACTTCAAGGTTGATATCAAAACTGATCATATTATAATCACTGTTATCAAGCGGCCCCAGTACCATAACGTCCCTCACCAGATCATGCGCTCCACTAAGGACCAAGTCTAGAATTTTTCCTTCTCTCGTGGGCTCCTGCACCAGCTGCTCCATAAAGCTGTCCTTGATTTCATCAAGGAATTGTACCTCTCTAGCGTGTCCCGATGTTACATTTACCCAGTGGAGGAGTGGCCTAGTGGTTAGGGTGGTGGACTTTGGTCCTGAGGAACTGAGTTTGATTCCCGGTACAGGCAGCGCCTTGTGACTCTGGGCAAGTCACTTAACCCTCCATTGCCTGCCGCATTGAGCCTGCCATGAGTGGGAAAGTGCGGGGTACAAATGTAACAAAAATAAAAAATATATTTGGATAATTGAAGTCACCCATTATTATCACATTGCCCATTTTGTTTGCGTCTCTGATTTCTTTTATTCTACTACGTATTCTAAGGGAAATCTGACAGTTGTTTCCCCAGGTGCATGTCTGCTGTTGTTTTTACTTTAATAATTGAACCTCAATGCTTCCACTCCTGGATTGTCACCATTAAAAGTGCATCACAACCTTGCCTTATCATAAGAATTCCAGGATGTATTGTGGAGCTGATCCTATCACCGGTCCTTTAATTTTTTAAAAGTTTCACCATCACTGTAGACAATAATGTAAAAAACTCCTAATGAGAAAAACCAATCGTGTCTCACTGCTGGTCATTTTCTAACATACACACCCAGTGAAAACACACTACTTGCATTACTAGAAACCTTCAGAAACCTTAATTCTCTATAAGGTGTTCTATAAGTTTTTCAATAAATTTTCTTCTGTGCTTCCACACACTTTATGTTTCATTATTTTAAGCACTTATACTGTCCAAACTCAAATCCAGTGGAGTGGAAGCATTGAGGTCCAATTATTAAAGTAAAAACGACAACAGACATGCACCTGGGGAAGCAACACTCAGATTTCCATTGGAATACATAGGTAGTAGAAGATACTACCCTAATATAAGGAACATTAGAGGAGTAAGTACATAATATATATACAATTTTTGATGATAATGGAAAACAGCTGGCATGTTAAACTCTTTTCTTCCACTCTCTGTGTTCTTTATGACCTTTGTTCAATATAAATGGAGAAAATGTGCTCCTAACTGATTACTTGATGCCCTAATCTTCTTTGTTATGCAAGCTATGAATTAGTTTTCTTAGGACAAGTATAAAACTTTATTTTCCCTAATTTCCACTGTTAACAATTGGATGCTGGTGTAATTTTTATTTTTCGCTAATTTGTTTTTCCATAAATAAAATGTGCCTATCTAATGCTTTTAAGAAGCTTGTTTGTAATAGCCCTATGATAATGATCTAATATAATAAAACGCACCCTCAACGTTCTGAGGACAACGTTCTGTGAAGCCATGAAGCCCTGAAGCCCTGAAGCCATGAAGCCATCTGACGTCACTCCCAGGCTGAAGGGTTCGTGGATTCGTGGTGTGAAGCCTTCAAAGCAGCGAGCCCCGCCCTCGCCTCAAACCAAACAAATCCGGAAGCGAAGCGTCAGGGAAGGAGGCGGCGCTCCCGACGTCTAGCCTTCCCTTCGCTGTGTTCCGCCTTCAAAACAAGGCGGAACACAGCGAAGGGAAAGCTAGACGTCGGGAGCGCCGCCTCCTTCCCTGACGCTTCGCTGCACGAACCGCCACGGAGGTAAAGTTAAAAAGAATTAAAAAAAAAAAAAGGGATGCATGGATGCGAAGGGGGGGGCATGGATGCGAAGGGGGGGGCATGGATGCGAGGGGGGGCATGGATGCGATGCATGGATGCGAAGGGGGGGGCATGGATGCGAAGGGGGGGGAGAAGAGGGCGGGCCAGGCTGGGACATGGGAGAGAGAGGAGCATGGATGCGAGGGGGGGGGGTCATGGAAGGGCGAGAGGGGACTTGCTGGAAAAGGATGAATGGAGGCGGCAGGGGACAGAGGAGCATGGATGGGCATGGATTGGGAGGGCAGGGCACAGGGAGAGAGGGGAATTACTGGAAATGGATGAATGGAGGGGGCAGGGGACAGAGGAGCATGGATGGGCATGGATTGGGAGGGCAGGACTCAGGGAGAGAGGGAAATTGCTGGATAGGGATGAATAGAGGGGACAGATGGCCATGGATGGATATGGATTGCAGGGCAGGCCTCAGGGAGAGAGGGCAATTGCTGGATAGGGGAAAATGGAGGGGCCAGGTGACAGATGAGCATGGATGGGCATGGATTGGAAGGGCAGGGAGAGGGGAATTGCTGGATAGGGATGAATGGAGGGGACAGATGGGCATGGATGGATATGGATTGCAGAGCAGGCCTCAGGCAGAGAGGGGAAATGCTGGATAGGGAAAAATGGAGGGGCCAGGTGACAGAGGAGCATGGATGGGTATGGATTGGGAGGGCAGGGCTCAGGGAGAGAGGGGAATTGCTGGATAGGGAAAAATGGAGGGGCCAGGTGACAGATGAGCATGGATGGGCATGGATTGGAAGGGCAGGACTCAGGGAGAGGGGAATTGCTGGATAGGGATGAATGGAGGGGACAGATGGGCATGGATGGATATGGATTGCAGGGCAGGCCTCAGGCAGAGAGGGGAAATGCTGGATAGGGATGAATGGAGGGGGCAGGTGACAGAGAAACATGGATGGCCATGGATTGGGAGGGCAGGGCTCAGGGAGAGAGGGGAATTGCTGGAAAAGGATGAATGGAGGGGGCAGGGGACAGATGGCCATGGATTGGGAGGGCACAGCTCACACTCTCTCTCTCATATACAATGTCTTTCTGACTCTCACTCTCACACACTCTGTCTCACACAGTATCACATTCACTCTCTATGTTCCACACAGTCACTCACACACTCGCTTGGTCTCATACACTCACTCTCACAGAGAATCTGTGTCTCACACACACTCTCTCTCTTGCCCATACACACACACTCTCTCTCACACTGTGTCTCACATACACACTTGCACACACTCTCATTCTCACACACACTCTCTCACAAACACACTCACACCCAGACTCACTCTCTCACACACTCACACTTTCACTCTGACTCTCAAACAGTCACTCTCACATACACTCTCCCAAACATACACACTCCAAGGAAAACCTTGCTAGCGCCCGTTTCATTTGTGTCAGAAACGGGCCTTTTTTACTAGTGTAAAATAATGTCTTGAATTGTATGGAATACAATTGTTCAGAAATTGGAAGCATTCTCCCATTCATTTTGGGGACATTTTATGTAGAAAGTTACAGAAATGTTTAAATTAATGAGAAGGACTATTTATAACGAGAGCTGAAAATATGCATGTATAAACTGAATCTATGTAGAAATGTTTCTACAGGGACATGCATATGACTTCTGATATTCTCATTTTGGTCAGACCAGCATGGCCATTGATTTTTATTGTATCCTACATATACCTTGCACTGTGTAAACCATGAAATCTGAGAACACCCTTGAGTTAATGCCATGTCCTTAAGGAATTGAGCAACTATTATGTGGATTGTTTAGCTTGCTGGAAACCATGAGACCCTCTAAGTGGAAGCCTTCCAGATGCAACATGATGCCTTCCATTTGAACCCCTGCCTGTGTGAACCTTGCAACTCTGTACAGACTGCTGCTTCACAATACCAGAACCTACACTGACCTCTGTCAATCCTTCTGATGCCAGGATTATCTACCTATCAAATCAACAAAGTTTCAAGTGACTTTGAGTAGCCTACCCTCCCCGGGGCCCCCTTCCGCAGAGCTACTACCCTCCCCCCTTGCTGCCATAGGTCCCAGTACCTGCTCCACCATTGCAGAACATTCTGCGCCCACCCCGGGGGCTCCTGCCCTACCGCCCTGCCCAAATTATGCAGGAACAGCGCCATAGGCGGTCGGTGGCCCAACTGTTTGGGGGAGGCTAAAGGGGGCGGGGTTAGGGGTGGGGCCAGGGGTGGAGCTTAAATCCATAATTGTCTGATCACACACAGAAAAAAAAAAAAAATAAATGTCACAATTAATACCTTTTATTAAATTTAGATATTAGCTATGTATCATATGTCAAAGAATAAAGTGGTTGCTCAAAGCATATACTAACCACAATCGCTCAACTGCAAAACACTATGCACAACTTTGTGCAAAAACACACTCTGAACCTTACTGTACCATAAATATTACACTGGGCAGAACCTAATACACCAATATACCACCCATACGGAAAATGCAGACCGTCAACAATATTGAAACAAGGGATCATAATATCACAATTCTCATGTAGAGCCACAAAACATCCTAATTCATGTTTAATGTGGGATAAAATGTCATAAATAAGTAAATAAACTTTTAACGTTGAACACCTAATTCTCAAAGTGGACATATTCCAAACACTATAATGAAAATAAAATGATCTTTTCTACCTTTGTTGTCTGGTGAGTTTGTTTTTCTGATTGTGCTGGCCCAGTATCCGATTCTGCTGCTATCTGTCCTCTTAACTCCGTTTCCAGGGCTTCCTTTCCATTTATTTGTTTACTTTCCGCCTTTCTTCTTCATTTCTTGTCCTACATCCGTAAGTAAAAGCTGGGTCCTCCGCAAACTTGACTGTCCAGTGGATCCAGCTTTTGCCTATTTTCTTCATCCATGTGCAGTTTTTCTACTCTCTTCCTTTTCTGTTATTTCATCTCCTTCCTCACTCCTCCCTCCCCCTCCATGTCCAGCAACACTCCTCTCCCCCCCTACCCTCCCCTCCATCCACCCATATCCAGCAACTCTCCTCTCCCCTGCCCTCTCCTCTCCCCTTCTTCCACCATGTCCAGCAACCCTCCTCTCCCCTTCCCTCCATCCAGCAACCCTCCTCTCCCCTGCCCTCTCCTCTCCCCTTCTTCCACCATGTCCAGCAACCCTCCTCTCCCCTTCCCTCCATCCAGCAACCCTCCTCTCTCCTTCTTCCACCATGTCCAGCAACCCTCCTCTCCCCTTCTTCCACCATGTCCAGCAACCCTCCTCTCCCCTTCCCTCCATCCAGCAACCTTCCTCTCCCCTACCCTCTCCTCTCCCCTTCTTCCACCATGTCCAGCAACCCTCCTCTCCCCTTCCCTCCATCCAGCAACCTTCCTCTCCCCTACCCTCTCCTCTCCCCTTCTTCCACCATGTCCAGCAACCCTCCTCTCCCCTTCCCTCCATCCAGCAACCTTCCTCTCCCCTTCTTCCACCATGTCCAGCAACCCTCCTCTCCCCTTCCCTCCATCCAGCAACCCTCCTCTCCCCTTCTTCCACCATGTCCAGCAACCCTCCTCTCTCCTTCCCTCCATCCAGCAACCCTCCTCTCCCCTTCTTCCACCATGTACAGCAACCCTCCTCTCCTCTCCCGTCTGCCCTGTTTCCTTCCTGCCCCCCCCCCCCGTACCTTTAAATATTATAGTTTTACTGGAGTCGCGGGCAGCCGGCATTGAAGACATTGGCAGGCTTACGCCGGTTCCAGCAGCCTTCCCTTCCCTCATTGCAAGTCGGATGATGGCTCCGCCCTCGTAGAAACAGGAAATACGTCAGAAGAGGGCGGAGCCATCATCCGACTTGCAACGAGGGAAGGGAAGGCTGCTGGAACCGGCGTAAGCCTGCCGATGTCTTCAATGCCGGCTGCCCACGACTCCAGCAAAACTATAATATTTAAAGGTACGGCGGGGGGCGGGGCGGGGCAGTGGCGGGCTGGGGAGGCTTAGCCTCCCCAAGCCTCTTATACGGGGCGCCTATGAACAGCGCACTGAAGAACAGGACCAGGTTTACCATTCCCACCCCCCACCCCCCTTCCTGGGCAGATATGTAACATTACGCTTCACTGGGTACATCCTGTTTCCCCAGAGCAACTGGAAAAACATGCTATATGGGGCCATATAGCGGCTTTCCGGCAACAAGCAGATGTAGCTAACAAATAGAAACAAGGGAACTAAATGAGCCTTTATCCGCTGGACCCGCTCCCCCATCGACATTCTCCACCCCTTCCATCTGTCTACCCACGCCCTGGCTTCTTGGAGACACCTATCCCAGTTGTATAACCTATAATCCCCCTGGTCAAAATAAATCCCCAAAACCCTAAGCCGCTCCCCTGGCACTGGAAACCGACCATCCAACTCAAATTGGTGCCCCTGATCTTCCCCAACCCACAGGCTGTTCGATTTTTGAAAATTGACCCTCGACGCTGTGACCTGTGAGTAGTCATGGATCAGCTCCTGCAGTCTTCCTCCCTCCCTCCGGTCCGCTACCCACACCGTGACGTTGTCTGCATATGCCATGACCCTCAGCTGACTACCTTCCCCCACCTCCACACCTTGCAGTCCCTGCACCCCTCCCTTCTCTACCCGCCTTATAAAAGGGTCGATGACATATGCATACAACAGTGGGCTAAGCGGACACCCCTGCCCCCACCATAAACTCCTTCCCCCTCCACCCATTTACCAAGGGGAAACACCCAGCCTGCCTGTACAGCATCTGCAGCTGTTCTACCCACCCCTTCGGGAACCCATAGTGTTCTAGAATTCTCCACAAGACATCCCATTGCACTCTGTCGAACGCTTTATCATGGTCAAGCGTCACCACCAACCGACCATTCACACCCTCCCTACTGTGTTCAATTCCCTCCCATACCCATGCTGCTGCTTCCAGGACCACTCTGCCCTTAACCCCGCATGCTTGCGAGGCTGCTAACAAACCCGCAGACACCTGCCTCATCCTTTCAAAAAGCATTCTTGCGAAAATCTTCCGATCTGTGTTGAGCAGCGCTATCAGCCACCAATTGGCCAGCAGCGACGGGTCCTTCCCTTTGCTCAGCAAAATCAGAGCTGCTTCTGTCAGGGACCTGGAGAGGGAACCTTCCGAACGGGCTGCCTCCCACACCTTCAACAAGATCGGCCCCAGTTGCGCCTTAAAGGCCTGATAAAACTCGGTCAGCAGCCCGTCCGGCCCCGGCGAGGTCTTCTTGTGGAGTGCCCCAATGGCTACTTCCACCTCCTGCATGATCCATGGTTGCAAAAGGCCCTGGAGCTGGGGTCCCCAATCCCCTATCGCTGGGGTCCCTTCCACATAGCTCTCCATCTGCTCTTTATCTATCTGCTGGCCTGAGAGGAATGCTTCAAAGTAATCCCCTACTACACCTAAAATCCCCTCCTTGGAATCCTGAAGGATCCCTCGTGTGTCCTGCACTCCCTCAACCACCCTATGGTCCCTCCTCTCCCTACAACAGGCGAAGGGATCCGGGCTAAACATCTTCCCGAAGTCTCGTTCATACACCAACGAGGTGTAACGATTGTACTGCACCTTTTCCAGGAGCTCTTGGAGTTCCCTTATTTCCACCTCACTCCCCCCCCCCCCGAGAAATTAATCTGTCCCTCTTCTGTTTAACCACCAGACCCAGCTTCGTCCTTTCCCTACCCTCCCATCTCGCCTACCTCAAAAAAACCGTGTCCCACCACCCTCCAATCGATGAAAATGCTCCTTGCACTGTAACCTGGTCGTCCAAAAACCCAAGAAATTCCTCCTGCACCTGCCTGTTACTTAACCACTTTAAGTTCAGCCTCCATAACCCTCTCCCTGGCCTCTGTGCTCCCGCCCCCCCCCCCCCCCCACACCTGAAGAAGAACCATATGGTGATCCGAAAAGTCCACATCCACAATCTTTGGGCCCCAGACCAACCCCTTCTTCACCAAGGATCGATCTATTCTGCTCTTGCACTGTCCTCTGAAGAATGTGAACCCTTCCTGTCCCTCACAAAACTCCACATGTGCGTCAACCAACCCCGCCTCCCGCATAATCATTGCCTCACCCCATCATAGCTCACCTGCATCGACGGTCCCCCACTATCCATTTTCCTCAATATAGTGTTGAAGTCCCCATCCCAGACTACCTGGCGTGAGGTGTACAGGTAGGGCCGAATTTTCCCAAAAAGGAGTACCCTTTCCCTCTTACTCTGGGGCCCGTACACGTTGACCACCCCTCAACGCTCTTCCCGCCCAAATCACATCTACGACTAGGCATCTCCCCACCCCCAACTCCACCACCCTCTGGATATTCATCCAGTGCGTCTTAAACAAAATTCCCACTCCCCCATACCTGTCCCCCGCCAACCCCCACACCGAGGGTCCCCACCTCCAGGCCCGTCTCGCCCGCCTGATCTTTTCCAGAGACGTCAGCCGGGTTTCCTGTATCAGGAAACAATCCACCCGAACCCACGCAAACCTGTCATACGCCAAGCATTGCGCCTTTGGGGAGGAGATACTGGCCACATTAAGGGTAG
Source organism: Microcaecilia unicolor (assembly GCF_901765095.1). Lineage (NCBI taxonomy): Eukaryota > Metazoa > Chordata > Amphibia > Gymnophiona > Siphonopidae > Microcaecilia > Microcaecilia unicolor. The sequence goes on along the minus strand of NC_044038.1, from coordinate 79,542,208 downwards.
CAAATGTTAATACAAGTCCCACCATTCTCATTGAGAGTAACCGAGCTGCTCAACACCTCCTGTGCTCTGTACCCTAACCTCCTGATGTTCCCCCTTCGCACCCAGAGACAGGTCCTCTTCCGTGCAGCCATTGTCCTCCCCCGCACGATCCCCTTCCCCCCTGCCAGTCCCACCTGTACCTCCCCCTCCCCTCCCCCTTTCTTCCTTCCTTTCTTCTTCTTTGTGCTATCCAATCCCACTCCCTTATCCCTCACCCTCCCTTTCCCCCTTCCCCCAACCTCACCCCCTAACTCCTCCTCTAGGTCCTCCCTGTCCTCCAAGACCTCCTCTAATTCCACTCTGTCCCCCTACTCATGCACTTGGGCCCGTACCCCCTGCACAACCCCCTCTGCCTTCCTCTTACTCCCCTTCCCCCTCCCGTCCCTTCCACCCTCCCCTCACCCTGCCTCCTCTCTCCCCCCTCCCTCTTCCCTACTGCCCTAAACCTCCCCTTCCTTCTTCCGACTCCCTGTACCTTCCACCTGAACCTCTTCATATTTCCTTTTGCCTTCTGCTGTCCCCCCTGCCCCTGCTCCCTCCTCCATCAACTCCACCTCCGTCAACTCCACCTTCGTCCCCTCCATCTGTTCTCCCTCCTCACCCTCAGCCCCCCTATCCTCCTCTCCCGATATCTATTCCCCCCCTCACCCCCTGTTGTGGCACCTTCCCGCCTACCGCCCGTGTCCCCCCCTTCCTAGACTTCCCTTTCCTCTGTGAAACTCGCACCCAATCCCCCTCCTGCTCCTCCCCCGACCCTCCTTCCTGCCTCCCCTCCCCCTCTCCAACCAGCTCCTCCCTGCCCAGCATCCCCTGCCTGCCCCCTCCCCTTCCCCTACCACCCCGCCATACCCCTTCCTCCACATGTCTCACTCATTATGGAACGCCCGAGGGCAATCCCGGAATGCATGCCCCAGCCCTCCACAGAGATTGCACCGAATCGAGGTACAATCCTCCATGGAGTGCAGGGTGTCCCCACATCTTCCACACTTTACCACAGGGCAGGACATACTAAAATGTCGAAATGAACTGCCGTGGCTGTCCTTTGTAAAAACACAGTATCCTGTCACGGCCGATGAAAGCTGCCGAGGGGATGTGCTGAATGACATAGCCGTCCTGTTTTAATTTTACCTGGGCTCCCCAACCTCCTGCCCAAACCCTACTCGGATCCGGTAGCTTAGTAAGCGGTGACTTCAGCTCCGCATACCGCTGTAGCCAGTAAGCCAGATCTGCCCCTGAGATGGACTCATTCCGCATAAGTAGGGTAACCTGCACCAGGTCCGGCTTGCTGATCGGAATCACCCTGAAGTCCCGCCACCCCCCTTCCCCCTTACTCCCTCATACCGTTCCCAAAATACTTCCATCCCCCTCTGGGTCATAAAGCTTACATCGTATTCGGGGATGTTGACGAGGTGTATACAAGCGTAATGAACCCCATCCCCATCACCTGTTTCAAGACCTTTTCCCGGGACAGCATTGCCCCGTCCTCTATCCATTTGAGCTGCACCACATTGCGTCTTTTTGGTAACTGCCCACCCTCTTTCCCCATTCCCCTAAAACCCCTGCCTGTCCCCTCATACCCAGCAGGTCCTCCCCCCTCCCTCCTTCCCCCTCCCTGGACCACTGCAGCAAAGGACACAGACCCTTGCCCCCTTTGCCCTCTCCCCCTGAGCTTCTGCCTGCCCTTCCCTCCAACTCCGCCCCCTCCCTTGTTGCCCCTCAGCCTCCCTGTCTTCCCTTCTCTCCCCCACCTCCTGCCCCTGTACCCATTATGATTTCATCTCCCCCCCTCCCGCTGCCCCCCGCCTCCCCCCTTCCTTTTGCTCTTGGGCCCCCCTGCCCCTCAGGAACCATACCCCCATCCCTGATGCTGCTGGCCCACCGATCCTCTCTGCCCCCAATTCTCTCCCTCTGGAGCCCCCTTCCCCTCTCCTTCAATCTGCATACCCCGCTCCCCTTCACCCCCAGCAACCAACATACCTCCATCCCCTGCTGCCCATACACCTGAATCCCCTGCAGCAGGCAAATCTACACCGAAAGAACCTTCCCACTGCAAACCTTCAGCTGCCCCAGAGTCCTGCAACAAACCCCCTTTAGCCCGCCCGGTTTTAGACGGAGGTCTGAACCGAGTCTGGTACCGCATTACTGGAAGTCCTTGCGGTCATTACTTGCTGTGGGGCTGGCGCTGCAGGAAACTCCCTGTCTGCCCCTTCTTGCTCACAGCCTTCTGGGTGCCTCGAATCCTTTCTCTCCGATGGCTCTGCTCTGCTGCCGAACCCGTGCAAACTCCCTCCTCCAGCGCCCTGATTGGGCAAACCCGCACTCTCGTCTGCTCTGAGTGGGCGGGGCTTCCTCAAACCCGGAAGCTCCGCGTACCGCCTCTCCTTGCTGAAAATTAGCCTCTGTCCCCCTTAGCGCTACAGCCTTCCTGCTCACCTCCGATGTTCCACCGGCTGTCTGCGATGTCCCTTGCGGCTGCGAACCGCCTTCTGCACACTGCGAATCAGCCGTCTCTCGATCGGGTATGGCGTCATGCCCCTTCGATCTTCGTGGGCGGACCTGCTGCACTGTTAATGGCACTGCACTCGGAGGTTGCCGACCACCCGAAACCGATGCCTCCAGCGGGAAGAGGACCACCTGTGGCTGCAACCGCTTGTCCGTGCTTGCAGCCCACTGCTCCATTTCAGGTACACCGCTCTCTTTCTTCTGCAGCATCTCAACCAAAACTGCATTAGACAACAGGCTCTCCCCTGTAGCTCCTGACCCTGTTTCTAGAATCTGGAATGACTGTCTCTGAATACTCCTGTGTTTACCTCCACAGGTCTCTTTGTCTGAGAAGTCTGGTCCAGGCCAGCCCTGACGTCCCTGAGCTCCGCTCTCGCTGGAAGAGGACCGGGCTGGCTTGCCAGGTACTGCATATATTTTAATGTGGTTTGTGTGCCGCACCCTGTCGGTTCTGGTAGTACCGGAGAATGGAGGGACCCAGGAACTGAACCCTCTGTCTTCTTCCCTCTCTGTACTGCTGTGGAGTCTGATCGTTTACTTCCCGGGCCTCCAGCAAGAGAACCAGAAGCCATTCTTTCCTTGTTCACATAAATCTCGCGCAAAGGGTTCCCAGGGCCTTTTTTTAAAACCCCAAGCAGCTGTTCTTTCTTCCCAAGCATTTTTAACAGACGTGCTTCTTCCTTTTCATACAGTTTCCTGTGTGTTGCTGGAGCCACTTTAATCATGGTTTTAGCCATCTTGATACGTTTACCCAGTTCTACCACCTCTTTTTCCACGGCCTTGATTCTCTTAACCACCTTGATCACACCACTAGCTGGGTCCTCTGGGTCCTGGCTTCTCTCCCAAAAATCTTCCTCTCCTGAGGACTCGCTGTCCTCACTGCCTGTCTCCTCAGATTCTGGCTGACTCTCCTGACAGGTATCCATCTCCTCCACCTTCTCTCTGCCCGGCAAATTCCCTTCTTGGGCCTTCACCAGCTCTTCCCCCCCTCACCTTCTGGATGTTGCAGGCCTGTGAGGGGGGTACCGGACTGGTACCGGGCTGCTGTTCTCTCCGGTCTACCAGGCTCCTCTCCCTCCTCTGCAGCTTTAACAGAGAGGGAACCGTTCTTCCAGGCCTCCCAGGAAGCCCCATAGCCTGGGCCTTGCCTGAGGACCGCTCCTCAGGGACCTTCCTCATTTCTGAGAAAGGAGCTAGGCCTCACTCCCTTCCCCCTGGAAGCCTGCAGAGCCTCTGGCAGCACTTCCACCTCCTTCCAAGTCTCAACAGCAACTAACTTGGAATGCCCTCCCGCAGGAGGTGGTGGAGATGAAAACGGTAACGGAATTCAAACATGCGTGGGATAAACATAATGGATCCTCAGAAGCTTAACTGGGATTGGGTGGCAGAGCTGGTGGTGGGAGGTGGGGCTGGTGGTTGAGAGGCGGGGCTAGTGCTGGACAGACATCTACGGTCTGTGCCCTGAAAATGGCAGATACAAATCAAGGTAAGGTATACACAAAAAGTAGCACATATGAGTTTATCTTGTTGGGCAGACTGGATGGACCGTTCAGGTCTTTTTCTGCCGTCATCTACTATGTTACTATGTGAGTGAAAGATGACCACCTTACTTAGGTGTGAGACTCTCCCTCCTGAGTGTCAATCATTTACACCATCCCCTACTGCCTAAACCTCAGGTTCAGGAGTGGCACACAGCTTAATGCTCACATAATGCCATTATGGCCTGAGGCCACATGGTTATCTTTTAGTACTGTACTCATAAGGGTGTTGCAGAAACCTTTTAATGCTGAGGCATAGATCCATTGTAGGAGTACTTCCACTTAGCAGTTTAGTGGTGTGTGTTTTAACCAAATGTTTCACCTGTGTCTATTTAAAGATCTGGCATAAAGGAAAGTGAGTGACTTGATAAAGAATTACTACCATCTGGATGAAGATAGAAAATATATACTACAGCTCCTTGCCTCCCTCTTGCAGCACTTGTTAAGTAATTGGCAATGGAACTGTTAATTGGAGTACAGGTGGTCTGACCCTGCCCCCACTACCTGTTCAATTATTGCCAATGGAATTGTTAATTTGAGTGATTAGCATCTGTTGTCAGTTGTTGATGATGTCTTCCACTCTTTACTCTGGTTCCTAGCAGAGCTACTACTACTACTACTACTATTTAGCATTTCTATAGCGCTACAAGGCATACGCAGCGCTGTACAAACATAGAAGAAAGACAGTCCCTGCTCAAAGAGCTTACAATCTAATAGACAAAAAATAAATAAAGTAAGCAAATCAAATCAATTAATGTGAACGGGAAGGAAGAGAGGAGGGTAGGTGGAGGCGAGTGGTTACAAGTGGTTACGAGTCAAAAGCAATGTTAAAGAGGTGGGTTTTCAGTCTAGATTTAAAGGTGGCCAAGGATGGGGCAAGACGTAGGGGCTCAGGAAGTTTATTCCAGGCGTAGGGTGCAGCGAGACAGAAGGCGCGAAGTCTGGAGTTGGCAGTAGTGGAGAAGGGAACAGATAAGAAGGATTTATCCATGGAGCGGAGTGCACGGGAAGGGGTGTAGGGAAGGACGAGTGTGGAGAGATACTGGGGAGCAGCAGAGTGAATACATTTATAGGTTAGTAGAAGAAGTTTGAACAGGATGCGAAAACGGATAGGGAACCAGTGAAGGGTCTTGAGGAGAGGGGTAGTATGAGTAAAGCGACCCTGGCGGAAGATGAGACGGGCAGCAGAGTTTTGAACCGACTGGAGAGGGGAGAGGTGACTAAGCGGGAGGCCAGCAAGAAGCAGATTGCAGTAGTCTAAACTGTGTTGAGTATGCTTAATTTGCTTCCTGGCCCAAGGCCCTTTTTCACCCCATCTGAGAAATCTTCAGTGTGTGCTTTAAAGCACCATGGAGTGATTTATCTGAGAACACCAGTGACACAAGTTTAGTCTAGTGGGGTGAGTTAATGATTAGTTTTCTACTAGTTTATGATCTTTCAGGAATATTAGGGTTACCATATGGCTCCAGAAAAAGGAGGATGGATTGAGCCAGCCGGGTTTTACTTCCATTGCTTTCAATGGAAGTAATTGAGCCAGCCGGGTTTTACTTCAATTGCTTTCAATGGAAAGCAATGGAAGTAAAGCCCGGCTGGCTCAATCCGTCCTCCTTTTTCTGGAGCCATATGGTAACCCACCGTGTAAGTACTTGCAGGTCCATCCACTGCAACTGGGGTGAGTCCATCCTTTGCAGATATCTATAATGACGTTTCTTTTTAGCTGAAAGCCAATGATGTGTGAAATAGCCTTTGCAAGGTTCATTTTTTTGGTCAGTTTTTTTTTCTCACCTTCCCTGTTTTACATGGCATATGGGTTTGATGTAAGACTTGGTATGATGATACCTTTTTAGGGTAGGCACACAATCTTGGTGCTGCTAAGATATGGAGAGGGTTCTGAGGTCTCTCAACAGTTAGTCTGTAATGTGCACTAGCCCTAAGGGAACAGAACCCCATTCACCTCCATATGTATAGAAAAACTGATTCCCATCATGTCCTTTCTTTTAGTGGTACTACTACTTATCATTTCTATAGCGCTACTGGACGTACGCAGCGCTTTACACTTGAACATGGAGATACAGTCCCTGTTCGACAGAGCTTACAATCTAATTAGGACAGACAGACAGGACAGGTAAGGGATAAGGGTTAGGACAGACAGGACATATAAGGGATAAGAGACAGTTGAAGTGAGGATGATAAGGTGAGGGTTCTGAACGGGCGAGTTGGGGTTAGGAGTTAAAAGCAGCATCAAAAAGGTGGGTTTTTAGCTTAGATTTGAAGATGGCCAGAGATGAGGCTTGACTTACCAGCTCAGGAAGTCTATTCCAGGCATATGGTGCGGCAAGATAAAAGGAACGGAGTCTGGAGTTGTGGAGGAGAAGGGTGCAGATAAGAGAGATTTACCCAGCGAGCGGAGTTCCCGGGGAGGGGTGTAGGGAGAGATGAGTGTGGAGAGGTACTGAGGAGCTGCAGAGTGAATGCATTTATAAGTCAGTAAGAGGAGTTTGAACTGTATACAGAAACGGATAGGGAGCCAATGAAGTGACTTGAGGAGAGGGGTAATATGAGCATAACGACATTGGCGGAATATTAGGTGTGCAGCCGAATTTTGAACAAACTGAAGAGGAGAGAGATGGCTAAGTGGGAGACCTGTGAGAAGCATGTTGCAGTAGTCTAAGCGGGAGGTGATAAGAATGTGGATGACAGTTCTGGTTGTGTACTCAGAAAGGAAAGGGCAAATTTTAGTGATTTTATCAAGGAAGAAACGACAGGTTTTAGCAGTCTGTTGAATATGTGAAGGATAGGGAGGAGTCGAAGATGACCCCAAGGTTGCGTGCTGAAGAGACAGGAAGGATGAGCGTGTTCTCCGAGGACAAGCAGGCTGCTTGTTCTCACGACTGGGTTGATGTCCATGGCAGCCCCTATGAACCGGAAGAAAAGTATCGCGGGAGGTAGTGCACGCGGGACACACCCACTGCGCATGCGCGGCTGTCTTTCCGCCCTTGCGCGCCTGCTCCCGCTCAGTTTCTGTTTTTTCCGCGCTGGAGAGAGATGCAGTTTCATCCCTCTCCTGGTCAGCCCCGGAAAAACGTTTCGCGGCCTTGTCCGCTATTTCTTTCTAGTGTGCGCGTGTTCACGCGTTTGTTTTCGTCGTGTAAAAAAACAAAAAGTCTCCTTTCTGTCGAGTTTTCTCCTTTCTTTTCGCGTCGTCGCGGCCTTGTGGCCGTGCGTCCGTGTTTTCTTTTTCTTGTGGCCCTTTCACCACCACCATCGATGGTTTTGACTTCGCCGACGTGATTTTTCCATTGATGCCCTCGAAGGTCCCGAGCGGATTTAAAAAGTGTGGTCGGTGCGGCCAGCAAATCTCGCAGTCCGATACTCATGCTTGGTGCCTCCAGTGCCTTGAGCCGAAGCATAATTCCAAAGCGTGCACCTTGTGTCTCGGTTTGAAAAAGCGGACGCAGGTGGCGAGGCAAGTTCTTCGGGACCATCTTTTTGGAACTTGCGCCGGCACGTCGATGTCGGCGGCATTGGTGTCAACAGCGGGAACTTTGGCATCGGTACAGGTGTCGACGACTTCGGCGCCGACCATGGCATCGACCCCAGGAGTACAGGTTCCCTTGGCCCGACGACCTGCTAGCGATGGCGGCGGTGAATGGCCGAGTGGGCAATCCGCCTTGGCTGGTCCCACCGCCCAGGGCCATCGGGACCGAACCCTGTCGGATCCGACCCCTAGAGGGCACGGGGACTCCACCTCCTCCTCGTCCAAGCCGCGGAGCGCTGATGACGGGCATCGGAAGAAGCCTGCGAAAAAGCACCATCATCGGTCGCCCACGGCGCATGGAACGGGCAGCTCAGGGACGTCGAGGGACTCGATCCCTAAGAAGCGCCAACGCTGGGAGGAGCGCTCCCCCTCTATTGAAGAGGTGTCGATGCGCAGGCATCGAGTACCCCGGTACCGTCTCCTGGACCCGGACAGCTTCGAGCACCGACGCCGACACTGGCTTCCCAGCCTCTCCCGACAGCGGCCCTGGACGAGTGTCTCCGAGCCATCCTCCCAGGTATCCTGGAGGGGCTGATGCGCCAGGCCTTACTGGCACCGAGGGTGCTTGCGCCCGTGGTGCCATTGTTGGAAGCACCGGCTGGCTCTGGCCCTGTGATGCAGTCTTCGACACCGGTACCGCTTGTGGCGCCGGTCTCGATCGCCACTCAGGTGGAATCCCCGTCGACGTCGATGGAGGGAGCTTCGTCCCCGCCGGCGTGGGAGTCCACCTCTCGGCACCATCATGAGAAGAACGGTGAAAAAAAAAACTTAGGGGGACAACTGAGAGGGTAAAAACTGTACAACAGGCATGGATGCTGTTCAAAAATACCATCCTGGAGGCCCAGGTCAAACATATTCTACAAATTAGAAAAGAAAGACGGAACTCCAAAAGACAGCCGGCCTGGTTGAAAAGTGAGGTGAAGGAAGCTATTAGGGCTAAAAGAAATGCATTCAGAAAATGGAAGAAGGAACCGTCTGAAAATAACAAGAAGCAGCATAAGGAGTGTCAAAGCAAATGCAAGGCGCAGATAAAGATAGCATTAGAGGCAAAAAAGCATAGTAAAAAATTTTTTCGGTATATTAAAAACAGGAAGCCGGCAAAAGAAATGGTTGGGCCACTGGATGACCGAGGGGTAAAAGGGGCGACCAAGGAAGATAAAGACGTAGTGGAGAGACTGAATGAATTCTTTGCTTTGGTCTTCACCAAGGAAGATTTGGGTGGGATACCGGTGTCGGAAATGATATTTCAAGCGGACGAGTCGGAGAAACTTACTGACTTCACGGTAAACCTGGAGGATGTAATGGGGCAGTTCAGCAAACTGAAGAGTAGCAAATCTCCTGGACTGGATGGTATTCATCCTAGAGTACTGATAGAACTGAAAAATGAGCTTGTGGAGCTACTGCTAGTGATATGCAATTTATCCTTAAAATCGAGCGTGGTACTGGAAGATTGGAGGGTGGCCAATGTAACGCCCATTTTTTAAAAAGGTTCCAGGGGAGATCCGGGAAATTATAGACCGGTGAGTCTGACGTCGGTGCCGGGGAAAATGGTAGATGCTATTATTAAAAACAAAATTACAGAGCACATCCGAGGACATGGATTACTGAGACCAAGTCAGCACGGCTTTTGTGTGGGGGAAATCTTACCTGACCAATTTACTTCAATTCTTTGAAGGAGTAAACAAACATGTGGACAAAGGGGAGCCGGTTGATATTGTGTATCTGGATTTTCAAAAGGTGTTTGACAAGGTACCTCATGAAAGGCTACAGAGGAAATTGGAGGGTCATGGGATAGGAGGAAAAGTCCTATTGTGGATTAAAAACTGGTTGAAGGATAGGAAACAGAGAGTGGGGTTAAATGGGCAGTATTCACAATGGAGAAGGGTAGTTAGTGGGGTTCCTCAGGTGTCTGTGCTAGGACCGCTGCTTTTTAATATATTTATAAATGATTTAGAGATGGGAGTAACTAGCGAGGTAATTAAATTTGCTGATGACACAAAGTTGTTCAAAGTCGTTAACTCACAACAGGATTGTGAAAAATTACAGAAGGACCTTACGAGACTGGGCGGCTAGATGGCAGATGACGTTTAATGTGAGCAAGTGCAAGGTGATGTATGTGGGGAAAAAAGAACTCGAATTATAGCTACGTCATGCAAGGTTCCATGTTAGGAGTTACGGACCAAGAAAGGGATCTGGGTGTCGTCGTCGATAATACACTGAAACCTTCTGCTCAGTGTGCTGCTGCGGCTCGGAAAGCGAATAGAATGTTGGGTATTATTAGGAAAGGTATGGAAAACAGGTGTGAGGATGTTATAATGTCGTTATATCGCTCCATGGTGCGACCGCACCTTGAGTATTGTGTTCAATTCTGGTCACCGCATCTCAAGAAGGATATAATGGAATTGGAAAAGGTGCAGCGAAGGGCAACTAAAATGATAGCGGGGATGGGACGACTTCTCTATGAAGAAAGACTAAGGAGGCTAGGGCTTTTCAGTTTGGAGAAGAGACGGCTGAGGGGAGACATGATAGAGGTATATAAAATAATGAGTGGAGTGGAACAGGTGGATGTGAAGTGTCTGTTCACGCTTTCCAAAAATACTAGGACTAGGGGGTATGTGATGAAACTACAGTGTAGTAAATTTAAAACAAATCAGAGAAAATTTTTCTTCACCCAACGTGTAATTAAACTCTGGAATTCGTTGCCGGAGAACGGGTGAAGGCGGTTAGCTTGGCAGAGTTTAAAAGGGGGTTAGACGGTTTCCTAAAGGACAAGTCCATAAATCGCTACTAAATGGACTTGGGAAAAATCCACAATTCCAGGAATAACATGTATAGAATGTTTGTACGTTTGGGAAGTTTGCCAGGTGCCCTTGGCCTGCATTGGCCGCTGTCATGGACAGGATGCTGTGCTCGATGGACCCTTGGTCTTTTCCCAGTGTGGCATTACTTATGTACTTATCGAGGATGCGGTTCCTCGGGGTCGAGACGGGTCCGGTTGCGGACTGAGATCAGAGAGCTCATGTCCGACACTGAGGACGAGGCCTCGTGGGGGGGAGGAGGAGGATCCCAGATATTTCTCCTCCGAAGAGTCTGCGGGTCTTCCCTCCGACCCCACGCCTGCACCGGACAGGAAGCTCTCGCCTTCGGAGAGTCTCTCCTTTGCCCCCTTTGTCTGGGACATGTTTGTGAGCATTCTCTTCCCAGTGGTCACCGTAGATGAGCCGAGGGCTGAGATGCTCGAAGTCCTTGACTATCCATCACCACCTAGAGAGTCTTCCACGGTACCGTTGCACAATGTCCTAAAGGAGATGCTGCTTTGGAACTGGTTGAAGCCCCTATCTAATCCCACCATCCCCAAGAAAGCAGAGTCCCAATACAGAGTCCACACTGACCTGGAGTTGATGCGGCCCCAGTTGCCACATGACTCAGCGGTCGTGGACTCTGTTCTCGAGGGCCAAGAGATCGAGGGATACCGCCTCGGCGCCCCCGTGGCGGGAGTCTCGCACTCTGGACTCGTTTGGGAGGAAGGCCTATCATTCTTCCATGCTCGTGACCAAGATCCAATCATACCAGCTCTACACAAGCATCCACATGCGGAACAATGTGCGGCAACTGGCGGATCTGGTTGACAAGCTCCCACAGGAGCAGGCCAGGCCTTTTCAGGAGGTGGTCAGGCAGCTGAAGGCGTGTCGCAAATTCCTGTCCAGGGGTATTTATGACATTTGTGACGTGGCATCCAGAGCTGCTGCCCAGGGTATAGTGATGTGCTGACTCTCATGGCTGTGTGCCTCTGACCTGGACAACCGGACGCAGCAGCGCCTGGCGGATGTCCCTTGCCGGGGGGATAATATTTTCGGCGAGAAGGTTGAGCAGTTAGTTGACCAACTGCACCAGCAGGAAACCGCTCTCGACAATCTCTCCCACCAGGCGCATTCAGCATCCACTTCTACAGGTGGACGTTTTTCCTAGGCCCGCCAGTCTGCACCCTATGCCTACAACAAGCGTAGGTACAACCAGCCGGCCTGAAGGCCTTCCCAGGCACAGGGCCAGCCCCAGCGCGCTCATTCCTGTCAACAGCGTGCGACTAAGCAGACCCCTGCAGCTCCACAGCAAAAGCAGGGGACGGGCTTTTGACTGGATCCATGGGAGCATAGCCGCCATAAAAGTGCCAGTGCCGGATGGCCTGCCGGTCGGGGGGAGGTTGAAAGTTTTTCACCTGAGGTGGTCTCTCATAACCTCCGACCAGTGGGTTCTCCAAATAGTGCGGTGCGGGTACACCCTGAATTTGATATCCACTCTGCCAAATTGCCCACTGAGAGCTCAATCCTTCAGCTCCCACCACAGGCAGGTACTTGCAGAGGAACTCTCCGCCCTTCTCAGCGCCAATGCGGTCGAGCCCGTGCCACCTGGGCAGGAGGGGCAGGGATTCTATTCCAGGTACTTCCTTGTGGAAAAGAAAACAGGGGGGATGCGCCCCATCCTAGACCTGAGAGGCCTGAACAAATATCTGGTTCGAGAAAAGTTCAGGATGCTTTCCTTGGGCACCCTTCTTCCCCTAATTCAGAAAGACGACTGGCTATGCGCCATGGATTTAAAGGATGCTTACACTCACATCCCGATACTGCCAGCTCACATACAGTATCTACGATTCCGTCTGGGAACACAGCACTTCCAGTATTGTGTGCTGCCCTTTGGGCTTGCCTCTGCATCATGGGTCTTCACGAAGTGCCTTGTAGTGGTTGCGGCGTACCTTCGCAGGCTGGGGGTGCATGTGTTCCCATATCTCAACGATTGGCTGGTGAAGAGCACCTCGGAGGCAGGAGCTCTTCGGTCCATGCAGTGCACTATTCAACTTCTGGAGTTGCTGGGGTTTGTAATAAATTACCCGAAGTCCCACCTCCAGCCAGTCCAATCTCTCAAATTCATAGGAGCCCTGCTGAATTCACAGACGGCTCAGGCCTATCTTCCCGAGGCGAGGGCTCAGAACCTTCTATCTCTCGCCTCCCAGGCCAGAACGTCCCAGCAGATCACAGCTCGACAGATGTTGAGACTTCTGGGCCATATGGCCTCTACAGTCCATGTGACTCCCATGGCTCGTCTTCACATGAGATCGGCTCAATGGACCCTAGCTTCCCAGTGGTGTCAGGCCACCGGGAATCTAGAAGATGCCATCCGCCTGCCCATCAGTTGCCGCAATTCGCTGCGCTGGTGGATGATTCGGACCAATTTGACCTTGGGACGCTCATTTCAAATTCCTCAGCCGACAAAAGTGATGACGACGGATGCATCTCTCCTGGGGTGGGGGGCCCATGTCGATGGGCTCCACATCCAAGGGGCGTGGTCTCTCCAGGAAGCAGGTCTCCAGATCAATCTCCTGGAGCTCCGAGCGGTCTGGAACGCGCTGAAGGCTTTCAGAGATCAGCTGTCCTTTCAAATTATCCAAATCCGGACAGACAACCAGGTTGCTATGTACTACATCAACAAGCAGGGGGGCACCGGATCTCGCCCCATGTCAGGAAGCCGTTGGGATGTGGCACTGGGCACGCCAGCACGGCATGCTTCTCCAGGCCACGTACCTGGCAGGCGTAAACAACATTCTGGCCGACAGGCTGAGCAGACTCATGCAACCGCACGAGTGGTCTTTCCATTTCAGGGTGGTACGCAAGATCTTCCGAGAGTGGGGCACTCCCTCGGTGGACCTTTTCGCCTCCCAGACCAATCACAAGCTGCCTCAGTTCTGTTCCAGACTACAGGCACACGGCAGACTGGCGTCAGATGCCTTTCTCCTACATTGAGGGAAGGGTCTCCTGTATGCGTATCCTCCCATACCTTTGGTGGGGAAGACCTTATTGAAGCTCAAGCAAGACCACGGCACCATGATTCTGATCGCGCCCTTTTGGCCCCGTCAGATCTGGTTCCCTCTTCTTCTGGAGTTATCCTCCGAAGAACCGTGGAGATTGGAGTGTTTTCCAACCCTCATCTGGAAGAACGAGGGAGCTTCTGCACCCCAACCTTCAGATTCTTGCTCTCATGGCCTGGATGTTGAGGGCATAGAGTTTGCTTCCTTGGGTCTGTCCGAGGGTGTCTCCCACGTCTTGCTTGCTTCCAGGAAGGATTCCACTAAGAAGAGTTACTTTTTTAAGTGGAGGAGGTTTGCCGTCTGGTGTGAGGGCATGGCCCTACAACCTTGCTCTTGTCCTGCGCAGACCCTGCTTGAATACCTTCTGCACTTATCGGAGTCTGGTCTCAAGACCAACTCAGTAAGGAATCACCTTAGTGCGATTAGTGCTTACCATCATCGTGTAGAGGGTAAGCTCATCTCTGGACAGCCTTTGGTCGTTCGATTCATGAGAGGTTTGCTTTTGTCAAAGCCCCCTGTCAAGCCTCCTATTGTGTCATGGGATCTCAACGTCATCCTCACCCAGCTGATGAAGCCTCCTTTTGAGCCACTGAACTCCTGCCATCTGAAGTACTGGACCTGGGAGGTCATTTTCTTGGTGGCAGTTACTTCAGCTCGTAGGGTCAGTGAGCTTCAAGCCCTGGTAGCTCATGCTCCTTATATAAAATTTCATCATAACAGGGTAGTCCTCCGCACTCACCCTAAGTTCCTGCCAAAGGTGGTATCAGAGTTCCATCTGAACCAGTCAATTGTCTTGCCAACATTCTTTCCCAGGCCTCATACCCGCCCTGCTGAACGTCAGTCGCACACATTGGACTGCAAGAGAGCATTGGCCTTCTACCTGGAGCGGACACAGCCCCACAGACAGTCCGCCCAATTGTTTATTTCTTTCGACCCCAATAGGAAGGGGGTCACTGTCGGGAAATGCACCGTCTCCAATTGACTAGCAGATTGCATTTCCTTCACTTACGCCCAGGCTGGGCTGACTCTTGAGGGTCATGTCACGGCTCATAGTGTTAGAGCCATGGCGGTGTCAGTGGCCCACTTGAAGTCAGCCACTATTGAAGAGATTTGCAAGGCTGTGACGTGGTCATCAATCCACACATTCACATCTCATTACTACCTCCAGCAGGATACCCGACGCGACAGTCGGTTTGGGCAGTCGGTGCTGCAGAATCTGTTCGGGGTTTAAATCCAACTCCACCCTCCTGGACCCGGTTTTATTCTGTTCAGGCTGCACTCCCAGTTAGTTGTTCTTCGTAGGTAAATTTCTGTTATGTCCTCGCCGTTGCGAGGCCTTGCGAGGCCCAATTGACCCTGTTTGTTGTTTTGAGTGAGCCTGGGAGCTAGGGATACCCCAGTCGTGAGAACAAGCAGCCTGCCTGTCCTCGGAGAAAGTGAATGATACATACCTGTAGCAGGTGTTCTCCAAGGACAGCAGGCTGATTGTTCTCACCTACCCTCCCTCCTCCCCTTTGGAGTTGCGTTTTTTTCTCATTCCTTTGCTTGTTATTTAACTGAGCGGGAGTGGGCGCGCACGGGCGGAAAGACGGCGTGCATGCGCGGTGGGCATGCCCCACGTGCGCTACCTCCCGCGAGACCTTTCTTCCGGTTCGTAGGGGCTGCCGTGGACGTCAACCCAGTTGTGAGAACAATCAGCCTGCTGTCCTCGGAGAACACCTGCTACAGGTATGTATCATTCGCTTTATCTACAGAAATAGAGAATGGGGGAGAGGAGACGTTGGTTTAGGTGGAAAGATAAGGAGCTCAGTCTTGGTCATGTTTAGCTTCAGATGGCGGTGAGACATCCAGGCAGCAATGTCGGACAGGCAGGCTGAAACTTTGGCCTGGATGCCTGCTGAGATTTCTGATGAGGAGAGGTAGATCTGGGAGTCGTCGGTGTAAAGATGATACTGAAAACTATGGGATGAGATCAGAGTACCAAGTGAAGAAGTATAGATGGAGAAGAGTAGAGGTCCCAGGACAGATCCCTGAGGTATGCCAACAGACAGTGGGATAGAAGAGAAGGATGATCCACCAGAGTGTACACTAAAAGTATGTCAGGAGAGAGATGAGATGTGGTTTCATTAAAGTACACATTGCTGCATCCATCTCATCTCAAATGGGCTCCCTCCGATGGGAAGGATTAGGGCAGAGCCTGTGTTTTGCAGATATTAAAAACAGAGCTGCCATGTTACCCATTCCATGAGGGAGACTTTTGCCAGTCCTGGTTTTAAACTTATATCCCAAAGTAGCCTGGAATTTGTAGTTCATGATTATCTCCATGGAAAACAGTGCTGCAGGTCCCATTGTGCACCATGGTGGCAGAAATCCAGGACTAGCAAAGAAGTCTCCCTCCTGGAATGGGTAAGTTGGGAGCGCTATAAGAACTTTTCAGCATCACTCAGCAATGAATGTGAAATGTGGATTCCTCCTCCTATGTGCTTGGGACTTAACTGATACATTGCTAAAAGAGTGTCTCTAACTAACCAGCAATCTTCTGCTATCAGTGTGGTAGGCTGAAGGTCAAATGGAAGGGCTTACCTATAATGCCCTCTGTGGCTTTCTAAACAAATGACAGATTTCAAATGTCTATGTGAAGGCATTGTTCAATGAATGTGGCTGGTGCACCCCTATCCATATGAGCAAACCATCTGCCACTGGCATCTACACAATATCTGAGCTATGGCATCAAATCAAAATAAAGGCACAACTTCTCATACACTTATAAGAGGGAGGGGACTAGTCAGTATGATAAGCTTCTAGACAACCTTGGCAGCTGACTGCAGCTGCAGCATACTGTATATATTGTGGAACTATAGCATCAGCACTGGTGTCCACTACATAGTGGAGACCACATCAACCCTCCAGCTAGCATTACAGTGACTATTGGGCTGGGTGAGATATGGATTGTTATCCTCACTGTCTGTTATGATCACTGGTAGAATGGCAGGCCCTGAGCCCCTATGCAAGGAGTATCATATCATCCTCCACATTCCCAGTTCTCTCCCTCCATCCCCCAGCCCCTCCAAACCTACCAGTTTCCTGTTCTACCTCCTGACCTCAAGCCTCTTCCTTCCCCTTACTCACACACATCATATCTTCATCATATTTGGGGGTTCCCCAGAGGCAAACGTCTACCCTCCCCTGCCTCCTAGAGGCATAAGCACTTTCTTAATGCCTTCCTCCCACTCTCACCTCCCTGTGGATATGCCATGCCTGTTCGTCCCATGCTTTCCAGCATGATTCACACATGGAGATGGTTGGGGTGCAAGTGACATATCACTAGTGCCTGCCATGTTACTTGTAGAGCACTGTCAGTACTGTGATTGTAGATTCTGGCCATTCATAAAGACACTTGGATAATGTCTACATGCATTGACACTGTATCTCCCCATGATGGTGACATGCAGCTGTTTGGAGAGATGAAACAAAGCATGTTCATGTACAAAGAGAACCATGTGGACCACATTTTAAGAGAGAGAAAGATGAGGGTGGGGGGATATGTTAGACTATACATGCTGTGTAAATAGCAAGGTTGAATCCCATGCATGTGGACATAGGTGAGGGTGTGTCACAATGTTTCCTAACCACCTGCAGTTGTCAACTTACATAATTGCTGTCTTCCCTAGACGTGCCCAAATTTATCACAAGTAGTTTGACTGAGGGATGTGAGGATGGAGGAATGAATTTAAAAGGTGATGTGGCACTTAAAGCAAGTGAGTCAGGATGAGTATCAGTACACAATGGCCACTGTGCACACATGTGATCATAGTAACATAGTAATGCTATCGCCTATGGTACACACATATTCCAAGATAATGTCCTAAGGCTAGGATTCCAAAGTAGCAGCTGCTTGTTGAACATAGTGGAGATGAAAATGCAGCTTCAGGAAAACTGTAAGGAACTCAGGAGAAGATTCATGTTCTAAAGGGAGTTCCAAATTGTTTGTGGTCAACTTTTTCATTTCAGCAAAGGTCACTTTGGGAATTGAATCCACAAAGTTTAGATGTTTATGCTTTTAACCCCTAAGCTAACACAAAGCACAGCAGTTTGACTGATTCACACACCTTACCAAGCCCTCACTGACACATTACAAAGCTCTACATGTGAAATAATGGTGTCATTGTCTTGAAAGCTTCAAACAATGGGTACCATGGTGGGGCTAGAGTAGATCATCAGTTCTGCAGGCAGAACACTTCATGTTCTGTTTCTGGCTTACAGACTACAGTGTGCAAAGTAAGATGTCTGGCATAGGTAGTGTGTTGTTAATCCTAAAATGGAGTTCAGACACATTATGCATGTGGACCCAGACCTCCAGGAATTGTGACTGCACTCACACATTAGCC
Source organism: Microcaecilia unicolor (assembly GCF_901765095.1). Lineage (NCBI taxonomy): Eukaryota > Metazoa > Chordata > Amphibia > Gymnophiona > Siphonopidae > Microcaecilia > Microcaecilia unicolor. Next base: position 79,524,343 of record NC_044038.1, on the reverse strand, counting down.
AACACACAGTATTCCCATGGAACACTTGACGTGGACACCCAGAAAGTCATGAGTTATGGTGACGTCAGTCCTGTGCTATAGAACAGTCACCACATGATGTCAAAAGCAGGGTGGTTAAGGTGGCCTGCTAGCCTTATGGTTAGTGCAGTGCTCTTGAGTCCAAATGATGTAGGTTTGATTCCCACCTTCACTCTTTGTGGTGTTAATTACATGATGTCATTCTCATACACCCACACGCCATTGGAGGAGATACACTGCTAATTGTTTTCTTTGCCTGAATGTGCTGTGTGGATGTTGTGTTACCTCAAGTGCAAAGGTGAGTATGTGTGTGCGCATCACATATATCCTGTAAGCATCTGTTGCGTGACCCTCATTTATGTTGTGCTACTACTGTGTTGTTCTTATGAGATGTTAGGTAGATGTGTAGGCTGCTAGACACTAGTCTCTGATGTGCAAGGGAGTGTGTTTTCTGTGACTTTTGGGAATGTTTGGTTCAATAGATAACACTGTGGATGGGGAGAGGGCATCTGGTCCTCTATATATGTGAGAAGAGGGGTGGCCAGCCCTCTATATATGTGAGTGGGTCAGATGATACCTATGGACCAATCCCAAACAGTGTAATTCTGTCCAGCAGAATTCATGGTCATGAAGAGAGGCCTTGTTATTAGCAAAGAAACTATTATTAGATGAGGTGGATGGTAGCAAACCTCTCTCTTGATTCTCATACTCCTGGTGCCATCTATCTTCTATAGGTAAGCTCCTCCACTCTTCCCAGGAGATAACTGGAGGATAATTTGCAGTAAACGTGTCATTGGATGAAGTCATCATGGGTATGCTAAGCAGTATACGAGAGTATGGGGATCTGTAGGCGTATTTTCCTGCTATCTCACCTTTGTTGGTTAAGGCCTATACAAGCCAGAACCATTCTTTTTTAACTAATATGGATTCTATAGCCTGTGGCCTGAATACATCTGAAACCATCAGAAACCAGCTTTTTTACAAAGGAAAATCACTGCTTGGCATACCCATGATGACTTCATCCAAGGACATGTTGTTTACTACAAATTAGCCTCCAGTTATCTCCCGGTAAGAATGGAGGAGCTTACCTCACAGAGGACAGATGGCTCCAGGAGTATGAGAATCTAGAGAGAGGTTTGCTACCATCCACCTCATCTGATAACAGTTTGTTTGCTAATAAAAAGGCCTCTCTTCATGACCATGAATTCTGCTTGACAGAATTACACCGTTTGTGATTGGTCCATAGGTATCATCTGACCCAGAAAGATGTCAATGTTGGACTGAAGAGGAAGATGAGAAAGGGGAAGACCAGAAGACTTGTTGGTGGATAGATTGCTCCAAGAAGTGCAGGAAAGCAAGAGACAGTTTGTTACAAGGTATGCAGTTCACTGGTGTGTTTAGAAAATCATACGTCAGCTCAGCTACAGTACTAGGCCTCACCAGAAAGACTGTGCTATCAGTATCAGAATACGGACCTTGTATTTTATTCCTGGACTGAGAGATACGCTGGGGCTTCAGCTTGAGTCTCAATGGAGGAATCTGATTCTTTACAATTGGAAGTCTGCAATAAGGACTGCGAGGTAAGAGAACAGGATTTATTACCTACAGTCAGGATAGTTAGTCCAAGGCTTTTGGTCTCTGTTTTTTTTAGGGCTGGTGGTCAGTGAATTACTAGCTGCTAAGTGTTTATTTTGCACAAGACATATTAGTTGTATAAGCTCTCATAATCTCAGGATATTAGTGATGTGGTTAGTTGTATTATCACTTATCAATATAGTTTATATACACAATGGGTATACTATGATAACACTATATACTCTGAGGGACTGCATTGTCTATAACACTGTCATTTGAGCCTTACACTGTTTGAGAGTGTCCAGATCTGTGGGACTACTGTTAATCCTTCCAATGGTGCACTCCATCTCAGGCTTTCTAGGTTCATAGGTGGATTCTGTTTATAGTATGTGCCCCATCCCCCTGATTGTCAGTCAGTGGGTCAGGACACTCATCTTGTCCTTTGAGCTTGAGGTTATCCAGAGAACAAGAAGGCTTACCTTGGAGCAACATTGTTTCTTATATTTAAGTATTTATTTATTGTTCAAACTTCTATCCTGCTTAAATCTAAGCGTCTGACAAAATACTACTACTACTACTACTTAACATTTCTAAAGCGCTACCAGGGTTACGCAGTGCTGTACAGTATAACACAGAAAGACAGTCCCTGCTCAGAGGAGCTTACAATCTAAAGGACAAAAACGTGTAGTCAATTAAATTGAGGCAGTCTAGATTTCCTGAATGGAGGTATAATGGTTAGGTGCCAAAAGCGACATTGAAGAGGTCTGACAAAATACACACCAAATCTACATTAAATACAAATTACAATACACTGAACACACACACCAAAAAAAATATGATCTCTGCCTCTCAAATCTACTGCTGCAGTGTGGAGCTTTTGCTGTGTTTTTGGCCTGAAACCTGAGTGAAGCTTTTATTACACACTAATATGTACATGGTTTCTCTCCATTGTGCCTCAGTTTGTCTTTTTAGTTCTGAAAGCTGAGTGAGGTTTCTCTTATCCTCTGTCCATGTAAATCATTTCTCGTATGTGGATCATTTGGTGGCTTTTTAGATGAGAAAACCCAGAAAAACATTTATTACAATCTGTACATGTAAATGGTTTCTATCCAGAGTGGAACACGTGATGTCTTTTTACCTCTGAAAGTTGAGTGAAGCTTTGTTACACTCTGGACAAATAATTAATGGCTCTTAGGTGTGAGTTATTTAATGGCTTTCTAGTTCAGTACATGTGAATGGTTTCTCTCCTATATGGATCCTTTAGATGACAGTGTTTGTATGGTTAGCTTGTGGAGGACAGATGTATGTGCAGTTGTCTAAGGAATTGGTCTGCAGGCTGTATCACCTTAATGCCATTGCTTGGTGCCTTTGACTCCCTCTTGGCAAATGATCCCAAGGCCTAAATAGCTATAAGATATGTCCCACCCACCATTTGAGCTGCGTGTTTCCAAATCATTACTAACATTCACAGGAGCACTATGTAGAGGGCCAAGTTGATGTAGTGTCCTCAGAAAGGTGATTGAGGCATTTGTGGACCTGGAACCAAGCTATATAGGTGTTTACATGATGCAGTATATGGATGTTTAGCTGCTAAGGCCATTTGTGTGTAGGCCTAGTGGTGATTCACATATTCCACTCTCCTTTAATATCAAACAACATGGCAACTCCCCTTTATTGAAGGTGACCAGGGACACTCCATCTTACTAATGAGGTCTCTACTCTTTGTGACTGAAGAAACCTATTATGCTGCACTTGGTATGACTAGATGAGGCCAATTGATTGAGGACCACCAGTCTGGCCTGGATCCCTAAGTGTCCAATGTGGTTGATAGGCATGTTTTCTGTCACCAGAGCAACAACACTTAACAGGGTTTGATGTGGTCAAAAAGGGAATAGGGTCAAACCAGGAAGACACTAGAGAATGACACAGGGACAAAGGTTGTCTCCGTCCCCGCCCCGTCCCCACAGGCCCTATCCCCGTCCCGTCCCCGTGGGCTCTCTCCTCATCTGCAGAAGTCTCGAACACATGATTTTATATTTAAATCTTTTTTATTAAAATATAAAAAGGAACAATGTGCTGTGCAACTGTTGTGTATTAATTACAAATAGAGAACAATAACAGCAATGAGCAGCTATAATAACCCTCCTTCCCACCACCACCCTCTACCCTTCCAACCCCAACAATAGGTGATTTCTACTACACCAAGGAATCCTAATTCATACTGTTAAAATGTCCAGGGGTATAAAATACAACCCGTTCTATATGCCCTAGAGGGGAAAAATATGCCCCATAAAGCAACTGTTATGTTGTTTTTTTAATCTGTGGATAAATAAGAAATCATCAGCAATCTCAGGATTCAATCTAGCTCTCCTGTCTTCCACAGTCCTTCCTGGAATAGAAGTTGTCTTCTTAGAAGATGTGCTGGTAGCAGGATGTACAGGATCTCCTATGCAAATTTTGCTAGTTGTGGCCAGTATGTTTGCTTGTTTTTCCAAAATATCTTTGTAGGCATCACTTAAACATAAATAATAGTCCAGTTCATTAACAAGCTTCAAAGTAGAAAATGACATGGGGACAAAGTTTGTCCTCTGTCCCCACCCCGTCCCCGTGAGCTCTGTCCCCGTTCCCATCCCCGCGGTTACTGCAGTTCCCCGTCCCCATGTCATTCTCTAGAAGACACATGGCTTATCAGAGGCATTGTTTGATGTTTCACTTATTTGGATAACAAGCCAAGGAGTTTTCTGCCAATAAGAGAATGGGGACAGGAAGGCTCTGTCACAATACCTGATGCCACTTTTAGCAGGCTTGCCCTTAGCTTCAGGAAACTGATATGGAATGTGGGGATAGTAGACAGCTGCAACTTCCTCTATAGCTCTCACCCTCTGTACTTCACTTCTTTTATATGTAATTGTGAGATCATTTTTCCATTATCAAATATTGAGTACACAGAATCTTCAATTTGTCCTGAGACTTCTCCAGTTCCTCAGGATGTCAGGAGCTTGAACGTTACTGATGTGAGACCTGGCTCAAATGGCTCCATGGCATGCAAATGTAACTCAGGCCTATTTATGTGGTAAAGCTAACCACTCAACAGTCTGCAGAATCTCCTAGAAAAGATTATGGAACTAGTGGTACAGTCACATAGCAACCTTGCTCCCTGTTTACTACACCACGCAGCATGCAAACACAGCCCATTTAAAGTGAATGGGAAGTGTGGCCATTAGCAACCCGCCAGCCACTAGTTCAGCTTAGTAAATATGTGTGGGGGGAGGGGCTTAAATTACAGGTATGACCAGGACTTGTGCATTTGTTTGAGCCTCATAGTTGTCACATTTCCATGATTTTTGACAGGGGGAAAACTCTGATGGAGAATCCACACTACTGATATTAGCTAACTGTGAAGGTTTGGAAGAGGGGATCAGCACTCCTTGCAAGACTTGTCAGCAAAGTAGTGTGCCAGCAGAATGGTAGATGTGCATAGAGATATGATGAACATAGTGGTGCTCATTTGAATCTTTTGCTAATGCAAAACACACCTAATAAATGTGCAGACACATATGAATGTCTCTTGTATAAACAGTTTGGCCTGGGGATCTTATTTATAGATTAGGCATAAGCACTGTATCCCTCCTGTGTCACTAGGGATTAATGCAGCAATCATGACAACAAAATCAATATTCTAGGCATCTGCTCTCCATAGGGTAAGGTGACACAAACGTTTCCTCACCCTATAAATAGGGCGTAGCTGTTATGGCTTCTTGGCATGAGCACTAGTAGATGGGCTGCACACAGAGGTAAAGGAGATACACCTTTGTTCTGTACAATCTAATGGCTTCTTCCACAACAAGCATGCTTACCCACCCTGAAGGTAACGTGTAGGTTCATGTTTGTTTCTACCAGCCCCTCTCACTTCAAACATGAATACTTGTCCACTTGTCCAAACCTCCTCCACTGACTATGCAAAGGAACAGCAGGTACACTTTCCATGTGGACTAGCATTTATCTTGTTGGGAGTGGCCTGGAAGACACACCCTGCCATCCTATTTTCAGGACCCAACCATAAACTAGTCATCGGCTGTTTTTGCAGACCATGCAGGTAGGGCATGTGCTCTGCTTACGCATGGTAATTTTAGGTACTCATACAACAAGGCCTACTTGAAGGGTCCCTATGCCCCACTGGAGAGGTGGTATTCTAGGGCTTTGTAATCACACCTGTAAGTAGTCTTGGGTAACTAAGCTGTGAATCATTGTGGGACTGAGTATGGGAGACAGAATTGGATATATTAGGGAGCAGCTGTGCCTCTATATCTAAGCTGTGGGCCTTTAGTCAGAAAATAGAGAATGTAGTGTCTGTTATCATTATAGCCATGAGCTTTGGTTCAAGGCCTGACTTTGGTTCAGGATCTAAAAATGACAGAGAAGCTTACAGGTCTGTACCTCTAATCTGAACTTTAGAGTTACAGTAGAACTCATGAGCTGTTGTGACACCCTCATGCAGCAAAATGAGGAAGGGGCTAGGGTGCAAAAACCTCAATAACAGGATGGTGTGGCCAGTGGTGTGCTGGTAAATTTTTAACAACAGGCTCTCTCCCTGGTCCAACTCTGCGCCACCCCCCCACCCCCCAAATTGTAGAGCTGGCTATACCCAGGGAGAGAGCCGGGGGGGGGGGGGGGTCATGCATTACTCTCTCTGGGAATTTTTTTTTTTTAATGCTTCCAGGTTCCAATCTAATTCAAGTTTAACGTGGGATAAAATGCCATAAATCAGTAAATAAATAGATAGAAACTCTGAACATTGAGAACCTGATTCCCATAACATGATGTCTGTTTTAGAAGCTCATTACCAGGAGAAAAAAAATCTCTGCACCAATAAGAGGTTAAATGTCATAAATAAGCAACTAACTAACTAACTGACTAACTAACTAACTAACTAACTAACTAACTAACTAACTAACTAACTAACTAACTAAATAGATAGATAGAAACTCTGAATGTTGAGCACCTGATCCTTATAATATGACATCTGTTTTAATGGCCCTTTACCAGGAGAAAAAAGATCTCTGCACAAATATAATACATGTCCCTATAACCAGCCCCTCTAAATGACACACTGATAGTACATAAGTACATAAGTACATAAGTAGTGCCATACTGGGAAAGACCAAAGGTCCATCTAGCCCAGCATCCTGTCACCGACAGTGGCCAATCCAGGTCAAGGGCACCTGGCACGCTCCCCAAACGTAAAAACATTCCAGACAAGTTATACCTAAAAATGAGGAATTTTTCCAGTCCATTTAATAGCGGTCTATGGACTTGTCCTTTAGGAATCTATCTAACCCCTTTTTAAACTCCGTCAAGCTAACCGCCCGTACCACGTTCTCCGGCAATGAATTCCAGAGTCTAATTACACGTTGGGTGAAGAAAAATTTTCTCCGATTCGTTTTAAATTTACCACACTGTAGCTTCAACTCATGCCCTCTAGTCCTAGTATTTTTGGATAGCGTGAACAGTCGCTTCACATCCACCCGATCCATTCCACTCATTATTTTATACACTTCTATCATATCTCCCCTCAGCCGTCTCTTCTCCAAGCTGAAAAGCCCTAGCCTTCTCAGCCTCTCTTCATAGGAAAGTCGTCCCATCCCCACTATCATTTTCGTCGCCCTTCGCTGTACCTTTCCAATTCTACTATATCTTTTTTGAGATACGGAGACCAGTACTGAACACAATACTCCAGGTGCGGTCGCACCATGGAGCGATACAACGGCATTATAACATCCGCACACCTGGACTCCATACCCTTCCTAATATTATGATTATGATTTATAACAAATTACTACTCTATGAAAAGTTATTCCATTACTATACTTCTCTGACCTCTGTGTACATCTGCATGCTGCCAAAGTTGGCATGTTTGAAAATATAAGCGAGATTGAATTAAAATGCTACCAACAATAAAGAACGACAACATGGATGCAGCATCTGATTCTTATAACATGATATCTCTTTTAGTGGCCCTTTACCAAGAGAAAAAAATCTCTGCACAAATATAATACATGCAAGTGGAACAAAAAGATATGAAGGTACCCAAAGAGAAAAGAAACCCCCAAATCACTAATGTTGAAACGCATACCAGGAAATGTAGATGGAAAGCGATGACCACAAATGCTCGCAGTCTAAGCAATAAAGTTCATGACCTTCAGGCCCTGATGTTGGAGGCAGACGTGGATGTTGTTGCAATCACAGAGACATGGCTAAATGGTTCCCATGAATGGGATGCAAACATACCAGGCTATAATCTATTTAGGAAGGATAGAGAGGGTTGTAAAGGTGGCGGAGTAGCTCTGTATTTGAGGAATGATATCACTGCGACTGAAATTACAGGGACCTGGGGAAAGGAAGAAGCGATATGGATCACCTTAAAAAGAGATGATAGAACCTCTGTCCACGTGGGTGTTGTCTACAGACCTCCGACACAATTGGAGGAATTAGATAAAGACCTGATCGCAGATATTCAAAAGTTGGGAAGCAAGAGAGAGGTGCTGTTGCTGGGAGATTTCAATCTGCCGGATGTAGATTGGAAGGTTCCGTCTGCAGAATTGGAAAGAAGTAGAGGGATAGTGGATGCTTTCCAAAGTGTTTTGCTCAGACAAATGGTGATGGAACCCACGAGGGAGGGAGTGACACTGGATCTGGTACTCACAAATGGGGATAGCGTGTCAAACATCCGAGTGGGTGCCCACCTGGGCAGCAGTGACCATCAAACGGTTTGGTTTGATATAACAGCTAAAGTGGAGAGCGGCCACTCAAAACTCAAAGTCCTGGATTTCAAGCGTGCTGACTTTAGTAAAATGGGGGAATACCTGAGGAAGGAGATGATGGGCTGGGAGGAAGTACGAGAAGTGGAAGGACAGTGGTCCAGGCTGAAAGAAGCTATAAATAGGGCCACAAACCTTTATGTAAGGAAAGTAAATAAAAGCAAGAGAAAAAGGAAACCGATATGGTTCTCAAAGCAAGTGGTTGAGAAAATAAAGGCTAAAGAGTTGGCATTCCAGAAATACAGAAAAACTCAAGAAAAGGAACACATGGAGGAATATTGGATGAAACTGAAAGAAGCCAAGAGAGAGATACGACTGGCAAAAGCGCAAGCGGAAGAACAAATGGCTAGAAATGTAAGGAGGGGTGACAAAAATTTCTTCAGGTATATTAGTGAAAGGAGAATGACTAAAAAGGGAATTGTGAGACTAAAAGATACTGCGAAACGCTATGTGGAAAATGATGAAGAAAAAGCAAATTTGCTAAATAGATACTTTTGTTCTGTTTTCAGAGAAGAAAATCCTGGAGAAGGACCGCGATGGACTGGAAATAGTACAATTGAGAATGAAGTGGATAGAACACTGTTCACGGAAGAAAGTGTGTATCAACAACTTGAAAAGCTAAAGGTGGACAAAGCCATGGGACCGGACGAGATCCACCCCAGGATATTGAGGGAGCTCAGAGAGGTTTTGGCAGGTCCTCTTAAAGATTTGTTTAATATCTCCTTGCAGACGGGAAAGGTTCCGAGGGATTGGAGAATGGCAGAGGTGGTCCCTCTTCACAAAAGTGGTGATAGGGAAGAAGTTGGAAACTACAGGCCAGTAAGCCTCACTTCGGTTATTGGAAAAGTAATGGAAGCAATGCTGAAGGAAAGGATAGTGAATTTCCTGGAAGCTAATAAGTTGCAAGATCCGAGACAACATGGTTTTATGAAAGGGAAATCATGCCAAACGAATCTCATTGAGTTCTTTGATTGGGTGACAGGAGAATTGAATCAGGGACGAGCTATGGACGTAATCTACTTAGATTTCAGCAAAGCTTTTGACACGGTTCCCCACTGGAGGCTCTTAAATAAACTGGAGGGGCTGAAGATAGGACCTGAAGTGGTGAACTGGATTAGGAACTGGTTGACGGACAGACGCCAGAGGGTGGTGGTGAATGGAATTCGCTCGGAGGAGGGAAAGGTGAGTAGTGGAGTGCCTAAGGGATCGGTGCTGGGGCCGATTCTGTTCAATATATTTGTGAGTGACATTGCCGAAGGGTTAGAAGGTAAAGTTTGCCTATTTGCGGATGATAATAAGATCTTTAACAGAGTGGACACCCGGGAGGGAGTGGAAAACATGAAAAAGGATCTGAGGAAGCTAGAAGAATGGTCTAAGGTTTGGCAATTAAAATTCAATGCGAAGAAATGCAAAGTGATGCACTTAGGGAATAGAAATCCACGGGAGAAGTATGTGTTAGGCGGGGAGAGTCTGATAGGTACGGGCGGAGAGAGGGATCTTGGGGTGATAGTATCTGAGGATTTGAAAGCGACAAAACAGTGTGACAAGGCGGTGGCCGTAGCTAGAAGGTTGTTAGGCTGTATAGAGAGAGGTGTGACCAGCAGAAGAAAGGGGGTGTTGATGCCCCTGTATAAGTTGTTGGTGAGGCCCCACCTGGAGTATTGTGTTCAGTTTTGGAGGCCGTATCTTGTTAAGGATGTAAAAAGAATTGAAGCGGTGCAAAGAAAAGCTACGAGAATGGTATGGGATTTGCGTTACAAGACGTATGAGGAGAGACTTGCTGAACTAAACATGTATTCTCTGGAGGAAAGGAGAAACAGGGGTGATATGATACAGACGTTCAAATATTTGAAAGGTATTAATCCGCAAACGAACCTTTTCCGGAGATGGGAAGATGGTAGAAGGAGAGGACATGAAATTAGATTGAAGGGGGGCAGACTCAAGAAAAATGTCAGGAAGTATTTTTTCACGGAGACAGTAGTGGATGCTTGGAATGCCCTCCCGCGGGAGGTGGTGGAAATGAAAACGGTAACGGAATTCAAACACGCGTGGGATAAGCATAAAGGAATCTTGTGCCGAAGGAATGGATCCTCAGGAGCTTAGTCAAGATCGGGAGGCGGGGCTGGTGGTTGGGAGGCGGGGATAGTGCTGGACAGACTTGTATGGTCTGTGCCAGAGCCGGTGGTTGGGAGGCAGGGCTGGTGGTTGGGAGGCGAGGATAGTGCTGGGCAGACTTATACGGTCTGTGCCAGAGCCGGTGGTTGGGAGGCGGGGCAGACTTATACGGTCTGTGCCCTGAAGAGCACAGGTACAAATCAAAGTAGGGTATACACAAAAAGCAGCAAATATGAGTTATCTTGTTGGGCAGACTGCATGGACCGTGTAGGTCTTTTTCTGCCGTCATCTACTATGTTACTATGTGTCCCTATAACCAGCCCCTCCAAATGATACACCGAGTATGATTTGGTTCATCTCTATGTTCATTCGTATGCTGCACAAGCTGACAAGTTTGAAAATATAAGTGAGATGAAATTAAAATGCTACCAACAATAAAGAACAACAATGTAGATGCAGCAGCTCATAAGATTGCTTGATTTTGTTTTGGGTTTAATGGCAGCGTGGGAAGGAGAAACAGACTAACCTAAATAGCTTCAATTTCTTTATTTCATGCTGTCTCCGTCCTCATCCAAACCCAGCATCATCTCCCTCCTGCTTCTCTGTGAGTCCTACCTCTCTCAGCTTCCATTCCCTCTCTGGCCATTCTTCAAACCTTACTCTTCCAGCAGCTGTAGTGGTAACACCTGACACTGCTTGGTCCACCCGGAGCCTTGTCTCTGCCGAGTAGCGTACAGCCCCGCTGATGCAACTTCCTGTGGGTGGGATCTGGCAGAGAAAAGGCTCCGGGTTGGTCAGGCAGTGGTGAGGGGGGGGGATGATGAACCTAAGGGACGACATGATGAGGTATGCTGGGGGAGGAGGGAGAGAGGGGGAGAAAAAATACAGATGCTTGTGTGCTCGCTGCCTGATTCCAACAACCGGCTCGCAAAAATCAGTAAAATTTAACAACCGGCTCGTGCGAGCCGGCTCTAGCACACCACTGGGTGTGGCCTACCAACAGGGCAGAGTCAGTTACACCCAAGAAGATATGGTCAGAATGCAGAACTGAGTGGTCTCACAGGGAGATGACCAAGCTTTCTATGTAATGCTAAAAACAGCCAAGCACATGCAGTAGAATTCTAAGAAATATTAACCACTAGTAAAAAAGGCCCGTTTCTGACACAAATGAAATGGGCGCTAGCAAGGCTAGCAAGGTTTTCCTCGGAGTGTGTATGTTTGAGAGAGTGTGTGTGAGAGTGACTATGTGAGAGAGAGTGAATGTGTGAGTGTGTGTGACAGAGTGAGTGTGGGTGCCAGTGTGTCTGTGAGTGAGAGTGTGTGAGAGAGAGTGTGTGTGAGAGTTTGTGTGCAATACACAGACTCTCTGTGAGACCGAGTGTATGAGATCGAGAGACTGAGAGTGACTGTGTGACACATAGAGTGAATGTGATACAGTGTGAGACATAGAGTGTGTGAGGGACAATGTGTGAGAGTGAGAGAAAGACACTGACTGTGAGAGAGAGAGTGTGTGTGTGACAGAGATACCTCCCCCCTCCCTCTCTGATCTCAGGACCCCCTCCCCCTCCCTCCTCCTCCCTCACTGATCTCAGGATCCCCTCCCCCCTCCTCCCTCTCTGGTCTCGGGACCCCCTCTCCCTCTCCCCCCTCTCAGGTTTCTGGATCCCCTCTCCTCTGGTCTCAGGACCATCCCTCCCCTCTGGTCTCAGGACCCCCTCCACCCCCCCTCTCTGGTCTCAGGACCCCCTCCCAATGTCTCCCCTCTTTCTGCATCCTTCCATCCAGTGTCTCCTTTTTTTCCGTACCCTTCAATCCAGCATCTTCCCTCTTTCTCTCCCCATCCTTCCACCCATCTACCCTCTCTCCTGATCCTTCCATCTAATGTCTCTCACCCCCTCCTTCTAGCCAGTGTCTCTCTATCTCTCTACCCTTTTCTGTTCATTGTCACTTCTCTCTCCCAGACTCTCCCCTTTCTCTCTGCATCCATTCATCTACACCTCCTTTCTCTCCCCATCCTTCCATCTGTTTTCCCTCTTTCTCTCCCCATCCTTCCATCTACCCCCGTCTCCCGATTCTTCCATTCCATGTCTCTCTCTTTATCCCCATCTTTCCCTCCAGGCCCGCCCACCCAACACAGACCTGCCAAGTCTCCCGCGAAACACGCAGCGCCAGCTTCCATTTCCGGCCGCTGCTGCTTCTGCTGTTGAGCAGCAGCGGCCGCTACAAAAACAGCTGTTTTTAAGAAGCAAGCGCAGCACCGCAGGCAGCCATCAGGCATTGGCTGTCGGCTCTGCAGCCGCTCCTCTCGTTTCTTACTTCACTGCCACTAGAGCAGACCCCGGAGGAGCACAGCGACATGAAAGGAGAGAGGAGCGGCTGCAGAGCCGACAGCCAATGCCTGATGGCTGCCTGCGGTGCCGCGCTTGCTTTTTAAAAACAGCTGTTTTTGTTTTTGTAGCGGCCGTTGCTGCTGAACAGGAGAAGCAGCAGTGGCCAAAAATGGGAGCTTGTACCGCGTGTTTTGCGGGAGACTTGGCAGGTCTGTGTTGGGTGGGCAGGCCTGGAGGGAAAGTGGCTGGGCCTGGGTGGCAACCTTGGGGGGGGGGGTGGAGGGGGGAGCAGTGGCTGCGGCAACCTCATGGGGGGGTGGAGGCGGGGAGTGGTGGCGACCTCGGGGGGGGGTGGAGGGGGGAGCAATAGCGACCTTGGGGGGGTGGATGGGTGAGCGGCGGCGACCTTGGGGGAGGGGCGTGGCGGCAAGGGCGGCAGGGGCCGGGCCTCATGCTGCTGTCGTGCGGTTGGTCAGTGCTGCGTGTGACGTCAGCCTGGGCTTCGGAGCCTAGCAGACCAACTCTGAAGAAAGCCACGGACACAGGCAGCAAGATAGAACGTTGGAGGTGAGAATTATTATATAGGATTATATTACCATATATCCAATAAGGTGTAATTACTGTCATATTACCTGTATCCTGAATGGACATATAAAAATGAGTGTGCTTCCTACTTCAATGGAGATTCTGGACAGCCAGTACTTTTGTATGGGCAGCTAGTCTCCCAAAAGCAATTGACAATTGTATTTATACTTGGTGAGTAAAGAGAATAAAGTATCTAATTGCTTTTCTAACTGATGCAGCCTTGGGTGATTTATTTATTCCTAGGTATTGGTGGGTGGACCACCATATTGGGAGGGATAAATACACCCAAAATTCCAGAAGATAGTGAACAATCTGTAACATAGCTAAGATAGAGAACCAGAGAGACAGGGTTAAGATCTAGATGAATGTATAGCTACATTAGTATAAGCCTGCTAGCATATATAGCAATGCTGCATGCAATATAATAAAACACAGCTCACACCAGGGGCATGGCTATGGTTGGGCCTGGGAGGGCCCAGACCCACCCAGGTTTGGTTCAGGCCAAACCAGAAGTGCTACACCCCAGCCAAAATATCCCCTTTCTTCCTTCCCTCCAATCTCCCACAAGTCCAGCACAGCACCTCTTCCCTTCCCTCGCATATCCAGCGCCTCTCACCCCTCCTGCAGTTCCAGCACTTCCACGTCTTTTTTACCCTCTCCCGCCATGCCACCAGGCAGGAACTCCACACAGTGTGTCAGGGCCTTCCCTCTACCGCGTCTCACCCACTGATGCAACTTCCTGTTTGAACAGGCTGGGCGGGACACGTCAGAGAGAGAAGGCTCCAACGCAGCACTGTGTGTAGGTCTTGCTTGGTGGCGATGATAGCATGAAGCACACTGCAAGCGCCACAGCAGGGATGGGGAGAGGGTAAGGAACACACGGAGGTGGAGATGCCGGAACCGTAGGAGGAAAAAGAGGCGCTGGACATGGGGCGGGAAGAGGCACTAGACATGCATGCATGTGGGTGGTAGGTTGGAGGGAAGAGGTAGAGATGTGGAACTGCAAAAGGGGGAGAGGTGCTGGATATGTAGGGAGAGGGAAGGTAGAGAGGTTCTGGATTTGTAGGGGAAGGGAAGGGAGAAAGTTGCTGGATATGTGGGTGGGAGGAAAGATGCTGGATATGTGGGTGGGTGGGAGGGAAGGGGGAGAAGTGCTGGGCATGCAAGAGGGCTACAGTGAAGGGAGAGAGGTGCTGGATATGTAGGGGGAGGGAAGGGAGATAGGTGCTGAGTGAGGGGTGGAAGAGAATGGAAAGTGGTGCTGGATGGGGGGGGGCAAGCGGGAAGGGGGAGAGGTGCTGGGCGTACAAGGGGGGCTGGATCAAAGGGAGAGAGGTGTTGGATATGCAGGGGAGGGCTGGAGGGAAGGGGGAGAGATGTGGACCTTCAAGGGGGGCTGGAATGGAGAGAGGTGCTGGACCTATGAGCTGGGTTAGGGTTAGAGGGGAAGGGAGACGGATGTTGGACCAAGGAGATAAAGGAAGAGGTGTCAAATGCTGAACCCACAGTGGGAAAATGAACCAGATGCATAAGGGGAAGGAAAGAGAGAACAAGAGTTGGTTGGGGAGGGGTCAGAGAGGAGAGGGACACATTGGTGTGGAGGAAGGAGAAAGGGGTCTTACAGAGGTATAGAGAAACAGAAGGGAGATGGTGGGCATTGGGTGGGAGAATGGGGACACGGACACAGGTGAGATGCTGTCTTCGGATGGCATATGGGCACAGAGGGGCAATGCCTGACACAGGGGTAGGGATGGAGATATGGGAATAGAGATACAATGGACACAGAGGAGAGATACCAGACAAGGGGGAGAACAGGAACACAGAAGGGAGATGCTGGGCATAAGGGTGCACAAAGGAATGATGATGGATGAAGGCATATGAACATAGGGGAGATGCTGGACAAGGAAATATATGGACACAGAGATGGGAGATGGATGGTGGACATGGAGAC
The DNA here is from genome assembly GCF_901765095.1 of Microcaecilia unicolor. Classification (NCBI taxonomy): domain Eukaryota; kingdom Metazoa; phylum Chordata; class Amphibia; order Gymnophiona; family Siphonopidae; genus Microcaecilia; species Microcaecilia unicolor. The sequence continues at coordinate 79,508,951 of NC_044038.1, read as the reverse complement.
ACAAGAAATGTCAAATGGACAGGAAAGAGAGGAGAAACCAGAAACTGGGACCAATATAATTTGAAAAATAAAATGACCAGACAACAAAAAGGTACAAAAAAATTATTTTTATTTTCTATTTTGTGATTAGAATATGTCGGATTTGGCAAATGTCAGACCTGGCTGGGGCCTAGGGAAGAAATCTGAGAGAGGACCCCAAAGCTAGGGTTACAATTTGGCTCCAGAAAAAGGAGGACACATTGATCCAGTCCGGGTTTTGCTTCCATTGAAAGCAATGGAAGTAAAACCCAGACTGGCTCAATGTGTCCTCCTTTTTCTGGATATTTTATTTTTTAACTTGCAGTGCTCAGTAATGCTGTTGTGCCCTTTAAACCAAATGTTTCTGGATTGGGTACACAGCCGCCATACATCACAGCACTCGCCCTCCGTTCCTTCCAATTCTCACAGCGTGAGGTACAAACTACTAGTGCTAATAATAAAGTATGTTCATATAGGCAATGGTAGGTTACTTAGCTATTATGGCGAGTGCGCGGTCTGTGCCTAGTGGTTAAAACACAGAACTCCATCGCTATCCCCAACGTGGAGACACGTCTCACTTTATGAAGCTTTTTCAAGGAAATATATCTTGAATCTATTGAATAAAGCGGGAGAGATTACTATGCTCGCTCCTCCCTGCTGCTGCTGCTCTCCCGCTTTATTCAATAGAATAGCCGTGAAGTCCATTAAAACGGGCGAGATTTGTAATTCTCACCTCCATGTCCAGCAAACCTCCTCTCTTCCCTGCCCTCCCCCGATCCATGTCCAGCAACCCTGCTCTCTACCCTGCCCTCCCATGTCCAGCAGCCCTCCTGTATCCCCTGGCCTCCCACAGTCCACCAACCATCCTCTCTCCCCTGCCCTCCCCCCATATCCAGGAACCCTCCTCTCTCCCCTGCCCTCCCCCCATATCCAGCAACCCTCCTCTTTCCCTTGGCCTCCCCCCGTCCACCAACCCTGCTCTCTCCCATGCCCTTCCCCCATGTCCAGCAACCCTCCTCTCTCCCCTGCCCTCCACCATGTCCAGCAACCCTCCTCTCTCCCCTGCCCTCCCCCCATGTCCAGCAACCCTCCTCTCTCCCCTGCCCTCCCCTACCCTCCCCTCCATTGATCCATGTCCAGCAACCCTGCTCTCTCCCCTGCCCTCCCCCCATATCCACCAACCCTCCTCTCTCCCCTGCCCTCCCCTCCATCGATCCATGTCCAGCAACCCTGCTCTCTCCCCTGCCCTCCCCCCCATGTCCAGTAGCCCTCCTGTCTCCCCTGGCCTCACCCCGTCCACCGAACCTCCTCTCTCCCCTGCCCTCCCCCCCATATCCAGTAACCCTCCTCTTTCCCTTGGCCTCCCCCCCACCCTGTTCTCTCCCCTGCCCTCCCCCCATGTCCAGCAACCCTCCTCTCTGCCCTGCTCTCTCCCCATGTCCAGCAACCTTCCTCTTTCCCCCCTGCCCTCCCCCCATGTCCAGCTACCCTCCTCGCCACCGCTCCCTCCTCCCTCCGTGCTGGGCCCCCTGCACTGACATGAGAGCGCCTCTCACCTCCGTGTGGAAGCGCTGCCTGCAGCGCTTCCACACGGAGAGAGGCGCTCTCATGTCAGTGCAGGGGGCCCGATACGGAGGGGGGAGGGAGTGGTGGCGACGACGTCTGGAATGGGGGGGAGGGAGGAGGTTGGTGCGCCAGCGATGTTCCTTTCCTTCGTCTCCAGGCTCTCCAGCGGCAGCTGCAGGCCGGCAGCGTCCGTTTCTCTCTCTGTTCCGCCCTCTGACATCATCACGTCTTGATGCGAGGACGGGACAGAGAGAGAAGTCTCTACTGCGCATTTGCGGGTGAGTCGGTCACTTGTCTTTTATATGTTTGATTCAAGATATATTCCCTTGAAAAAGCTTCATAAAGTGAAACGTGGCTCCACGTTGGGGATAGCAATGGAGTTCTGTGTTTTAACCACTATGCACTAAGCACGGGTGTTCTGGAGTCATCACAGACGGCACACTCGCCATAACAGCTAAGATAAGTAACCTACCAGTGCCTATATGAACATACTTTATTATTATCGCTAATAGTTTGTACCTCACGCTGTGAGAATTGGAAGGAAAGGAGGGCGAGTGCTGTGATGTATGGCGGCTGTGTACTCAATCCAGAAACATTTGGTTTAAAGGGCACAACAGCATTACTGAGCACTGCAAGTTAAAAAATAAAATAAAAAACAGTTTTATTTACATTGTTTTGGATTTAATAGTCTGGTGTAATTGTTAAATACAAGGAAATTTCCAACACCAGTTTTTTCATTGAAACCCTCGCATTATTACTGCCTCCTTTTTCTGGAGCCATATGGTAACCCTACCCAAAGCCCATTACCAGGCTGCGCCTTCTTCAGCTTCTGGCAGGCTTGGGGATCTTTCTGGCCAGAGCCAACCACAATTGCCCTAGTTGCACCTACCCCCCCCCCCCCCCCCAAACACCATCCCTGGCATGTGCTATCTTTATATTTTGCACAGGAGGAAATGCCTTTTTCTTGTTTCTCTAGTGTTGTGCTACATACAAGGTCTGGCTTCTTGGGGTTTCAGTTTAATGTATATTTATAGAGTTTGTGTATTTGGCATTTGTGTTCTGTGTGTGTGATCCCGAGGTATTCTGTCACCATGAAGTTTCTAAGTAGCATTCTGTAGTAATTTGGCTTCTTCCGTTTTCTCGATAGTTGTATCAGTATTTTAGGGCCCCACTGTAATATTTAGGGCACTACTGTTTCATAAGTAGGATCCTTGTAAGTTAGTGCTGGCATGATAGATGAGTGACTGTTTGTTTATAGATTTTTAAAAATTACTTTGCAATATGTCTATTATTGAGATTATCAAAATGTCTTTGTATCATGAGTTTTATGGGGAAATGTCCTTGCTCTGCTCTGAATCCATTGTTAGTGGAAGGCCAGGAGGTTCTCTGGATGTGGAATGTATTTGGCTTCAATACCATATACGTGTTGGAGGACCATGGCTCAGTGGGGGCTGAAGAAGAGTTCAGTCTCTTGCACTTCCCTTAGCTCTCAATTGGTCACTGAAGACTGCACTCATTGAAGTAATTGGGAGTGAGGTAGAGGTAGAGCATGGGGTGGGGTAGGCACAAAGCATGGGTGCATTAGGTGACTGTTTTCTCTGTCAAAACGTTGGCAACTCTAGTGCCCACCCATCCAACCTGGCTCACACAAATGTAAAAAATGTGTTTTAAAGAGCAAAACTGTGTAAAATATGTTGGGGGGGAGGGAAGTAGGGAAGAGGGAGAGGGTATTGGAGTAGAACAGCCCCCTCTCAAGAGGATCCGGTGCACCCTGTGTGCAAGTGCGGCAAGGCCCATCAAACCTCATCAGGCCTGATGAGCCCTGCATGCACAAGGGCAAGGACCAGGTTGACCAATGTGCAGCCCATGTTGCCCACAGTCATCTGCACATTGATCAACCTTTGCTCCACTGCTAACATTCAACGGAGCAACATGTTGCTCCTGTAACCCCCTCTGTCCTTGTTTGAAGACCTGAAGCTCCTGCAGCAGGACACCCATATAGACATCTTTGGGGGGAGGTCGAGGTGGGCTACCACTAGATCCTTCCCCTGAAGAGGCCTGGTATTGCGCCCTGTGGCGGGCAGCTTCCAGGGGTTGCATCCAGGGATGGAGGGGGCCCTGGCACACAGGGTGCAGCTGCTTCTCGAGAAGAGGCGGAGCGGGCTGGTCTGAGGGTCCAGGATAGGGGGACAATGGGGATCATGAGAGGAAGTGAACTGGGAGGGGAGCAGTAGAAGGGGATTCATCATGGGGGGGGGACTGTGGCGAGCTCCACCATTGCTGGTGGAGGCAGTGGTGCCACTAGCAGCCACAGCAGAGGTGACAGTGGTGGGTGAAGCAGCAACAGAAGCAGAGGTGGTGGTGGCAGCTGGATATGTGGGGGTAGCTGAAGGTAGTTGCAACAGTGATGGCAGCTGGCCCCCCCTCCTCCCCCTCCTGCTCAGTCTGGATATCGTGCAAAACAAAAGCAATGCTTGACAATTGTTGCACTGTCCTGTACATAGGGTACATACCTTGTTTGTTTGTTTGGCTGGCTTAGCAATGTGTATGGACCCTGGTGTTACCTGGCTGGCCAGGCTTCAGGGGCTCATGGGTGGTTTATATCAGGCTGTGCTGTGAGTATTGGCACGGACAAGATCGCTCAGCATGGTGGAGCATAGCCCATACCAATCACAGCCCAGATCTCACATTCTCTCCCTCCCCATCTTTCTTGGCCTAAGCCTTGTGAACTGAAAGCCTTTCTTTCCCCTCACACCTCAAATATACCCCCAACATCTTTTAATCAATGTCTTGACATTTCCCCCCAAATTGTCACAGTTGTGCCCATGTTTCTTGCTCTCAGTCACCTCACCCCCCCCCACCCCCCCCGGTGGTTAGACCTGGTGGCTGCTGACTGCTTGCTGTTTCCCATGTTCCAGAAGATATTCCGGTCCGGTCCGGATCTTCCAGCCTTCCAGATTGTTTGGGAGTTTTTTGGAACTAAGCAGTATCCGTACCTGGTGAACTCCCTTGTATGTTGCCTTTATTAATCACCTGGGAAGCTTTCTAGTTTGCCTTGCAACAGAGGTCCTCAGAGGAGTTTCCTTTGGTGAGAGTTAGTTGCTGTGCTTCTGTGCTATTTCCGGTTGCGGCTTTGACCCTGCTTGTTTCCTGGTTTATTCTACTGTCTGCTGCCTGCCAAAGACCCGGCTTGTCTCCTGGTTTATTCTATTGCTTGCTGCCTGCCTTTGACCCTGTCTGGTTCCTGGAATATTTTTCTGCTTGCTGCTGTCTGGGACCCCGGTTTGGTTTCTGTTCTGCTGTTCGCTGGCCGGCTGCTGAACCCTGCAGTTCTGACTTCCTCCTCGGTCTCTTAGTCCTGCCGGCCGCCTGCACCTGGGGGCTCAACTCCTGGGGAACGGCGGTCAAGCACAGGTGAAGTTTGGCTGATTTCCTGTCCAGCTTGCTCCAGCTTGCATTGCCTCGGCTGCAGTTTCCGTCTGGTAGTTCCAGTCCTGGGTTTGCCGGTACATCTGTTCTGCGTTGTCTTGTGTTTGGGTGATTCTCCTGCCGCTGCCGCTTCTCGGCAGTGGTCCAAGGGCTCACTAACCCAGTGGTTCCGCGAGAATCCTGACACAAATGCTCCATTCCCACTGCTAGCTCCCCCTGGGTACACCGTCTCTACTGCACCATTTCCCCAAATCATAACATCTCTATCTCCTCTCCTCCCTCAGCTCCTCCATCCTGGTTGTGGCTCTTCCCCCCCCCCCCCCCCCCCCCCCCCCCCACCTCCTGGATGTTCTTGTGGAAAAGGTGATGTTTTGAGCTTGGGGTCTGGCCTGTGCTGCTGACCATACCCTTCTCCCAATTCTGGGCTGCCTGTGGTAGGCATTGTGCAAGAAAGAGAGCAGTGTGGCAGAAGTGGCCTAATGGTTAGTGCAGTGATCCTGGTAACCTGGGTTCAATTCCCACTGCAGCTCCTTGTGACATTGGGCAAGTCACTTAACCCTCCATTGCCCCAAGTACCAAAACTTAGATTGTGAGCCCTTTAGGGACAGAGAAAGTACCTACAGATAATGTATATAGTGATGCGTACGTCTAGTAGCACTATAGAAATTATTATTATTAGTAGTAGTAGAGGGAAGATTGTGATCAGCATCAAAGAACCTAGTGGCCAGAATCCTATAAGGACACATGACATGTTGGAGGTACACATGGGGAGGATGGGGAGGAAAACAGCATGATTTTGGATCAGGGAAGGCTATGACAGAAGGGGTGTGGGTGTATGCAGACAATGAGTAGGTAGAGCTGCCTGTTGTGTGAGCTACAGGTCCCAGAACCCCAAACTACTCTGGGGCCAGTGGCACTGCAGATTCCACAAATGGTGTGCCCACCACTGGAAGTGATACATACCAAACACATGGTGTGGTTTGGCAGGAGACACATTGGAGGAGGATTGCACTGTGATCTATACCAGACCAAATGACTTTGTGGCCAAATTGTGAGGACCCAGGTACTGTGTGTGGTGGTATAAACACCAGTGGTGGTGTACAGATACACCACCATGAAAGACGGGAGAGAAGACCCTATGGCAAGTCCTAGATGGCAAGGTGGAGTAGGAGATAACTCCATGGTTCACAGAAGGCAGGGAGATGCAAAATTGCAAACCTTAATGGACAGACACCATACAAGAACCCCTATGTTCCTTCTATGGTGGTTATGCCCTGCTGTGGGAATTTTGCACCTACCTGCATACTGTCCCTATTTGACACATCCTCTGTGTCGCGTCCCGCATGGCGTCTCATGCCCATACCTGCGCTCCCGCGGTGGGGAGCGGGAGCACGCGGCCTCCACAGCACCGGAGGACGGTCGGAGAGGTCCCGTGGAGGAGCCGGCGTGGCCGCGGGCCTGGCAGGTCGGACCGGGATCGGCGGCCGCCGGAGGGAACGCCAGTCTCATAGGAGGGGGCGGTCAGGAGGAGGTTCGCGCCGGCCAACATGGCGGCGCCGGAGCCGAAGTCTCCCTCGCGTCAGAGCCAGGAGGCTCTGACGCTCCACCTACGGCGCCCCTGATTGGCGAACCCGGGGGATGACTCCGCCTGTAGGTCGGGCAGAGCCTATCCCGGGACGCTGCTGACTTCCCGGGGCAGGATTGGTGGCTTTTCGTTCTGAGGGCGGGATGGCGCAATATTTAAACTTAGGAACCAAGGAACCTCCTTGCTTCCGGTTCTGTTGCCGATGCAGGACCCGTGCCTTGCTAGCCGCCCTTGCTAGCCGCTATCCTAAGACTGTGCTGATATTCTACAGGATTGCTAGCCGCCCTTGCTAGCCGCTATCCTAAGACTGTGCTGATATTCTACAGGATTGCTAGCCGCCCTTGCTAGCCGCTATCCTCAGACTGTGCTGATATTCTACAGGATTGCTAGCCGCCCTCGCTAGCCGCTATCCAAAGACTGTGTGTGTGGACTACTAGCCAGGTCAGTCCGTCAACCCCGCGGTTCCAGCAGTCCTGCTGGCCGCCTGCAGCTGGGGGCTCAACCCTTGGTGAACGGCGGCCGCCGCGGGTGAAGATTCAGGGTTGCACGGCTGTCCTCTGAGGTCCTTTTGGGCCTTGCGGGACCTAAGGGCTCACCAACAAAAGACAAGACACTCTGCTCTTCCCTTGCATGTTGAATTGATACCTCTGTTTGTTCAGAGTGATGGAGCTGCAGACAGATGCAGGGATCCCATTTGCAACACCCTCCATGGTGGTCAGCCAATGACATATATTGACCTCATTGCCTCTTAGAGATCTATCACTACACAGTCTGCTAGACACGTCGGAACAAGGAGTGACAGTCAGGGGTTACCTGATTGCATAGTGAATGCAAAACGAGCCACATGCAATGATGAGCTTACTGACACGGCTATTTCAAAGACATTTCCATTGCATTGTATTTCTGCAGCACAAGCCATACTGCTTCCCACCACCATTGCCTCCTACAATGTGGACATGTGCGCTGGCCTGTTCTACACCCTCATCAATTTTTGTACCATTAGGTGGCTAATGGCCTTCTCCCCTACGCACCTCCCTCAGTAGCATTTGTGTGGTCACTCTGATGCCATACTTATCACCACACCATAGTCACATTTGAGGCTCCTTTGTAAGATGGACATTGAATATCACCCCCCCCCCACACACACACAGCCTGGTGCCATATAGCTAGTTATATTAATTCATGACCAAGAAAGACTTATGGGCTATGAGGCAGTTATGCAACTAGTTTCAGGGAACACATTCAACATGGCAAAGTATTAATGGCCTCACCTTCCTACAGTTGCTGCTCCCACCAGGCCTGATCAAGCAGCTCAGGCTGCTTCTACCGGATCTCACAGGCTTTCTTTTCTAGGTCTTCAAGCTGCCATTGCAAACAATAACACTATATTACTCTACATCCATCAAACATGTGTCTCTTTCCTCATGACCTAACTATCACCCTCATTTCAGACTTCTCTGATGTGGCTCCATGTTAGTCATCACTCTGCATCAAATGAAATATTCCATTGGTTCCCACATACACTCAGTGTGACAGCTGTGAGCTCAACATGTATACCCTAGTACAGCAATGGCTGCTACTACCTATAGCCAAGCACATGACAATGCTGTGCATGGTGGATGCAGTCATGACTGCCATATCAGTGTTCTCTATCCAACAACATCATAGTGCTACAATGAGGTACAGCATTAAGGGCCTGCTACTGATTTTTGAACATTTGGAAGTCACAGCAACAATGTGTGGAGTAGCAGTGTTGGGGGAACTTTAGGCCATTGCTGCTGTGACTGACAGCCTGAGCTCACAGGCCTGCTGCAGTGCCAACTCCCTGTGCAGGCCCAGCTGGTCAATGACAGATAAATCAAGTTTAGGCCTCAGTGTGTGACACCAGTTACATAAAGACATCTAGCTCCCAGTGGGCTGGTGGTTCCTACAGTGCACCAACAATTGGTTTCTTCCGCTGACACAGCCATACTATTCTTCATATCACACATGCTAAGTGTCACCCACTGTGGGGGAGAGTTAGCTTGTTGTGGCCCTTTCTGCACTTCAATGAAACACTATATTAAGTGTGGCGTCAGCCTCATGGGACCAAGGACATTCTGATAGGGTCTTCTCTCTCATCTAGCAATGTTTTGCATATGCAGCAGCACAAGCCCTGTTGAGCTAACCTGCAACTCTTTTGTGTCAGTGCGAGTCTGGATTTTATCCACAACTCACACTGACACAAATGCGTCGCAGGTGAGCTTGACAGATCTGTGGCTGTATATGCAAAGCATAATGTGCCTCTGATTGAGAGTGTAGCTCTCTGCTCATGAATGGGGGGAATACCGCAGAACTCATTAAACTGTTATTTAAGGGAGGGTCCTTTTACAAAGGTGCAGGAGGGCTAACACGCAGGTTCGGTGTGCCAAATTGGCACTACAACCAGGCTAGCGCATGTGCCTGGTGGTAATTCCAAATTTGCCACAAACCGAATCCCACAGTAGAATATTGTTCTATTTTCTAGCACAGGGGGCATTCCCAGTGGTAAGCAGCAGCTGATGCACACTGCATAGTTACCACATGGGTAGCACATGAGCCCTTACCGCTATGCCAATGGGTGATATTAAGGGCTTAGGAAATAAATAGACAAGCACTTGTTTTAATTTGGCTGCATGTTCATTTCCCAGCACATTAATAAAAACACCTTTTTCCATACACAGTAATGAAATGGCCCAGCAGCCTGGCGGTACTTCCCATCCCCAGCGCACCATCATATCAGGCACTACAAAAATATATGTTTTTTTTTTTTAGCGCCACTGGGATAGCACAAGTGCCCTTACCACCACCTCAATGGATGGCAGTAAGGGCTCCCACCAAAATGGCCACACAGCAAGTGCTTTACTTGACGCATGGCCATTTCCTGCAGAAAAGAAAGACCTATCCTTTTACCAGCTGCGGTAAAAGGGGGCCTCGGCGCGCGTGAAAAACATGCACAGATGCCTGCGCAGGCCCCCCTTTACCGCAGCTTGGTAAAAAGGGCCCTGAGCTCTGTAGTATTCACTGTCATACTCATCATTTGTCACACTAGAGCCCTCTGATCACTCTGCACAGGTAAATACAGGTGATAGTGTGTCACTAGTCGCCTCTAATGCACGCATTTACCTTTGATCATCTCCATTACAGAGCATTAGCTCCCATCACACAGCATTCTCAGAAGTACAGCAGTTGCTCTACAGGACTATTTTCATGCATGCATTGGAACATGTATGCACATTACTGAGGCACAGGCACTATTTAATGCACCAGTGTCAGTAACGCACCTCAACCATGGTAGCGAGTACAAGCACTATTGCCACCACGCATTGATGATTTCCTGTACACATGCGTGCTACGCATGCTTGCGCTATTTTCCTTAGCGCACCTTAGTAAACTTGCCCCTTAGACTTTTTACAGATGGACCATGCATAGGCAGTCCCTTATTTCTAACAATCTTTGGCTATTGTTTTCAATAGCTATTGTTTTAGGTGTACTAAAACCGTAGCAAGCTCTGCTTACTGGCTTCAGCTCATACAATGGACTAGATAGGCTCACGTTGTCTCCTGTTTATCCAACCTCCTTCAGTCCTTCTGCCCTGCCCCCTATGATGTGCTCTGTTGGGTCCCACCCCTATGATGCAACATTCCAGCGCTGGGGGACCGCCGTGCTGCTGCTGCAATCAAAACGGAAGACAGCACGATTTAATATAATCTGGAATCCGTAATATCCGGAGAAATCCGGAAAATCCAGCATTCATTCATGGATTTAATGGATTCCTATGGACATCCATCATATCCGATCAATCCGTTTTTTTTACCTTGTTCCCTAGGAGTAGGTGCAGCAGTTCCCCTGTTCCCGTTGTCCCAGTCACAGCACAGAGCTTAAGCTGCTGCTGCTGTCACTGTAAATGTTCTTAGACTTCTCCTTATAGATTGCCTTAGCCTGAGTAGCCAGGCGTCTCTATCTCCTTGGGCTTAGATGGTTAAATCCTTTGGACTGGATGCCTTTCCTTTTACATGCAGGCCATTTGGCTGGGGAGGCAAAGAGCCAAACACAAGAATTTGAATTGAGCTTAGGGCCTTATACCCCTGGTAAGTTCCCTCCAAAACAAATCTCCTCCTATCATTATAATATTGGTCACTGTGGAAGAGACCTATCTCTGGCAACTAGTGATGTCATAGATAAGTAAAAGTATATTATTTTAGTAGAGTGTCTAGGTCACTGTAAGCAGAGCCCTTGGGCCTCTTCATCAGCCTTAATGGAAGGACTGTGTAAAAGAGAAAAAAAGGTGTTTACTGCAATATTTTTATTTTTTTTTCACCCAGAGTAAATGAAATGTTGTATGTTAGCATTTTAAGTCAGAGACAAAGACAGATATAGTTCTACTGCAGTATCTCACAATTCTGTGTTTATATGACATGGCAGTATCATGTTTTCTTATGGATCGTCTTCTTGGGGACAGGTTATTCCAGTGACTCTGATGGAGTAACACTGGGGGTTGCCTCCTCACTGGAATTCTCTGGACTGCCAGTATCTGCTAGAAGAGAAAGATATGTCTGTTAACTTGCCAATTTGAAACAGGACTTAACCAGCATCATCTAGGTTAGAAAAGAAGTCCAGAGTGTGAGTTGTAAACCATAATTGTAAACCATAGCCAGTACCCTTGGTTTCTCATAATTCTTTAGAAAGAGAGCAAAATCTAGGCCATGCTCTGGAATTTCATAATCCCATTGGAATCGCAAGAAAGGGAGAGCAAGGTATAGAAGACAGTGACTAGGCACAGGTCTACACTTCTCTCCATGTGCAGATCAGGCCAGCAGAAGAAGAGTGGTAGTAGATTGGGCCACAGCATTCTCGTCCTCTGCCACCCAGATCCAACTTGCACTTTAAATCTGGTGGAATTAAGGAGTCCCACATGGTTCAAACTGGGAGGCAGACAACATGACCTGAGTTATCAGCTTTTGCTTTTTCCTTCTCCTTCCTACCATAATAACTGAACTGGCAGGGAAGAAAGGATGAAAATCAGAAGAGAAGACACAAGGTGGGTGATTTGGCAGGGACTGAACTGAGGTAAGTGAGAGAGAAGACTGGCTCAGAAGAGTAACTGAGAGGGAGATAAGAGATAGGAAATATGAGAAAAAATTATAGGGGATCGGCAGTGGGAATGTGTAAGAAAGAAGGTGAAAGTGAGAGAGAAGTTGGGAGTGTGAGAGAAGAGTCCTTAAATATGGCACAACTTACCTACTGAAATATGAAAAAAGGTGATCTTTCTAAATTTTGTAAAACATTGAAAGACCATTTATTTAGGCTTGCTTTTAATTGTACTACCCATAAGTGTAATGCTAGGCAGGTATAAATTCAATAAATAAAAAAATGGGTAGGGGAACTTAATGTGTGTATGTAAAGGAATGAGAAAGTGAATATACACTGGAGGAAATGTAGGAGATAAATTATGTAAGAGAGGAGCTTAGTGCTGGGGTCATGAGAGAGGGGTTCATTGGTAGGGGTATAAGTATGTATATATTAAAGAGAGAATCTGCTCCAGATGGAGAGGGGAAGTGAAGGACAGGATTCTCTTACCCCCTTCTTTCCTTACTCAATTCCCAATCCTCTTTCCTACTCATTCTTCTGATTTTCCCACTCCCATGCAGTCTTTTCCCTGTGCTCCCCATTCTCCAATCCCCACTTTCTCTTCTCCTCTTTCCCCTTCACTGAGATCCTATCCCCACACCAGTGCCACTTCCTCCATTCGCTCTACTTATTAAATGACTTTTTTTTTTTAATTCTTTATTTATAATTTTTTTAACAATCATAGTACACATATGAATGCTAATACACAAATCTGAAAAATCTACTATAAGAAAAAGAAAATAATTTTTTAAAAAGTCAATTACTACTATCGACCACTATATAGGTAAATTGACCCAAGAAAAGAAATATCATACTTAATAATTAAGCAACAAAGAAATAATCAAAATCAAAAAGTAGCTTAATTCCCGAGTGGTTCACTCAAGCCTGCCTTACAGTGTTACATATGTGACTAAACCTGTACATCGACTTCTTCCCTGCTTATAAGAAAATCCTCTAACTGCTTAGGGTCAAAAAATTGATATTGTTTAGACTGAAATTTAATTCTACATATGCAGGGAAATCTCAACAGAAAATCAGCACCAATTGCCTGTGCCCTTGGTCGTAACAACAAAAACATCCTACGTCTCTTTTGAGTCTCCTTGGACAAGTCCGGAAAGACTCTAACTTTTGAACCTAGAAACAGAGAATCCAAGTGTCTTAGGGAAAGTTTGAGTACTGCGTCCCTATCTATTTCCAATGCAAAGGTTACCAACAAGGTTGTTCTCTGTGTAATAACCTCAAGAGAAGACTCAAGGAATGAGGTGAGATTCATTGCTCCTTGTCCTTGTAAGTTTTCTGATGGCGTACCACCAGCTTGAAGATAATACGCTCTAGTTATAGGTGGCAATGAATTTTCTGACATTCCCAGAGTCTCTATTAGATATTTTTTAACCATTTGAATTGGGAGAATCAAAGGGGACCGAGGAAAATTTATGAACCGTAAAGTTAGTCTCTTTGATTGATTTTCTAAATATTCCAAGCGTCTTTGAGTAAAGCACCTGTCTTTAACAAACATCTGTTCCACAAGTTCAAGCTTTTCAGTTTTTTCAGACAGTCTTTTAGTCTCAGAGGCTTGAATTTCAGTAGCTTGTATCTGCTTTAACGCAGTTTCTGAAAGAACTTTAATTGTCTCCATATTTTTAAGAATTAGAGTTTGTAAAGCAGATTGGGTCGTAGAGGTCAAGTCCCACAGTGACTCCAAAGTCACTACGGCAGGTTTCAACACTCTCCCCATAGAAAAATCCGGTAGAGGGGCCTTTAAAACTTGCTCCAGGGTACTCACTGTTTCAGGCAACACGTGAGCCGTTGTCAAACCCGATCTTCCCAAGTTTTCGGCACCAGATGATCTCTCCTGCAGGCTCCCTCCCTGTTCCCCTTCTCTTCCACGAGGTACGGCCACAGGGCTTGCAGTGAGAGAAACTCTTCCGGGTTGAGGGGGCGCCGCACGCTCGACGGGGCTCAGGGAAGCCCCGTCTACACTGTCGTCCAGCGTCGAGATGCCAGCTCCGGCAGAAGGAGTGGACGCCATTCCGGGACCAGACAAAACTCCAAATCGCTCCAGTCTCGTCTGGTGCAGCTGGGGCGTTCCGCCCGAGACATGGGGAGCCTCCCGGACTTTGCCTCTCCTCTTCCCCATCCAAACAACGGGTAAGACGCTCACACTAGAGTCGACTGTTGCGGATTCCTGAGCGTGGCCGGTTAAGCTACTTGCACCGTCGCCATCTTGGGTCTTCCTTCTATTAAATGACTTTTTGCCTACCATAAATAAACTTTAACCTTTTCTTCTAAAATAACATTTACAATTAATATACATTCTGTGCAAATTCATGTATCTGTGTCACTGTATTTCTGAAATTTTGCCACAGGAATCTGAGGACTGTGAAACACTGTATTGTGAAAAGTTATCCAGCAATATGTGTGCAGATTTCCATTGACTAGGGGTGTCAAACTCATTCCACTGAGGGGTCAGACTTTATATGAATCAAATTAGAATGGGCTGAACCAGAAACATGGAGCGCCCTTAAAGTTCCAATGGAGGAGTTGTCCTTAAAAGTTCTAAACAAGGGGGTGGGGGTGGGGGGGCTTAGGTATCAGCTAAAACATATTCCACCTGATATTTAAAACCATTTAACCAGCCAGGAATGGCAGTATTCCACAGGAGATCCCCGGTTATCTCCCACTGAATATTGCCGGTCAGCGCTTAGAGGATAACCGGCTAAATTCTGCAATATAACCGGCTATCCCCTTATATTCAGCACATCGCCGGCTATGTTTGTCAGCCAAATTAAGCCACCAAAATAGTAGGTACTGTATATCTTTAGCTGGTTTAAATGTAACTGGCCAGCGCTGAATATCGGCTTGGCCGGTTACATTTAAACCAGACAAAAATAAACTGGATATTCAATGCTGGTCACCGGAAATGACCCAGCATCGAATATCCAGAATCAGTGCGGACTATGGGAGGCAACCCAGCTAACTCCCTCAGTCTGAATATTGGGCCCATTGTATGTCAAGGGAAAAACTCTGTACCCCAGTCCTTGATTTTCCTTTTGTCGATCTTTACTGAATTTGTTTCTTTTTTTTATTTTTGCTCATTATACCTCAACTCTCTTCTCCCATCACTATTATTCACAACTTATTTTCCCCTACGGTTGAGATGGCAGCAGCAGCAGCAGCCGCCGCCTCTCTCCCTAGGCCCAGATTGGCAACATTTCTTCCAGTTTCCACCTACGGCCTACTGCAACCAAAGTGATTCTTCACCTTTATCAGCTGCAGAAAATACCACTCTTAACGGTATGTGTCTGCCACAAGTCCCTGTGCTGCCATCTGAAAAATCAGATGGCAGGGAGAGTGATTCAGGCTCTGATGTAAAAGGAGCATACCTGCTGCTTTAAATCATTTTGTATGTATGAAAGGCTGGTGTAGCTGGGTTGCCCATCAAGGACCCAGCCAGGCTTAATCCTGTTTAGCTGCCTCTTCCTCCACACAACTGTTGCCTTCACTCCACAGCAATCTGGCTCCTCTGAGCCTTGGCTCCAGGCCCTGCGAACTCCCAAGACTTCCTCCTACCTCCGTTCCTTTCACAGAGGCACATTCAAAGCCCAATGTTTATAAGTAAGAGCTTTTATTTTCTTGCTTCAAATCAACAAAACACCCTTCACTCCAGGTTGTTTAGGCTAGCGGCCCAGAGCACAATTCAGGTTCAAAAACAGTCCATATAACTTCACTTTAGCTCAGATTACTTCACTTAGGGAACAGTACAATATCAGAGGGAAAAACCCAATAGCTTGGTAGGTTGCAGCCCAGACCTTTTTAGTATGAAACAGTTTACACAGTCTTTCTTGTACCTTCTTACAGCACGGTTACACAGCTTTATTCCCACCTGGTTCAGGCTGGGGTTTCAATTGTGCCCAGCTCTCTTTCTCTCCCACAGGCTCCACCTGTTTCCTCTTTAGTAGAGATTTCTCCCAGTGCCCTAGCCGCTCTCCTCCGGTCTTCCACCAGTCTCTCCAAGGTACAGCTAGCCACCCTCTTACAGCAGCTTTTTGGGTTTGAGCCAGGGCTCCAATCTCCATCTGTTCCTCCCCTCTAGCCCTTCAGTAATCTCCATTTTATCCTCTTCTCCAACTTCCCCCGCCCCCAATCTCTCCAGCTGGCCCTCATCACCTTCCTCAGAGACCATTTCCCAATCTTCTATCTCCTCCCCTAACTCTTGCACAGCTGGGTGGGGAAGAGAAGGATTCTGGGACTGGTAGTTCCTCCCCTTCTTCCTTAACCCAGCCAACCTCTCTGCCTCCGGTAGCCCAGCTTTCTGGATGTGGGTGTTGTGCACATGAAATCTGCCCCGTTGGGATTCCCCGGCACCCTGTACCCCCTTTCTTCGTGCCTTCCCGGATCCCCTTTCACCTGCACCCTCACATACCCCCATCCTCAACTGATTGCTAGGGATTTCTATTTCTTCATTAGCAATCCGTGACAGGACATCGGCATTGGTTAACAGCTGACCCGCCCGGTGCTCCACTCGGAAGCGGTAGGGTTGCAGGGCCAGGTACCACCGGGTAAGACGGGCATTGTTGTTCTTCATATGTCCCAACCATTTGAGAGGAGCATGGTCAGTCACCAACGTAAATGCTCGGCCATCCAAATAGAAGTGACAGGCCTGTATGGCCCACTTGATGGCCAAACATTCCCTCTCAATGGTGGAATACCTCGTCTCATGCAGTAATAACTTGCGACTCAGGTACAGGAGAGGATGCTCTTGTCCCTCGTGTAGCTGGGATAACACTGCCCCCAACCCCACCCCAGAGGCGTCCACCTGGAGCACGAAGGTTTTATCAAAGTTCACTGCCCTAAGTACGGGCTCCTGACACAATATCGACCTTAACTTATCAAAGGCCTCTTGACTTTCCCCATCCCACTGAAGAGTGTTAGGGCTCTTACTTTTCAACTTATCTGTTAAAGGGGCTGCTATTGAGGCGAAATGGGGAATAAACCTCCGATAGTAGCCCACTATGCCCAAAAATCGCCTTAACCCTTTCTTATTCCCCGGACGCGGAAACTCCCTAATGCTAGCCACTTTGTCACACAAGGGAGTGATATGCCCGTCCCCCACCATGTACCCCAAATATTTCACGCGTCGCTGGCCGAAATGACATTTCTGGGGGTTTAAGGTTAAACCTGCCTGTCGGAACGTATCCAGTACCCCTCTGAGCCGGACTACATGGGTGTCCCAGTCCTCACTATGGATGACCACATCATCCAAGTATGCTGCCGCATACTCCTGATGTGGACGTAATATTTGATCCAACAACCATTGGCAGGATGCAGCTGCTGAGTGCAACCCGAATGGCATTCTTTTAAACTGATAAAGTCCTACTGGGGTAGCAAAAGCAGTTTTTGGCCGTGCTCCCTCCGTCAGGGGTATCTGCCAATAGCCCTTGGTCAAATCCAGGGTAGACAGATACCTGGCGGTTCCCAGACGATCCAGTAATTCCTCAATGCGGGGCATTGGGTAAGCATCCGGGGTGGACAGGGCATTGACTTGGCGGAAGTCAATGCAGAACCGCCAGGTACCATCAGCTTTTGGTACGAGCACCACTGGCCTTGACCAGGGACTGAATGACTCCTCAATTACCCCAAAGGATACCATCTCCTTAACCTGCCGGACCACTTCCTGCCGCTTGGGAGGTGAGAGACGATAGGGCCGCTGCCTCACTACTCTCCCTGGCTCTGATATAATATCATGAGTTATGAGAGTGGTCTCCCTGGGACGAGCGGTCAACACATCCCGAAACTCATCTAGGAGTGCCCGCAGATCCCGCTGCTGGGGTTCACTAAGGCCTGGATCTATCTGGGGTTCCCCCCTCTGTGAGAACTCTGTAATCTGGGGCCCCAGGTCTTCTTCCCCTTCCTGTATCCCCCGACTCCATAACCCCTTTCTCTCCCGCCAGGGCTTCAGAACGTTCACATGATACGTTTGTATCCGGCCTTGCTCATGTCTCACGGCGTAGGTGGTGGGACCTAACTGTTTCTCTATCATTACAGGCTCTTTCCACTGGCTTGTAAATTTATGTGGTGAGTCAGATATCAATACCAGCACTTTTTGCTCCACCTGAAATGTCCGATTAGCACTCTTCCTATCATAATAGGTCTTTTGGGTGACCTGGCTTCTGGCTAGCTGCTGCTGTGCCCCCTCCTGTACCCTCCTCAAGCGCTCATTTAGATCCACCAAATACCTATTAACGTCCTTATCCTGCTCCTCGGGTGGCACCCACTGCTCTTTTAAAATATCCAGCCCTCCCCTGGGTACTCTCCCATACATCAACTCAAATGGAGAGCCCTTTAGGGAGGCTTGCACACTTTCCCGACACACATACAACACAAAAGGAAGTAACAAATCCCACTGTTCATGATGGATTCCAAGTCCCTTTCTTAACAGCATTTTCAGGGTCTTATTGAAGCGCTCCACCAACCCATTGGTCTGGGGGTGGTAGGCTGCTGTACGTATGTGCTGGATCCCAAATGCCTCCCATACCTGTTTCAGAGTACGTGACAAAAAATTGGTACCCCTGTCTGTTAATACCTCTCTGGGGAACCCCACCTCACAGAAAATCCGTATGAGATGGAAGGCTATGACTTTTGCTGAGGTGTTACAGAGCAGAATTGCCCAAGGATACCTAGTAGCCATATCCACAACCACCAATATATATGAGAAACCCCGCTTACTCTTGGTGATGGGGCCAATCATATCCATGGCCACCCGGGCCATCGGGATAGCTATCCGGGGCAGAGGACATAGGGGTGCCCGGGCAGGCACCTTCTCCAACACCTTTTGGCACTGGGCACATGTAGCGCAGAACTGCTCAATACCCTTGTACACCCCCGGCCAATAGAAACGGAGAAGCACCTGTGTAAGTGTCCCTTGGACCCCCTTATGCCCCCCCAAAGAGTGATCATGAGCTAGCTGCATAACTAACTCCCTGAAACCCTGGGGCACCTCTAACTGCTTTCTGGTACCCTCTTCACCCGGAGCCCGAGCTATACGGAATAGTAGCCCCTGGTCCACACTGAATCGTGGAAAAACCTGCTCTCCCTCCTGTCCCGCCCGCTCCCAGGCGTACCGTAAGCTAGCATCCGTTTCCTGCTCCTTATGGAAGTAAGGAAACTTCTCCCGCACCCCCGCTGGGTCTTGGGGAAATTCCCCATGCTTATTCAAATCAGCTCTCCTACACTGCTGGGCTCGCTTCTTATGGCTAGGGCTAGGCTTCTCTCTGCCCGGGGCTCCAAAAATGTCCATCTGGAACGGGAATACCTGAGAAACTGTGGGCCTATCCCCCTCTCCCTGCTTACTCTGGGCCCGTGTAGTCACCAGCCCTGCCGAATCCCCAGGTACTGGCCAAAAGGAGCCCAACCCCGCCCTAAAATCAAATTTTGAGGCAGCCGGGGTAGTACCGCCACCTCCACCTCATGGGTCCCTGCCGAGCTCTTAATCTGCACCTGATGAACGGGGTATCGTAAGGTAGCCCCATGGATGCACTGAATGTTTATTAGCCTACTCCTTCTGCCCTCTCCCTTTTCCCCTTCTTTCACCTGGTCCCACAACCTCTGGGAACACATTGTCTGGTCAGCCCCTGAATCCAGGAGCCCCTCTACCTCAATCCCTCCGAACTCCACCCACTGAGTGAATTGGCGCCCGGCTGAGACAGGCACATGAGTGGTTAACCCCAGTTGGACCCCACAATCCCGTCTCACATGTCCAGCCTTCCCACACCGATAACACTGCCTGTCGTCCCCCATGCCCTTTTCCTTATATCCCGGGGAACCTCTCCCTAACATGCCTTTAGGCTGGCAAGGAGACCCCTTCGATCCCCCCAAACATTGAGACTCGAGATAACATTCCATCCCTTTTACAGCAGTTTCTAAGGTTTCACACCCCCTCCTCACCAGATCCGCCCTTACCCCTTCTGGTAAAGACTCTAAGAATTGTTCCAATACCAGTTCCTGTAACATTTGCATCACTGACCTTTTCTCAGGCTCTAGCCACCTTGTGGCGAGGTCCATTAGTCTCTGGGCCAGGGCTCTCGGAGTTTCCCCCTCCGACCACCTCCAACTCCGGAACCGCCAGCGATAGGTCTGTTTACTTACACCAAACCGGTCCAGAATGGCCTGTTTAAGGCAATCATAGTTGGTTACCTCTGATGGAGCCAGCCCCCGAAATGCCGCCAACACCTCTCCGGATAATGCTGGGGCCAAACGAATGGTCCACTGGTCCTGGGGCCATGCAGCGGCCATGGCTACCCGTTCAAACGTCCCTAGGTAGTCCTCAATATCATCCCCGGGTGCCAACTTGCCCCAGGGTAGCCAGTTCACATGGCCCGGTTCCCCATAGGCTCGTCCTCCCACTGCTCCGGTCTCTTCTCCACTCAGACCCCCTCTCTTTGATGCACTCCCAGACCGCACCATCTCTTGTACTAGGTCCAACCAGGGTTGTTGCTGGGCTCTCGACGCTGCCAGGGAATCCTCCATGAATTTCTGTGCCAGTTCTTGCTGCTTCTGGAACTGGTGTGCCATGAACGCCTTTCTCTCCCACAGGCTGCACCTGTTTCCTCTTTAGTAGAGATTTCCCCCAGTGCCCTAGACGCTCTCCTCCGGTCTTCCACCAGTCTCTCCAAGGTACAGCTAGCCACCCTCTTACAGCAGCTTTTTGGGTTTGAGCCAGGGCTCCAATCTCCATCTGTTCCTCCCCTAGCCCTTCAGTAATCTCCATTTTATCCTCCTCTCCAACTTCCCCCGCCCCCAATCTCTCCAGCTGGCCCTCATCACCTTCCTCAGAGACCATTTCCCAATCTTCTATCTCCTCCCCTAACTCTTGCACAGCTGGGTGGGGAAGAGAAGGATTCTGGGACTGGTAGTTCCTCCCCTTCTTCCTTAACCCAGCCAACCTCTCTGCCTCCGGTAGCCCAGCTTTCTGGATGTGGGTGTTGTGCACATGAAATCTGCCCCGTTGGGATTCCCCGGCACCCTGTACCCCCTTTCTTCGTGCCTTCCCGGATCCCCTTTCACCTGCACCCTCACACTGGGGAGAGGGTGGAGGATAAGGGGCTAGAGTAGCAGACTAGATGAAGGACCTGTCAAATAGATGGCCTACAGATGGAAATATCCTGTAGGCCATCTATTTGACAGCCCTTCCACAGTCAGTTATTCTTTGCAGTTTGAAAGATGAGAATAGCTAGTGTAAGCCAAAGGCTTTAAGGGCCCAATCTTCAGCCGGTGGCGATCAGCATTTTGCTATAATCGCCGCTAAACCCAAAATTAAATTCTGGGCCATGTTTGGGCACCAGCACTGAATTTCCAGATTTGGGGTGCCAGCTATCAAATAGTTATTTAAGTGCGATATTTAGCAATTAGCCAGCTATGAGATACCGTATAAAGATAGGAGGACTACCAACTTATATGCGTTCTTATTTATGTGGTTAACCTAGCCAGTTAAGTTTGAATATCAACACTTAACCACCCCCAGAACCCCAAAATAGCTTTCTTTGAGTTCAGTGCTAACCAGTTAAGTGCTGCTGAAAATGACCAGTTAGCACTAAACAGGCGACTTAACTGGCCAGGAGCCATTTCTGGCCTTTTAAATCGTGTTGAATATTGGTGCCTAAATAAATTATATTTCTATATCAGTATAAAATTCTATAATGTGCCTTCCTATGCAGTGACAGGAGGAACATTCTGGGTCCCTGCTCCAGAGTAGTGCCACTCAAACTAATGAAGGAGTGGTCTATTCTGGGGAAATAGCCAGACAGCAATAAATCCTAAAGAACTGAAATAACATTTAAAACTCGGAGTAACATTTAAAACTCGGAGTCTGGTGATATCCATTATCCTTTCCTCCTCTAGATGGAGTTCAGTAGAGAGGAAAACGTAGTATGCAGTTAGGTGGGTTTCCCATCCTGGGACCAATCAAGGCCTTGGTCTTTCTACCCAAGAAGCTGAGGGGAAAACATGAGGTGAAGTAAAAAGCTAGGGGTGTGGCATATTTCTAAAAATACAGGAAGGGTGTTGTAATTGAAGCATGAATGATGCTAAGCTAACATTCTGGAGAGAGAAGTGAGCGGAATCTCCAAGAGGAAGTCAGAGAGAATAGATTTGACTGGTTATTGGCAGTGGACAACAGGGGGGTGGGGGGATGGGAGGGGTGGGAAGTTTAACTATAACCAAAAAGTCAAAGGTGTCTTACATAACTATAAGCCATAGGCGTTAAGTCTAGTCTGTGATAAACATGTCTAGAGGCTTTTCATTTTTTGTGTATTGTTGTACCAGCGGAAGTCCCCTTGATGGGACATGAATTTGTACTATATCTTGTTATCACTATGCACCAATGACATAATAAAGATACTTTCAAAAAAAAAAAAAAAGAATTACTGTAACATTTTAATCCTCTCATGTCTGTTTTGAATTAGGATCCTGGTCAAGATGATCACGCTGCCTGGAGTCCTTACCACAGGTTTTCTATATTCTGTGAACCTTTACTTGACAGCTGGACCACAGGTCCAGGGACTTTTATTTTAGACATAATTGAACTCTATTGGATGGTCTAATTAAACTTGAACGGGGAAGCATACCCTTACCTAGACCTAACACTGGAGAATTAGTATACTTTTGGCTGATCTCATATCAGATACTAGATAGAGATTCACACCCTTGGTTCTTTTTTAGGCAAAGGGGAGATTGTTTTGAGCTGTTTGAAATTGTGCACACACAAACCCATTTGGGGGGGCCATTCCTTTACTGCCTCCATCCTAACTGTTTTTCATTTTCTGTTGTTGGTCACTAGTGTCCACAGATCCTGAACCTATTGAGCTCAGCAAGGTCCAAGCAGGAGTCTGGGTCCTTATCCAGGTTATCAAGAGGGAAAATTGGGCTTCACCTCGCTGGCAGGATCCATACCAAGTACTCCTGAGTACCCCCACAGCTGTAAATCGCACTACAAGAAGGCAGCAGACCCAGGTGCTGACATTAAGCAACCAGATTTGACCAACTTCTCGCAAGGGCATAGGCGCCCGGTATAAGAGGCTTGGGGAGGCTAAGCCTCCCCAGGGGGTTTAAATTGTTGATTGCAGCAGCTGCAGTGAAAACCTGTCTCTAGCCTTCCAGTTGTAGAAATTGGTGTAATTTGATTACCTTACTGCTGGGAGAGCAGGGGGGTTGGCTGGAGGCAGGGGTGTGCTGGTAAATTGTTAACAGGGGGCTCTCTCTCACCAGCAAAGTAAAAGAGAATTCAGGAGGGGCCCAAGCCCACATTTTGGGATTCATTTGTTAAAGTAGCCATGGAGAACCGGCTGCCAAAATTCTTAAAAACTTAACATAACGGCTCTCGAGAGCCTGTGAGAGCCTGCTCCAGGACACCACTGGCTGGAGGTGTCCTCGGTTGCCAGGGAGATATTTAACTAGGATCATGAATTCCTGCACATGAGCAGTTCACACCAAAGAGACTTGCACTGACCCCTGAAATTTTAAAAGTGCTAAAAATAAGTTTTAAAAGTATTTACATTAAATCTAATTGCAGAATTTAGGTGCTAGGAAGTTAGATTGGTATGCTATGTACTCAAATTTGCTCAAGCCATATGCAAATTAGTCAATTTTGGGGAGGTTCTCATTTGCATATTTATGGGTAAAAATGGTTGGAAATGTTTACAGCCTTAATGTTAGGGCATGGCTCTGATCAAAAATGTGAAGTTTGATCCAAAAATGAAGGGTTTATCTAGTGTTTTTGACTAAAAATTCCCATTAGAGTGTATGTTAATCTGCATTCAAATAGAGCTCTCTGATTGAATGAGCAGCTCCTGTTAGAAAATCTGCCCGGTAATAGAGAGACTTGACTGAGACAGGATCTGCATGTTTGAGCTCCGTGTGTAACAAAGGAAAGAAAGAATTGTTGTTTGATCTAAGTTGACTGAAATTATAAAAGAGTGCCTGATTATGTGGTAAATGAGAAAATATGTGAAAAGAGATTGGTGGAAATTTACAAGTTTGAGGTTTCTCTATTGAGAAAAGGATCTGAATATTTCACTTGTAAGCCTTCCCTTCGTTCCCGTCAGTGTCCCGCCTTCTTCTGACATCATTTCCTCTTTCCGCGAGGGCGGGACACTGACGGAAATGAAGGGAAGGCTTACAAGGCTAGAGACGGGCTTTCACTGCGGCTGCTGTGACGGAGGCAAGGGAGCGAGAAGAATTGTTGAGGGTGGGTATGGATGGCTAGAGAGGGGCAAAGGAGCGAAGAGAATCGCTGGGTGGGTGTGGATGGCTGGAGGGGGGCACGGGAGAGAATCGCTGGGTGGGTATGGATGGCTGGAGGGGGGGCAGGGGAGAGGAGAGAATCGTTGGGTGGGTGTGGATGTCTGGATGGGGGACAGGGAAATGAGAGTTGCTGGACATGGATGGAGGAGAGGGAAGGGAGAGAGAAGAAATGCTGGACATGGATGGAGGGAAGGGAAGAGTGAGGAAGGAGATGAGATGAGGGAAAAGGAAGAGAGAAAACTGCACATGGATGAAGAAAATAGGCAGAAGCTGGATCCACTGGCAGTCAAGTCTGCGGAGGACCCAGCTTTTACTTTACTTACAGATGTAGGACAAGAAATTATGAAGAAAGGCGGAAAGTAAAGAAATAAATGGAAAGGAAGCCCTGGAAACGGAGTTAAGAGGACAGAGAGCAGCAGAATCGGATACTGGGCCAGCATGATCAGAAAAGCAAAGTCACCAGACAACAAAGGTAGAAAAGATAAATTTATTTTCATTATTGTGTTTGGAATATGTCCACTTTGAGAATCAGGTGCTCAACATTAAAAGTTTATATTTATTACTTATTTATGGCATTTTATCCCACATTAAACATGAATTAGGATGTTTTGTGGCTCTACATGAGAATTGTGATATTATGATCCCTTGTTTCATATTGTTGACGGTCTGCATTTTCCGTATGGGTGGTATATTGGTGTATTAGGTTCTGAATTAGGATGTTTTGTGGCTCTACATGAGAATTGTGATATTATGATCCCTTGTTTCATATTGTTGACGGTCTGCATTTTCCGTATGGGTGGTATATTGGTGTAATATTTATGGTACCGTAAGGTTCTGAGTGTGTTTTTGCACAAAGTTGTGCATAGTGTTTTGCAGTTGAGCGATTGAGGTTAGTATATGCTTTGAGCACCACTTTATTTTTTGACATATGATACATATCTAATATCTAAATTTAATAAAAGGTATTAATTGTGACTTTTATTTTTATTTATTTATTTTTTCTGTGTTATCAGACAATTATGGATTTAAGCTCCACCCCTGGCCCCACCCCCTTTAGCCTCCCAAAACAGTTGGGCCACCGACTGCCTATTCGCAAGGGTAAGCCCGGATGCACAGGGGAGGTGCTTCAATAGGAACCTTCGTCTCAAACCGGTGAAGAAAACAACAACTCAAGCGAGAATTTAGGGTTGAAATGGAGGCCTTACCATCTGATCCACATGACACTGCTCCTGTCTAATCGGGATACTTTTGCAATTGGACTCTTACCCTAACATCATCTTTCCTTGAAGGAGATTCTTTCTAGAACCATCTATCTGATTTTTGCCCTTCACCTACTGTTTTGTCTGGAACTTTATAAGGACTTTGCATTTTGGACTTTTACCATAATGAAGTATTTGCCATAATGATGACTTTGTTTTTTTATTCTTCCAACTCTTTGTTTTTCTCCTATTCTTGTTGCTCACTCCCCACCCTTTGTTTCCCTTCTTAACCTGTCTGTTTGGTTTCATATGTTTTCTGCTGCTGCTATGCATGTTAACTAATTATTTTAATTCTATTTGTACTGTTTTTCCTTTTACGGATCATTTCTGGCACTGTTCCACATACTTACACCTATATGTTCCTGGGACTACTTCTGATATCTGAACACTTGCCCACTTGATTTTCTATGCCTGCTTGATTTTTTTATTTTTGTTGAATTTTGTTTATTTTCTAACACTGATCTTGCTGCAGTTTCTTTTTCACTCCTAGTTTGCAGGCCACTATTTATGCTAAGTGGCTTTAGAAATTTTGATATTATATGTTGCAATTTATTAATTTAGTGTATATCTGCTCATCCTGTTGTTTTTTCTGTTGATTGTTTTTCAGGTTTCTGTCCTGGTGTAAGACATAAGCCACCATAGTTTTAATTGTTAATGGCCCATTTTTACCCATGATACCATACCATTGTTTTATGTTTCTCCTTACACATATCATTCTCTCCTGGACCCCATTTTTCTCCATAAATTCTATTTTTGTTTTAATCATTAGTGTTTTAGCACAATCATCCCTTGTGACCTTTTCTCTCTGAGGCACTGTCACGTTTTCCAAAAACAGGAACTCAGATCGTGAGCTTGGGCCCCTGCCGAGGAGCGGCAGTGGCAGGCAAAACCACCCCATACAGGGATAAGGCAGAACTCTGACCGGGATGGCTAGACTTCACCTGCACCTGGCCACCCTTCCCCAGGAGTTGAACCCCTAGGTGCAGGTGGCCGGCAGGACTTGCCGGACAGGGCAGGCACTGGATACCAGCAGGATTCACACAGGGTCTAGAACATACAGGGAGGCTAGGCAGAATACTAGACTAGGACTCTCAGAGACAGAACTGAAAGCTGCAAGCAGCCATTGAAACAGGGAACAACACAGAGAGACAAGAGACAGAACTGAAAGCTGCAAGAGAGAACTAATATTTGTATTTTTTGGCTCTGTGGGGGCTAAGAGATGGAAATACACAAGACTCTTAAAACTGACAGTAGGAAGTGACGCCACGAGACTAAATGGTTGCCTGAACCTTTAGTGTAATATATGGTAAGATATATTAAATGTTTTTTGCCTGGGGTTCTGTGGAGGCTGTTCCAGGGTTTTGGTGGATGGTGCTGGCTGGAAAAGGTTTAAAGTTAGTTTGGGAATTGTTAATAGATTTAGGTGAAGAAAGTGTGAGATGTTTCTTAAATAAGGTTTTTTTTTTTTACAAGAAATAACCCATGATTAGGTGGGGATTGTACTATGAAATGTTTCTTGGAGTTGTGGGTACAGGTTAGGTTAAAATTGACTTTAAAATTCTATATATAGTAAGTTTTGCATTAACTTCTATGGGGGGAAGGGGAAGCCAAAAGGGAGATTCAGTTAGGACAGTCAAGATTTTAAACCAAATTGGAATAAAAAACAGTCTTTAGCTGACAAGCTGATTGGTTGAGGGATGTCAGATGTTACTCTAGGGGGGGGGGGGGTGAGTTGTTAGGGAGACTGCTGAGCTGGAGGAGAGAGCAGGCTAAGCACTGAGAGTGAGAGAGAAAAACATATGCTGTGTGTCTATGAAATATAGGAGAAAAAGTATAGCTTTTATGGGTTTAAAGTGAAATAAGTGATAGGAAGAGCAATTTAGATACAGGCTTATGTGTACCAGTTTGAAAGAGAGTAGTTTGATATTGAAAGTGAGCTGAGGTGAGTGTGAATGGTGTTCCAGTGATAGCATTGAATTTCAAGAGATAAACAGTGATTTACTATTTTAGGGTGAGAGAGGCTGTGATTTGTGCTGAGAATTGTACTAAATGAGAAAGACTATAAGGGTGTCAGGAAAAAGGGTGTAAGGATTTAAAGTGTGACAGAGGGGAGGTTGAAGGTGAATTTGATATTTGGAAAAAGAAACTTTTAGGCTGTATCTGTGGGAAAGGTGTGTTGTTTGTGAGAGTTCTGAGTTCAGTACAGGGTTTGGGATCAGGCTGCAGGTTAAGGAATATACAGCACTGCTTCTTTTTGAGTGTGCTGTATTTTCAAAATAGATCTGATAGCTATAAAGGGAAATGTTATGTTTTTATGTGAAGTCTGTGAGATGGAATGTTGAATCACCATTTGAATATGGAATGGGTTAGTGTGAAATCCCTGAATGCAGTGCAAGAGCCTTCGGCAGCATTATAGAATAGGAAATCAACAGTGAGAAATAGGTTTTGGAGTGAGAAATCCTTAAATGTATTTGGTTTTGATTAGAGAGTGTGGCCACAGTATTGAGAACTGATTAAATGTCACCAGAGAGGAGTCAATGCCTGGACTAGCACAGGGAGTTCACGGTTTTGCCTCCATTTATTTTCTTTATAATTGAGGTTTAGGAAGAAGAAATCGGTGAATTATCCTCTGCAGGATTTCTGGCTGAGCTCCAACGCAAGAAAGAAATCACCAAATCAATTCAAACACAGCTAAGTGACATTTGCAAAGGGTGTTGAAAGACATATCGTTTGTTTGTTGGTTTACAACATTTTAAGGGAAAACTAAAGAACAGAACAACATCAAATATAAAAAAATCCATGTTTTCCTGACTTGCCTAAGTGTTCTGGGTTCAAGTGAGATCCCTGCACAAACATCCATAATACCCATAAAGACTCAAATTCTGACATCAATAGCAACGAAAGAGTATTAAAACAAATATCTGATTTTGATAAAAAGACAATTTAAATACTTATCTGAAAAGGTTCTTTTCTGCCTTTTTAGGTGATTTTGTTGACAGAAACAGAAAAAGTTAAGGGTATACATGCAGTTCTACATTTGAATGTTGAATATGTTACTGCAGTTCTATTAAGCCACACACTAATTGTGAATTTGAGTTTATTTGAATGAAAATTTGCTTGCACTTGTATTCAATAAAGAAAAAGATATCTTGCAAATCTGAAGGTGCGGTTCTTCCATATCAGGGACAAATCCTAAATTTTAGCTTCTTTTCCTCCTTTATTCTTTGTGAGTAAAGGACGAGGTTAGTTTATTTGTTCTACTCGCTCGGCTGTGAGTGTGTGTTCCCTGGATATTCACCACGACTACAACAAGAGGTATCTGGGAGCACATCACTACAGTCCAGCCGAGAGGGGTGGTAACATTAGCTCTGCACTTCCCTGTTATACATTTGCTGCATTTGCCGACTCCCGAACCCGTTTTTCATTTTGGGCAGCTGCACAGGGATTGTGCTGAGTTCGGGTTCAGCATGAGCAAATTTCCAGCATCCCAGCTGCGGAAGGGTGAACGCTGCTCAGCGCAACAGATGGTGAAGGGCCTCTCAAGACATGTGCCGCCTGCTCGGGGCTGTTCTTCGGTGTCGGATTCTGCCTCGTCGCTTGTGGATCTCTGGCGATCGGCCTCTAAAAAAGGGTTTCCTAAAGAGCTGGCCAAATGTCTGGAAGAGATCCATGCGGATATTAAGGCATCAAAAACTGAAATATTAGAACACATGGACGCCATTAGCCTGGACCTCCGTGAGTTGGGGGGCAGGGTTGAGGCGCTGGAGGAGTGGGTAGATGAGCAGGCAGAGTTGGTTGACTCTCGTTTTCTGCAGCTAACTGAACAGACTGAGGAATTGCAATACAAAATTGATGACTTGGAGAATCAGGGCAGGAGGAATAACCTCCGGTTCTGTGGAATCCCTGAAAATGGCAATCTGGAGGACGTGCCTACTATTGTGAGAGCGTTGTGTGAAAAAATATTGGGCGAGCAGTTGGAGCCAGAAGTAGCTGGGATGGATTGTGCACACAGAGCACTCGGGAAACAGAACGATAATAAGCCCAGAGATGATATTGTAAAATTTTCCTCATATGTGTTCAAGGAGACAGTGTGGCTAAAAGTGTGCCAATCACTGCCATTGGAGTACAATGAGGGGCGAGTATTGGTGTTCCAGGACTTGTCTTTATTTAGCAAAGACAAGTCTTTGTCAAATTTAGCATTCCCACCCACCCTCCCCTAGGACAACTCTTCATTTATAGCCAGTTATTTTAATTAGGGTAACAAGCAAGGAGTGCTCTTACAGAGTTTTAAATACATTTCATTACCATCTAAGAAGGAAACACTAAATAAATCACACAATATACTATATAAAGTAAAAGACACTTTTATATTAGGCTAATATCCTTAATACTGTAGCAAGTTTTAAATTATTAAAAAACTCAAAAACACTAAGATGGAGTCAGCAGTCCAGCAGCGAGAGGGGTGCTATCCAGTCTTTTGCATTGAGTGTCACATTTATGATTATCTCCCAGTTGGTGAGATGTCATATGTGTATGCCCGATGCAAAGAGCTCCTAGCTCTTAGAGAACGTGTCCGTTCTCTTGAGGCTAGAGTAGCAGACTTGGTGAAGCTGAGGGAGACAGAGAGGTACATAGAGGAGACCTACAGGGATGTTGTAGAGAAGTCCCACCTCCAGTCTGGTAGCCCTTGTGCTACTCTGGAGGAGGGAGGTCTCCTAGAAGGACAGCATCACCCTGGTGAAGTAGGAAGTACTCCTGTAGCCAGGACCTGCACACCAGGGGATGTACTATCCTCTCACACCGAGGATATGTTTCCAAGTGCTGCCCGGGAGGGAAAGGTTAGGACAGCTGTTGTAGTTGGTGATTTGATCTTTAGGCATATAGATAGCTGGGTGGCTGGGGGACGTGAGGCTCGCCTGGTGACTTGCCTGCCTGGTGCGAAGGTGGCGGACCTCACGCGTCACCTAGATAGGATTCTAGATAGTGCTGGGGAGCAGTCGGCTGTCTTGGTACATGTGGGTACCAATGATGTAGGAAAATGTGGGAGAGAGGTTCTGTAAGCCAAATTTAGGCTCTTAGGTAGAAAGCTCAAATCCAGATCCTCTAGGGTAGCATTTTCTGAAATGCTACCTGTTCCACGCGCAGGGCCCAAAAGACAGGCAGAGCTCCGGAGTCTCAATGCGTGGATCATACAATGGTGCAGGGAGGAGGGTTTTAGATTTGTTAGGAACTGGGCAACATTCTGGGGAAGGGGGAGCCTATTCCAAAAGGATGGGCTCCAGCTTAAGCAGGTTGGGACCAGGCTGCTGGAGTCGGCTTTTAAAAAGGAGATAGAGCAGCTTTTAAATTAGAAATGGGGGGAAGGCCGACAGTCGCTCAAAAGCGCATGGTTCAGAATAAGGTATCTTGCAAAGATACCTCACAAACAGGGAAGATAGGGTTTCTGGATAGTGAAGTTGCGCAACAGACTGTGGTAGGCCAGGTGCCCTTAAATAAAACTAAAGATCAGACAAAATATGGCAAATCAGAAGTGTCCAGTACTAAGCATCATGCAAATAGGAACAACAAACATACTTTGAAATGTCTATATGTAAATGCTAGGATTCTAAGAAATAAGATGGGAGATTTGGTATATATTGCACTAAATGAAAAAATGGATATAATAGGAATAACTGAGACCTGGTGGAAGGAGGATAACTAGTGGGACACTGTCATACCGGGGTACAAAGTATATCGTAGTGACAGGGTGGACCGGAGTGGTGGAGGGGTAGCATTGTATATTAATGAGAGCCTTGACTCAGATAGATTACAAATTCAGCAGGACACAAATCACACCTTTGAATCATTGTGGGTTGAAATTCCATGTATAAAAGGGAAAAGGACGGTGATAGGAGTGTACTACCGTCCGCCTCGCCAGGACGAGCAGGTAGACGCAGAAATGATAAAAGAAATCAGAGACGCAAACAAAATGGGCAATGTGATAATAATGGGTGACTTCCATTATCCAAATATAGACTGGGTAAATGTAACATTGGGACATGCTAGAGAGGTACAATTCCTTGATGAAATCAAGGACAGCTTTATGGAGCAGTTGATGCAGGAGCCGATGAGAGAAGGAAAAATTCTAGACTTGGTCCTTAGTGGAGCGCATGATCTGGTGAGGGACGTTATGGTACTGGGGCCGCTTGATAACAGTGATCATAATATGATCAGTTTTGATATCAACCTTGAAGTAACTATACACAGGAAGTCAAATACATTAGCGTTTAAATTTAAAAAGGAGACTATGATAAAATGAGAAGAACGGTGGAAAAAAACTTAGGGGGACAACTGAGAGGGCAAAAACTGTACAACAGGTATGGACGCTGTTCAAAAATACCATCCTGGAGGCCCAGGCCAAACATATTCCACAAATTAGAAAAGAAATACGGAACTCCAAAAGACAGCCAGCCTGGTTGAAAAGTGAGGTGAAGGAAGCTATTAGGGCTAAAAGAAATGCCTTCAGAAAATGGAAGAAGGAACCGTCTGAAAATAACAAGAAGCAGCATAAGGAGTGTCAAAGCAAATGCAAGGCGCAGATAAAGAAGGCCAAGAGGAATTATGAAAAAAAGATAGAATTAGAGGCAAAAAAAACCTACCAAAATTTTTTTTCGGTATATTAAAAGCAGGAAGCCAGCAAAAGAATCGGTTGGGCCGCTGGATGACCGAGGGGTAAAAGGGGCGATCAAGGAAGACAAAGACGTAGCGGAGAGATTGAATGAATTCTTTGCTTCGGTCTTCACCGAGAAAGATTTGGGTGGGATGCCGGTGTCGGAAATGATATTTCAAGCGGACGAGTTGGAGACTCTTACTGACTTCACGGTAAACGTGGAGGACGTAATGGGGCAGCCCAGCAAACTGAAGAGTAGCAAATCTCCTGGACCAGATGGTATTCATCCTAGAGTACTGATAGAACTGAAAAATGAGCTTGTGGAGCTACTGCTAGTGATATGCAATTTATCCTTAAAATAGAGCGTGGTACCGGAAGATTGGAGGGTGGCCAATGTAACACCCATTTTTTAAAAAGGTTCCAGGGGATATCCGGGAAATTACAGTATAGACCGGTGAGTCTGACGTTGGTGCCGGGGAAAATGGTAGAGGCTATTATTAAAAACAAAATTACAGAGCACATCCGAGGACATGGATTACTGAGACCGAGTCAGTACAGCTTTTGTGTGGGCAAATCTTGCCTGACCAATTTACTTCAATTCTTTGAAGGAGTAGACAAACATGTGGACAAAGGGGAGCCGGTTGATATTGTGTATCTGGATTTTCAAAAGGCGTTTGACAAGGTATCTCATGAAAGGCTACAGAGGAAGTTGGAGGGTCATGGCATAGGAGGAAAAGTTCTATTGTGGATTAAAAACTGGTTGAAGGATAGGAAACAGAGAGTGGGATTAAATGGGCAGTATTCACAATGGAGAAGGGTAGTTAGTGGGGTTCCTCAGGGATCTGTGCTAGAACCACTGCTTTTTAATATATTTATAAATGATTTAGAGATGGGAGTAACTAGCGAGGTAATTAAATTTGCTGATGACACAAAGTTATTCAAAGTCATTAACTCGTGACAGGATTGTGAAAAATTACAGAAGGACCTTACGAAACTGGGAGACTGGGCATCTAAATGGCAGATGGTGTTTAATGTGAGCAAGTGCAAGGTGATGCATGTGGGAAAAAAGAACCCGAATTATAGCTACGTCATGCAAGGTTCCACGTTAGGAGTTACGGACCAAGAAAGGGATCTGGGTGTCGTCGTCGATAATACACTGAAACCTTCTGCTCAGTGTGCTGCTGCGGTTCAGAAAGTGAATAGAATGTTGGGTATTATTAGGAAAGGTATGGAAAACAGGTGTGAGGATGTTATAATGCTGTTATATCACTCCATGGTGCGACCGCACCTTGAGTATTGTGTTCAATTCTGGTCGCCGCATCTCAAGAAAGATATAATGGAATTGGAAAAGGTGCAGCGAAGGGTGACTAAAATGATAGCGGGGATGGGACGACTTCCCTATGAAGAAAGACTAAGGAGGCTAGGGCTTTTCAGCTTGGAGAAGAGACGGCTGAGGGGAGACATGATAGAGGTATATAAAATAATGAGTGGAGTGGAACAGGTGGATGTGAAGCGTCTGTTCACGCTTTCCAAAAATACTAGGACTAGGGGGCATGCGATGAAACTACAGTGTAGTAATTTTAAAACAAATCGGAGAAAATGTTTCTTCACCCAACGCATAATTAAACTCTGGAATTCGTTGCCGGAGAACGTGGTGAAGGTGGTTAGCTTGGCAGAGTTTAAAAGGGGGTTAGACGGTTTCCTAAAGGACAAGTCCATAAACCGCTACTAAATGGGAAAAATCCATAATTCCGGGAATAACATGTATAGAATGTTTGTACGTTTGGGAAGCTTGCCAGGTGCCCTTGGCCTGGACTGGCCACTGTCGTGGACAGGATGCTGGGCTCAATGGACCCTTGGTCTTTTCCCAGTGTGGCATTACTTATGTACTCTAGCCCAGAGGCGGGTGATGAAACCTGTGTTGGAATCTTGCAAAAAGAGAAGATCTCTTATATATGGACTTTCCCATTTGCTTTGTGCTTTGTGTTTTGTGTTTCGTGGAAAGCAAGTCAGGTTTCGCAGGCTGGCTGAGGCTTGGAGGTTCTTGCATGAAGCCGGTTTGACTACATCGGGGAGACCTCCGGGAGACTTGGCTCCCATGACGAGCGCAGTTGCAGAAGTGGAAGCGAGTTCCATAGAAGAATAAGAAGCAGGGGGACCAGACATGACTTTGTTTGCTATGATCTCTGGATGTAGAGATCAGCTAAATTGGTGATGAGTTTGACTTGGATTTTCTTTTCTTTCATTTGTCCTTAAGGGCTAACTGATATTGTGGCAATATGAGAGTGGTAAGGGTTCGGGAGTGTGGGTGGATGTACCGGGAAAGGGTGTAATCAGGGTGAGTGGGGGTGTGCTTTTGGGGTGTGAGTGATAAATTTGGGGTCCGTTAGGTTTACGTAGTGTGCTTCCGGGTTTTCCCATTCAGGGCCGTAGGGTACTGTCTGGTAGGGGTATGACATTGTGGGGGTTTTGGACGGGGGGAGGGGTAGGGCAGGGGTTGTGGGGGGAGGGCAATTGAGTAGTTGTAGGGGAGGTTTGACTTGCAATGTAGGTGGATTCAGGGGGATCCGTGGGCTGACTGTTTGTGCTGTAAGTTTGCCTGGTAGGGGTTTGATATGACCACTAATTTAAAATTTTTGTCTTACAATGTGAAAGGCCTGAATTCTCCACCAAAGCACCAGAAGTTGTTTAAAGAACTAGCACACTTTCAACTGCAGGAGGTATTTCTCCAGGAGACTCATCTAAGAAAGGACCATGAAAAATTTTAATTTCATCCTCAATATCCTTCTGTTTTCTGTTCCTCGGCAGTAGACGGGTCTAAGAAAAGCGGGTGGCTATATTGCTTCACTCCTCACTACAGTTTCAGGTGGTGAAAACGAAGCAAGACAGAGAGGGGCGTTTTTTGATACTGAGTTTATGGTTGGATGATATGGCTGTTACACTGGCTTCAATTTACGTTCCTAATGAGGCGCAGAGTGAGTTTCTGACTAACTTGGTGGGACATTTTACTGCTTGTCCTCAGGGGAAATTTATTGTGGGAGGGGACTTTAATGCAACGCAACACCCAGCGTTGGATAGGTTGGGGGTATCATCGGGGGCTGATGTTGCAATTTCCCAGGCCCTGAATAAGTTTACTAGAGATTTGGGTGTATCCGATGTTTGGCGTGTTTCTCAACCTGGGGTTCAGGATTACTCGTTTTAATCCCATTCGCATGATACTTACTCCCGTATTGACTATATTTTTGCAGATGTCTCTTTGACCCATGCGGCTTGGACTTCAGATATTGGAACAGCTACTTTGTCGGTCTATGCACCAGTTTGGGTTGGTCTCCCTTCGCTTAGTGGGGAGGAGAGGGAGAGACGATGGTCGCTGAATACTTCTTTGCTTAAAGAGGTGGAAATTTTAGCAGGTTACCGAAAGACTTTACAAGATTACTTAGAGCTCAATGTGGATTCGGGACCTTCCTTGGGTGTTGTTTGGGACGCGCTCAAGGCGGTCTCAAGGGGTTATTTCCTCCAAAAGGCCAGCTTTAGGGCCAGACAACAAAGAGCAGAGGCTGCCAGCTGTTTAACACAATTGAATCTTCTAACTGAGAGACATAAATCTTCTCACTCTGTTACAATATTGAGGGAAATTCAAGGGTTACGCTTGAAATTGGTTCAGATATATTCTGATCAGTTACAATTTTTCAATGTTCAGCAGAAGCATACTAATTTTGTTTTTAATAATAAACCGAGTAGGGCTTTGGCGGTTAAATTGCGACAGTCTAGGGTTGATAGGACTATCCTCAAAGTGCGAGATAAGACGGGTAAGATGCTGACCAACTTAAAGCAGATCAGGGATAAGTTTCAGTCCTTTTATCAATCGCTTTATGCCTCAGACATTGTGCCAAATCCTTATGTGACACAAAAATTCCTGGGGGCATGCCCTTTTCCCAAGTTAACAGTAGCTCAAAGGGAAGTGCTAGACGGGCGGGTCACAGTTGAGGAGGTTTCCAAGGTGATTAAAGCTCTTCCAACAGGCAAATCGCCGGGGCTTGATGGGCTACCTAATGATTTTTATAAGGCATTCCGTGGGGAACTGGCTCTTATTTTGAAAGAGATTATAAATGAGATTCTCATTCAATGATGGAAGCATGGATAGCGATCATTCCCAAGCCAGGCAAGGATAAGATAGAATGCGCTTCATATCACCCTATTTCTATACTAAATTCTGACATAAAAATTCTAATGAAAGTCTTAGCCAATCGTCTGGCAAATGTCCTGCCATACTTAATTCATCCAGATCAGACGGGGTTTAACCCACATAGACAGGCAGTGGATAATATTCGGCAAATGGTTAATTTGATTCATGTCTCAAAGAAATTGAACTTGTCTGTTTGTTTATTGGGTATAGACGCTGAAAAGGCCTTTGATAGAGTCCATTGGCCTTTTATGTTTCAAGTGCTGGACCATTTTGGTTTTGGTGGGGGTTTTTGTAGATGGATACAGGCTCTGTATACTTTACCTAGAGCTTGTGTTCGGGTTAATGGTGGTAATTCTCAGATGTTTTCTTTGTCTCGTGGGACTCGACAGGGGTGCCCTCTTTCACCCCTGCTGTTTGCCTTGGTTATGGAGCCCCTGGCAATGACAGCGGCATATTGGAAGGATCATCTGGGCAGCAGCCATCTTTGGAAGATCATCTGAGAGGCGGCCATCTTGGCAGGATCATCTGAGAGCAGCCATCTTAGGTAGCTCGTAGGGCAGCCATCTTGAGCATCTTTAGGGCGTGCCCTATGAGATCTCTTGCCTCTCAGCTGAGACCGGGATCCTCTGATTGGAGGCCTATTTAAGAGCTGGCTGGTGCCACCATCTTTGCTTCAGCTTCTATCTTGGTAGAGGTTGGTGCTCTCGTACGTGCGTTCCAGTGACTGACTTTTCTACTTGCCTAGACCCTCGGATTGAACCTGACTATTCTCTGTTTGCTGCCTGCCAAGAACCTCAGATTGAACCTGACTATTCTCTGTTTGCTGCCTGCCAAGAACCTCGGATTGACCCTGACTGTTCTCTGTTTGCTGCCTACCCAGACCCTCGGATTGACCTGGCCCATCCTGTGGAGTGTTTCATCCCTCAATGCTCTTTCCGCTTCTGCCTGCCATGGCCGGCGGTTGTGTGACCCCAATTGTATCCAGAAGTCCTGGTGGCCACCTGCACCTGGGAGCTCAACTCCTGGGGAACAGTGGTCGCTCCCAGGTGAAGCCCGGGGTTGTTTGGCTGCCCGACCGAGTGCGGCATCTCCACATTCCACCATGCTCAGTCGGAGCACAAGGGCTCACTATCAAAATCCCGGCATCTCCATAGTCTTTTCCACTTAGTTTTAAAAGCTTTGTACCACAGCATTAACAGATAGAATCTAACAGACACAGACACTGTAGGATCTAGTTTGTAGAGGGATGTTGTAGAGAAGTCCCACCTCCACTCTGGTAGGCCTTGTGCTACCTTGGAGGAGGGAGGTCTCCCAGAAGGACAGCATCACTCTGGTGAAGTAGGAAGTACTCCTGCAGCCAGGACCTACCCACCATGGGATGTACTATCCTCTCGCACCGAAGATATGTCTCCAAGTGCTACCCAGGAGGGAAAGTTTAGGACAGCTGTTGTAGTTGGTGATTCGATCATTAGGCATATAGATAGCTGGGTGGCTGGTGGATGTGAGGATTGCCCGGTGACTTGCCTACCTGGTCCAAAGGTGGCGGACCTCACGTGTCACCTAGATAGGATTTTAGATAGTGCTGGGGAGGAGTCGGCTGTCTTGGTACATGTGGGTACCAATGACATAGGAAAATGTGGGAGAGAGGTTCTGGAAGCCAAATTTAGGCTCAGGTAGAAAGCTCAAATCCAGATCCTCTAGGGTAGCATTTTCTGAAATGCTACCTGTTCCACTCGCAGGGCCCAAGAGACAGGCAGAGGTCCGGAGTCTCAATGTGTGGATGAGACGATGGTGCAGGGAGGAGGGTTTTAGATTTGTTAGGAACTGGGCAACATTCTGGGGAAAGGGGGATCCTATTCCGAAAGGATGGACTCCACCTTAACCAGGGTGGGACCAGGCTGCTAGCATCAGCGTTTAAAAAGGAGATAGAGCAGCTTTTAAACTAGAAATGGGGGGAAGGCCGACAGTCGCTCAAAAGCGCATGGTTCGGGCTAAGGTATCTTGAGGTTGCACAACAGACCGTGGTAGGCCAGGTGCCCTTAAATACAATTAAAGATCAGACAAAAGATGGCAAATCAATAGTGTCAAGTACTAAGCATCATGCAAATAGGAACAACAAACATACTCTGAAATGTCTATATGCAAATGCTAGGAGTCTAAGAAATAAGATGGGAGAGTTGGAATATATTGCACTAAATGAAAAATTGGATATAGTAGGCATTACTGAGACCTGGTGGAAGGAGGATAACCAGTGGGACACTGTAATATCGGGTTACAAAGTATATCGTAGTGATAGGGTGGACCGGACTGGTGGAGGGGTAGCATTGTATATTAATGAGAGCCTTGACTCAGATAGATTACAAATTCAGCAGGACACAAATCACACCTTTGAATCATTGTGGGTTGAAATTCCATGTATAAAAGGGGAAAGGACGGTGATAGGAGTGTACTACCGTCCACCTTGACAGGATGAGCAGATAGACACAGAAATGATAAAAGAAATCAGAGACACAAACAAAATGGGCAATGTGATAATAATGGGTGACTTCAATTATCCAAATATAGACTGGGTAAATGTAACATCGGGACACGCTGGACAGGTACAATTCCCTGATGAAATCAAGGACAGCATTATGGAGTAGCTGGTGCAGGAGCCGACGAGAGAAGGAAAAATTCTAGACTTGGTCCTTAGTGGAGCGCATGATCTGGCGAGGGACGTTATGGTACTGGGGCCGCTTGATAACCGTGATCATAATATGATCAGTTTTGATATCAACCTTGAAGTAACTATACACAGGAAGTCAAATACGTTAGCGTTTAACTTAAAAAAAGGAGACTATGATAAATGAGAAGAACGGTTAAAAAAACTTAGGGGGACAACTGAGAGGGTAAAACTGTACAACAGGTATGGACGCTGTTCAAAAATACCATCCTGGAGGCCCAGGCCAAACACATTCCGCAAATTAGAAAAGAAAGACAGAAGTCCAAAAGACAGCCGGCCTGGTTGAAAAGTGAGGTGAAGGAAGCTATTAGGGATAAAAGAAATGCCTTCAAAAAATGGAAGAAGGAACCGTCTGAAAATAACAAGAAGCAGCATAAGGAGTGTCAAAGCAAATGCAAGGCACAGATAAAGAAGGCCAAGAGGGGCAAAGATCCCTTGGTTTGGTCTGAGGACTTACAGTGGGAGTTCGTGAGAGGTATGCCCGCAAAATCGCATAAAAAAACAGCAACCATCACGAATCAGACACCAAAGAACATGGCGGGAAGCTCGTCTATGCAGGCTGACGTCCCGGCCCTAACTGTGGACTGGGCGCAAGAAATTTCGCGATCAGTGACTACAGCGCTGGAGGATAAGTTAATAATCTACAGTCCGCAGTGGATGAAATAAATGAAAAATTCAATTCCCATGCGGTGAGGCTCACTGAGGTGAAGCAACGGCTCTCGGTGCGGGAAGATGAGGCGCAGAGGGCCGCAGAGCAGATCGCGGCAATGAAAAAGGAGGTGGATACCATGAGAGATCGCATGGAGGAACAAGAAAACCGCACCAGAAGGAATAACCTGAGGGTAGCTGGACTGCCGGAATCTGTATCAGACAACAAACTGTACGAGTTCTTTGGCAAATGGTTACTGGAGCGTCTGGGTGTTGGGGGCTCGGGTCCCTCCTTCTGCTGCGACCGGGTGCACCGCATAGGAGCGCGTGGGGCTAAGGATAACAGGTCCAGAACAGCGATCGCCCACTTCTTGAATTGGAGAGAGGAGCAGCTCTTGAAGGCATTTCGTATGCAGAAGACACTGGAATATGAAGGGCAGCGCCTGTTGCTCTTTAACGACTACTCAGCTAGAGTGGCGCTTTTGAGAAGAGCAATGGCGCCGGTGTGTTCGACACTCCACGAGAGGGAACTCAATTCGCCCTGGTGTACCCGGCAACGCTGCGTATATGGCACGAGGAGAAATCATCTATGTTCACGGAAGTGGCGGCAGCAAAGGAGTTCGTAGAGAAGTTTAACCGGGAGCGGGATCAACAGCCTGGAGCCCCAGATTGACTGAGCACTAGAGAGATGGAGGAGACGGAACGGCCTGCAGCGTTTGAGCAGAGCTCTTAGGAGGGTATTATGAATAGAGATCTGCATTGAATCCAATGTACTGTTCTAATGTTATAGTTATTAGTTTGGTTCTGGGACATTGGGGAACTGATGAATATGACTGATTGGGGAAGGGGATTTTCTTTTCCCTTCCTGTCTCCCTTTTGTGCAGCTCTCTGCTGATGTCCAGTAAGGAGACGTGATGAGAGCTGTATTTGATTGGACCGCATGGTTCACTGCTGGGAGCCTTGACAGATAAGGACAGAGAGCAAAGGGGAAGAATGAGCGGACAGTAGGGGAGAAACAAGTTGATAAAGTGGGGGGCTGGGGGGGCGGACCTGTAGCTGGTCTTGGGTAGGTGAAGGATGGGAAGACAGAAGATGAGGGAGAGGAGGGTGCAGGGGACTGGGATGGAGAGTTGGGATGGACCGGAGGGGAAGGGGTGGAGGGGACGGGGAGGGAGCTGGAGAGTGAATGGGGGATGCATGTGGATGTATGTGGAGGGGAGGGGGGAGGGAAGGGATAAAGTTTGGATTAGGAGAGGTAACTTGGTTGGGGGGTTTTGGATCTGTGACTATAAATGCTCTTGCAGGCTGTGCTGGGGAGCCTGCGAGAGGTTTGATCAAATGAATCTTGCTACTGAGGGTAAAGAGTTCCAGCATGGCTAGTTTAAAGATCATTACCCTTAATGTCGATGGTATCTATTCCCCTATCAAGAGAACCAAGGTGCTCTCCTGGCTCAAAAAGGAAAGGGCAGACACAGGGCAGACACAGCCCATCTCCTGCCTGCTGTGGAACATTTGAAACTAAAAAGGGGTTGGGTCATCTTATATCGCTAGGCAAAGGGGGGTAGCCATATTACCACACAAGCAACTACCCTTTCATATTCACAAAGTGGTTCAGGATAAAGCGGGCAGGTATGTCATGGTAATTGGAGAGTTATGGGGAAAGAAGCTTTTATTGTGTAATGTTTATGGGCCTAACATATACTCCCACAAGTTTTTCTCGGAACTGGTGGCGAGGGTGATCCCTTATTCTGAGTATACACTTGTCATGAGGGGGGGACTTTAATCATGTAGCGGACCCATCTATTGATTGTAAGCCGGCAAAGCCTAAGGGGGGAGCTTGGGAGACAAGGGGGGTCAACTTTGTATCTTCTCAGCTGGGGTTAGTGGATATGTGGAGGCTCCTACACCTGCATGATCAGGAGTTCACATTTTATTCCCATCCACACGGAGTTTACTCTAGACTGGATTACTTCTTAGCCGATGTCTCACTGCTCTCAAAAATATCAAGGGTACACATAGTTGATCAGGTTTTGAGCGATCATCAAGCCATTGAGATGACAGTGGCCTGGGGTGATGGGGTTGGGGAAAAGATGTGGAAATTTTCTCCTGCATTGTATAATGACAGGGATTTTCATGAATTCCTGTGTGCTAGATGGTTAGAGTATCAAACTTACAATTAGACACCGGATATAACCGCTAGTATGTATTGGGAGGCATCTAAAGCAGTTATGCGGGGCTATATTATAGTGTATACTGCGGGGAGAAAGAAGCGGAGGGAGGAGGAAATCTTACACCTTTCAAGGGAGTATCATCAGGCGAGAAGAACACATATGACCCACATGACTGTGGCGCATATGTCTGTTATGCTGCAGCTTAGAAAGAGGATAGATGAACTCTTGATTCAGCGGGCTGAGCGAGATATTTACTTTCAGAGGTACCGTTTGTTTAAATGGGGCAGTAAGGCAGGCAAGCTGCTGGCCAATCTGGTGCAGCCTTCCCGTAAATGGCAGATCATATCTAGTATTAAGGATGATAGGGGAAGGCTGTACTCAACAACATCTCAGACCGAGCAGCAATTTGTACAATTCTATAGCTCTCTATATAAGGCTAGGGCTTTTGATGCCACTTAATGTGACGAATTTTTGCGCCATGTACAAATTCCCAGGCTTACGAGAGAGCAGTTGACTTTGTTAAATGCCCCCATTGCTGATAGTGAAATCAAAGCGGGTATTAAGGCACTAAGATTAACTAAGGCGCCAGAACCCGACGGATATGGACCGGAATACTATCGAATATTGGCCGATCTGGTGGTGCCACCTCTGAGAGCATGGTTTAATGGGTTGGTGGAGGAAGGCCTAAGCCTACAGAACAATATGGCTCATATTATACTTATACCCAAGCCTGGTAAGGATCAGGCCCAAATGGGTTCCTATCATCCTATTTCTCTCTTAAACCAAGATGCTAAGCTGTTAGCGGCTATACTAGCTAGGCGACTAAACCAAGTGCTCCCTGGTCTGGTACACGAAGACCAGGTGGGCTTTGTGCCGGGGAGGTGTGGCTCCATGAATATTGTACGGGTACTGATGGCTGTTCTGGAATGTAAAGGGGAAGGAGGAATGGAGGCCTTGGTGGGGATAGACATGGAAAAAGCCTTTGATAGTATTTCATGGGAGTACCTGTTTGCGGTCCTGGGACGGTTTGGGATTTCTGGCGCGTTTGTGTCTTGGATTGAGAAGCTGTATGCATTTCCAATGGTGCAGCTCCTAGTGAATGGCAGGCTTACGGATCGTTTTCCATTGCAAAGGGGCACACGGCAGGGGTGTCCCCTGTCCCCTCTCCTTTTTTTGCTGGCAATTGAGCCGTTGGCAGCAAAAATACGTGGCAGTGGAGATTAGAGGTATAAGAGTGGAAAGCAGAGAGTTTCAGGTAAATCTTTTTGCAGACGATATACTGCTTTATATGGCTAATGTAGCTCGAGATTTACCAAGAGTACTCTCCCTCCTAGAGAATTTGGGGACATATCGGGGCTAAAAGTCAACTGCTCTAAATCGGAGGTCCTGCTGCTGTCAGGCTTAGTGGGAGACCCGGGGCTTGTGGGGCTCCCCCTACAGATGGCCAAGGGGTCGATGAAATATTTGGAAATTTGCCTTAGTACTAGCAACTCCAAATTCTGTAAGCAAAATGTGATTGACCCTCTGGATAGAGTTAAAAGGCTTTGTGAGAAATGGAAAGATCAGCCATTGTCGCTCATGGGCAGGATAGCCTTGGTAAAAATGATTCTGTTGCCCAAGATCTTATATCCCTTACAGGCTGCTCCCATATTTTTGTTTTTGTTTTGTTTTTTGTTACATTTGTACCCCGCGCTTAGGAGGGAGGAGCGGCTCTTTCGTTCTATTATGCGTACCTTCATCTGGTGGATGTCATAAATTATCCCTTAATAAAAAGACAGGGGGATTGGGCCTCCCGGACCTCCGACTATACAATGTGGCCGCTTTGATGCGCTTTGTGTACGAAGGAGTCGGAGGCTGCTGTCGCTTTCTGCCCAGGACGGAGTAGGTAGATTGGTGTGCCCCATGGTCCTTTTTGAACTTATTGCATATGAGGTCCAGTAGCAACCCTCATATCACTAGTAGATTGGGTTTCTTAAAGCCTTTGAGGAAGGCATGGGTGTGGTGGAGAGAGTATCAAGGGCGAACCCCAGATGCCTCCTCATATTTGAGCATGGTGGGGAATGAAGAGTTCCAGGCGGGGATGGGACACTGTCTTCTCTAGATGGGAGGACGAGGAATGTAGGACCATGGGGCAGCTGTGTCATGAGGGACAGGACTCCTTTTTTACCTTTAGTGAGGTGAAGGATCAATGGGATATCCCGAATACCAATTTATTGCAATACTTACAGGTTAGGCATTATTGGTCTTCCTTAAGAACAAGATATGGGGATGCATGGTCATGGGGTCTTCTTGATAAGGTCCTTCTTAACATTCCCAACCAGCTGAACAGCTTGTCTACTTGGTATAAACTCCTGGTTAAGACCAGGCCTTTGGTTGACATGGAGACATTGACAGGCCGGTGGAATGACGAGCTGGGAACTGAGTACACAGGGCAAACGATAGGGGTCTTGTTCAATACACTGTTTAGGATGGTGCACTCAGCTGAATTACAAGAAACACAATATAAGATATTGCACAGAGCATACATCTCCAAGGTTAGAGGGGCCCGCATGGGGTTATGGGCAGATGATCAATGTGATACATGTAAGACTCAGAGGGGTACGTTCTTACATTCTTTTCTGGAGAGTTCGGCCCTTCTGTTGTGGACTGCAGCCTTTCAAGTGTTTATGGCTGTCCTGAAGAGGACCCTGGAATGGGATTATGCCACTCTTCTTTTGGGGGATCAGTCCCTGCTATTGACCCAGGGGCTGACACTACCATACAGACGATTCCTTTCTGTTTCTTTGCTTCTGGTTTGGAAGGCTATACTGCATTCCTGGGTTTCTTCTGATAAGGTATCAGAGGAGGTGTGGAGGGCAAAAATGAGAGAAGTCGGCAAATATGAAAGTTGAATCTACTCTAACTCTCGTAGGCTCAATAACCGACATTATGCCCAGTTGTGGGACACGTGTTGTAAAGGAAATGTGGAAAACCATAGGAACCTGGGAGAAACGAAGGGAAACAGATCCTACAAACCCCCAAAAGCCACAGAGGAGTCTCTCCCTTACAGGCCGCTTTTCCCCAAGAGCCAACTTAGGATCAGGAACTACAAATCCCAGCAGCCACCTTGGGAAAAAGAGAGACAAACCAGGGGGCATTC
Source organism: Microcaecilia unicolor (assembly GCF_901765095.1). NCBI lineage: Eukaryota > Metazoa > Chordata > Amphibia > Gymnophiona > Siphonopidae > Microcaecilia > Microcaecilia unicolor. The sequence continues at coordinate 79,464,134 of NC_044038.1, read as the reverse complement.
ACAGGAGTCACCAGAAGGGGGCTACCGGAGAAGGAGAAATACTAATTCTCCAACCTGGGGGAAAGAGAGGTGGAACAGGTGGGAAAAAGAAGAGAAAAAACCCGAAAAGGTTAATGAGGAAAATGAGGAGCAGCTGGGAGGAGGGTGGGGCGAAGAGAGTATGGAGTGGGCTCCTGAGAGGGAGAAAGAGGAGTTAGGGCCTTGGCCCATGGAGCTGACAGTACCGGAGCAGGCCCTGGAGGAGCCCATGGATATTTCTGCCCTGGCCCAGAGAAAGACACAAAAGTAAGACAGTCTCTGGCTAAGAGGGGACCCGGGCCAGAGGAAAAGGGATCAAGCGGGAGGAGGTCAGAAGAGTAAGAGAAAGTCTGACCAAGAGGGTGGGATCCCAGGCTTTGAGCCCGCGCAAAGCCAGATGAACTGTGGATTTAAAAAGCCAAGTTATATTGCTGATTTTGGAGAGCTTGGGGCTACATGAACTGTGGATTTAAAACCCCAAGTTATATTGCTGATTTTTAGAGCTTGGGGCTACATGAACTGTGGATTTAGAACCCCAAGTTATATTGCTGATTTTGAGAGCTTGGCTACCTGAATGGTGAATTTAAAAGCCAAGCTGTATTGAGCTGTTTTGTTTTCCGTGTGTTTTGAACCCAGGCGGTATGGGGACTGTGTTATAACAATCCTGGGTGGTGCTAAATAAGACTTTCTTTCTTTTGGAGCCGCTCCGCCCAAGGAAACCAGAAAAGGGGAACCAGCGGCTGAAGCCTTGGCTGTGTTCTACCAAGCTGAATGGGAGAACAATAAAAGGGAAAGGTTCGTGTTTGACCCTGATGTTGTTTTTGTTTGTTTTTGTTGAAAAAGACTTGTATGCTAGAGGCTGCTGAGAAGGGCGGATAGCCCTAGAGGCTGAGCGACGCCCAGCAACCTTTTACAATTGGTGTCAGGAGTGGGATCTAAAATTTTTTTTTTTTGGAACCTGTCGCTCGAGGAGGTCAAGACCAGCCCAGCAGAAAAACCCGACGGAGGGGCCAACGCTGATAAAGGCGCAGACCCATCTTGGGTTCCGGTAAGCGGGGCCTGGATTGGGGGGCCGGAGGGATCTTAGAAAGACCCAAGGAAGTGGGGGAAATCGCACTTGGAGTGGTCCTCTGTGTTTTTTTTCTTCCAGGAGGCGGTTCCGGAGCCGGGGGATGGATCCGAAGGAAATCTTCGCGTGGATGACCATGCAGTTTCAAAAACAGCAGGAACTGACAGCTAAGATTGTGGAGGACTCCTTAACGGCGGCGAGAGACCAACAGCAGCCGGTGCTAAAAATGCTCCAGGAGTTCTTTCAGAGGGGGATCCCCGCTCCAAGGGACATGGACCCAGCAGCCTTAGGACAAGGGACCGGAGGCAGCGGTGCGGTAGGAACACTATCCATGAACACACTGACCTGGGGGAAGTTAACAGAGCAGGACAATGTGGATGATTTCCTAACAGCCTTTGAAAGGGTGGCCGTGGCTGCTAGTTAGCCACAAGAACAGTGGGCCATGCGTTTAGTCCCTTCCCTGGCAGGGGAGGCCCTGGCCGCATTTAGGGACTTGTCTCCAGGAGATGCTGCCCACTATGGAAGGCTGAAAGAGGCCATTAAGGACCGTTATGGGCTTAGTACCCAGGCATATAGGCGGAAGTTTCGCGCCACTAAGTGGGAAAAGGGCGAAACCCCAAAAGCTGTGGCCAATAGATTGATGGACTTATTAAAAAGATGGTTAGAGCCCGACCACCACACTATCCAGGAAATTCTCCAAGAATTGGTGGTGGAGCAATTCCTCCAGGGCCTACCTGGAGAAATAAGAGCAGAATTGGTAAAAAGAGGCTGCAAGACAGTTGAGGGAGTGACGGCGGGGTTGGAGTGGTATCTGGAAGCCCAACATTGGGGCGGACCCGAGAGGGAGGGGGGGAAACCCCGACCCCAGGGGGGTGGGGGTCCCAAAAGTTACTCCTCCAGGATGGGGCAAAAGGAAGAGATGCCAGACTCCACTTGGCTGGAAAAAAAGAAAGGGGGGCTCCCCGGAGAGGAAAAGAAGCTGGCCTCTTATGGGGTACCGCAGTGTTATAAGTGTGGCAGAATGGGGCATTTCAGGAAGGATTGCCTGGGTCGGGAGGGATGGATCTCACAGGTTAACCAGGGATTCAAACCCAGGTATACGGCCCCTTTAGAGGTGGAAGGTTTATCGGTAGTGGCCATGTTAGACTCTGGGGCAGACCAGTCCATGATCTCCCGGCGGTTATGGGACCGAATAAGAGGGAGGCGGAATAGAGGATGGGATACCTATGAGGGAGCGGTAGCGATACAGTGTATCCACGGGGCCAGTACACGATACACCCTACATAGAGTGAACCTAAAAGGGCCCACAGGGGACATAGAGATGGCTATGGCGGTTCTTCCAAGGTTACCCCAGGAGATGATTTTGGGAAGGGATTGGCCCCCTTTTTCCGAATGTATTAGAGAGAGAAGAGTATGTGTAACTACTCGGGCTCAGGCTCTTCGGGACCTAGAGGGGCAGGAAGAGGGAATAGAAGATATTTTTCCTTTCCAGGGCGAGGTCTTAGGGGAGCCTGGAAAAGAGAGAAAAGGGAAGGCGGTGAAAAAAAAGGAGAAGAGGGGTAGACAGGAGGCGTTGGAACAGGTGAAAGCCGAAAGCTATCTGCTGGTAGCCCCAACTGAACTGAGGGAACAGTTCCCTCAATTTCACAGGGAACAGGCAAATGATCCGACATTAGAGTATGCCTGGGGGAGGGCCCGACAGGGGGAAGATCCAGGGGCTCCGGGGTTCCGGATAGAAAGGGACATCTTATATCGGCAAGTGCCAAACTGGGAGAGTCCAAAAGGGGGGAGACAGCTGGTAGTTCCTCAAGCTTTCCGTCCGCTGGTCATAAGGCTCGCGCACGATCACCCGTTGGGAGGGCATAAGGGCACCCAAGCCACCTTGACTCAGATTTTGGCTCGATTTTATTGGCCGGGAGTGTATAGGGAGGTGGAAAAATATTGTAAGTCCTGCCCCAACTGTCAGAAGGTGTCAGACAGGTTCCCTCCCAAAGCCCCTTTAAATCCTATTCCGAGGGTGGAACAACCGGGGAAAAAGATAGCAATGGATATTATTGGTCCAGTTACGAAATCTAAAAGGGGTTTCTTATATGTGTTGGTGGTAATGGATATGGCCACGAGATATCCCTGGGCTGTGCCCTTAAGGGGCATATCCGCTAAAGTTATTGGCCAGGAGCTAATAAAAATATTCTGTGAGGTGGGTTTTCCCCGGGAGGTTCTGACGGATAGGGGATCTAACTTTATGTCCAGGAACTTAAAGCAAGTGTGGGAGGCTTTTGGGATACAACATCTCCGTACAGCGGCCTACCATCCCCAAACCAATGGGATGGTAGAGCGGTTTAATAAAACCTTAAAGGGCATGTTAAAAAGAGCTTTAGGGGAAGATAGGACCAGCTGGGACCAACTGCTGCCTTTTGTGTTATATGCTTACCGAGAAAAGGTGCACGACTCCTTAGGAGTGTCCCCTTTTGAACTCATGTTTGGCAGGAGGCCCCGGGGCATTTTGGACATACTGCAAGAACAGTGGGTAACCCCAGAGGCCACTGATCAGTCAGTAGTCGAATACTTACAGGATCTGAGGGCAAGATTGGGTAAGATACAAGAATATTCCCAGGAGAGGTTCGAAGAGAGCCAAATTCTCCAAAAGGAATATTATGATAGGGGTACTAAAGAAAGGGGGTTTCAGCCAGGAGATAGAGTGCTCATCTTAATCTCGGAGGACCCGCATAGGTTTGCCTCTAGGTGGAAGGGCCCCTGGGTGGTGAAGAGGCGACTAGGCTCCCTCACGTATGAGGTAGAGAACGAGAAGGGAAGGGTCCAAACTTTCCATGTAAACCTGATAAAACCCTGGGTAGCCAGGGTGGGCTTTCAGGCTAGGGTGGAAGAGAAAGAGGGAGAGGAGTTGGGACCCCAAATAAGGGATATCTTCCAGCCTGGGGAGCCGGGGGTTAATCCCCATTTGACACCGGTACAAAAAAAGGAGTTAGGGAGCCTACTAAGAAGGTTTAGGGACGTCTTAACAGCTTGTCCTGGAAGTACCCAGCTAGTGCAGCATGACATAATAACGGAGAGGGGAAAGATAGTGCGGCAAAAGCCCTATAGGCTTTCACCCATGAAAAGGCAAGAGGTAATAAAACAAGTGCAGGAAATGTTAAACTTTGGGGTGATTGAGGAATCAAATAGCCCCTGGTCCAGCCCCGTGGTGCTAGTACCCAAGCCCGAGGGGGAGTGGAGGTTCTGTATCGATTTCCGCCAGCTGAACACCATTTCTCAGGCAGATGCCTATCCTATGCCCTATATTGAGGAGCTGGTGGACCGGTTAGGAACCGCACAATATCTCACCACCCTGGACTTAACAAAAGGGTATTGGCAAATCCCACTTACTCCCGGGGCTCAGGCAAAGACAGCTTTTAGCACACCAATGGGCCTGTACCAGTTCAAAAGGTTGCCTTTTGGCCTGAATTCAGCCGCTGCGAGCTGTCAAAGATTGCTAGATCGGGTTCTTAGACCACATCAGGCCTACGCAGCGGCGTATATGGATGATGTGGTCATACACAGTGGGGAATGGGATACCCATGTGGTACAGGTAGGGGCGGTGCTGCAGGCTTTCCGGGAGGCAGGACTCACCCTGAACCCAAAGAAATGTCATTTTGCGCAATTTCGGGTGAAGTATTTAGGTTACAATGTGGGCCGAGGGGAGGTGAGGCCCTTGATAAATAAGGTTAAAAGCATACAGGAGTTTCCCCGCCCAAACACCAAAAAGCAATTGAGGCGCTTCCTGGGAATGGTAGGGTACTACCGCCGTTTCATCCCTCGGTTTTCAGCTATGGCCACCCCCTTAACGGACATGCTAAGAGGAAAGAACCCTGATCATTTGAGATGGGGGGAGGGGGAACTGACGGCTTTTGAACAGATGCAGAAGGCCCTGTGTCAAGAGCCGGTCTTGAAGGCAGTAGATTTCGAGAGGCCCTTTATCCTGCAAACGGATGCTTCAGGGAGGGGGTTGGGGGCGGTACTATCCCAGGAGCATAACAGGGAAGAACATCCCGTGTTGTATTTGAGCCGAAAATTATTGCCCCATGAAGAGCATTACTCCACGATAGAGAAGGAATGTTTGGCCATACGATGGGCCGTACAGGAATGTAATGTTTATTTGGAAGGAAAAAAATTCAAACTAGTAACGGACCATGCTCCCTTGAAATGGCTAAACATGATGAAAAACAATAATGGACGATTAATGCGATGGTACCTAGCTTTACAGCCATTTCAATATGAGGTGGAGCATCGTCCCGGGAAGTGTTTGGCTCATGTAGACGCCCTATCCCGGGTAGACGAAGAAAAGGGAGCAAATGAAAGGAAAGAGAGAGAGGTGAGCTTAAGGGGGGGGGGGGGGTATGTAAAGGAAATGTGGAAAACCATAGGAACCTGGGAGAAACGAAGGGAAACAGATCCTACAAACCCCCAAAAGCCACAGAGGAGTCTCTCCCTTACAGGCCGCTTTTCCCCAAGAGCCAACTTAGGATCAGGAACTACAAATCCCAGCAGCCACCTTGGGAAAAAGAGAGACAAACCAGGGGGCATTCACAGGAGTCACCAGAAGGGGGCTACCGGAGAAGGAGAAATACTAATTCTCCAACCTGGGGGAAAGAGAGGTGGAACAGGTGGGAAAAAGAAGAGAAAAAACCCGAAAAGGTTAATGAGGAAAATGAGGAGCAGCTGGGAGGAGGGTGGGGCGAAGAGAGTATGGAGTGGGCTCCTGAGAGGGAGAAAGAGGAGTTAGGGCCTTGGCCCATGGAGCTGACAGTACCGGAGCAGGCCCTGGAGGAGCCCATGGATATTTCTGCCCTGGCCCAGAGAAAGACACAAAAGTAAGACAGTCTCTGGCTAAGAGGGGACCCGGGCCAGAGGAAAAGGGATCAAGCGGGAGGAGGTCAGAAGAGTAAGAGAAAGTCTGACCAAGAGGGTGGGATCCCAGGCTTTGAGCCCGCGCAAAGCCAGATGAACTGTGGATTTAAAAAGCCAAGTTATATTGCTGATTTTGGAGAGCTTGGGGCTACATGAACTGTGGATTTAAAACCCCAAGTTATATTGCTGATTTTTAGAGCTTGGGGCTACATGAACTGTGGATTTAGAACCCCAAGTTATATTGCTGATTTTGAGAGCTTGGCTACCTGAATGGTGAATTTAAAAGCCAAGCTGTATTGAGCTGTTTTGTTTTCCGTGTGTTTTGAACCCAGGCGGTATGGGGACTGTGTTATAACAATCCTGGGTGGTGCTAAATAAGACTTTCTTTCTTTTGGAGCCGCTCCGCCCAAGGAAACCAGAAAAGGGGAACCAGCGGCTGAAGCCTCGGCTGTGTTCTACCAAGCTGAATGGGAGAACAATAAAAGGGAAAGGTTTGTGTTTGACCCTGATGTTGTTTTTGTTGAAAAAGACTTGTATGCTAGAGGCTGCTGAGAAGGGCGGATAGCCCTAGAGGCTGAGCGACGCCCAGCAACCTTTTACAGTGTATAGGCATATTCGCCTAATGAGGTTACCTCAAATGACTGAAACGAGGGGGGAGGGAGAGGGGTGGAGGGTGGGGGGAGGGATGGGGAGGAGATGTGTGGGCTGGATGGAGTGTGAGAGTTGAGTATTGGTGTGTTGTAAATGGATGGGTGCATGAGTGAGAGGTAGAGAGGGGAGAGTAAGACAAAACTCAGTACAGAAAAATACTAACACTGATTTGAAGGTAGCTGCAAATTTTTTATGTTCAGGATGTATAAGTTTGTTGTTGTGACCAACACTGTTTACCTTTGCGTATTGAGAACATAAAAAATAAAGGAAAAAAAAACAAAAAAAAGATAGCATCAGAGGCAAAAAAACATAGTAAAATTTTTTTTCGGTATATTAAAAGCAGGAAGCTGGCAAAAGAATCGGTTCGGCCGCTGGATGACCGAGGGGTAAAAGGGGCGATCAAGGAAGACAAAGACGTAGTGGAGAGATTGAATGAATTCTTTGCTTCAGTCTTCACCGAGGAAGATTTGGGTGGGATACCAGTGTCGGAATGGTATTTCAAGCGGACGAGTCGGAGAAACTTACTGACTTCACGGTAAACCTGGAGGACGTAATCGGCAGTTCAGCAAACTGAAGAGTAGCAAATCTCCTGGACCGGATGTTATTCATCTTAGAGTACTGATAGAACTGAAAAATGAGCTTGCGTAGCTACTGTTAATGATATGCAATTTATCCTTAAAATCGGGCGTGGTACCGGAAGATTAGAGGGTGGCCAATGTAATGCCCATTTTAAAAAAAGATTCCAGGGGAGACCTGGGAAATTATAGACCGGTGAGTCTGACATCAGTGCCGGGGAAAATGGTAGAGGCCATTATTAAAAACAAAATTACAGAGCACATCCAAGGACATGGATTGCTGAGACCAAGTCAGCACGGCTTTTGTGTGGGGAAATCTTGCCTGACCAATTTCAATTCTTTGAAAGAGTAAACAAACATGTGGACAAAGGGGAGCCGGTTGATATTGTGTATCTGGATTTTCAAAGGTACCTCATGAAAGGCTACAGAGGAAATTGGAGGGTCATGGAATAGGAGGAAATGTCCTATTATAGATTAAAAACTGGTTGAAGGATAGGAAACAGAGAGTGGGGTTAAATGGCCAGTATTTACAATGAAGAAGGGTAGCTAGTGGGGTTCCTCAGGGATCTGTGCTAGAACCACTGCTTTTTAATATATTTATAAATGATTTAGAGATGGGAGTAACTAGCAAGGTAATTAAATTTGCTGATGACACAAAGTTATTCAAAGTCGTTAACTCGCGACAGGATTGTGAAAAATTACAGAAGGACCTTACGAGACTGGGAGACTGGGCGGCTAAATGGCAGATGATGTTTAATGAGCCAGTGCAAGGTGATGCATGTGGGAAAAAAGAACCCGAATTATAGCTACGTCATGCAAGGTTCCACGTTAGGAGTTACGGACCAAGAAAGGGATCTGGGTGTCGTCGTCGATAATACACTGAAACCTTCTGCTCAGTGTGCTGCTGCGGCTCGGAAAGTGAATAGAATATTGGGTATTATTAGGAAAGGTATAGAAAACAGGTGTGAGGATGTTATAATGCCATTGTATCGCTCCATGGTGCGACCGCACTTTGAGTATTGTGTTCAATTCTGGTCACCGCGTCTCAAGAAAAATATAGTAGAATTGGAAAAGGTGCAGCGAAGGGCGACTAAAATGATAGCGGGGATGGGACGACTTCCTTATGAAGAAAGACTAAGGAGGCTAGGGCTTTTCAGTTTGGAGAAGAGACGGCTGAGGGGAGACATGATAGAGGCGTATAAAATAATGAGTGTGTTATGATTCTGCCGGTTTGGAAGGGGAAGGGGGTGGACTTCATTCCTGATTGGCTGGCAGGGTCTGACTGACGTCACGTTGTACTTTAGCCTGCTTCCTTCTGCCTTCCCTGCTTTGGCGTTACATTTCTTTGCGACTAGAAAGTCGGACAGTTCTTAGTCAGAACGTGCTCTGTGCTCTGGCTTTGATCTGTGTTTCTGTTCAGGGATTCCTATTCCCTGCCCTCTGTTTGTGTTAGCTGGTTTCAGCATGTGTGTGTGTGGAGCTGTAATCAGCTCACTGCCTCCAGCTGGGCTCTCCCTCACTGCTTGCAGTTCTCAGTGGGAAGCACCCTGTGTGTTTGTTCAGGGTGGGGAGCTTTCTCTCTGTTTGTTTGTTTGTTTAGTTAAGGATCTCTTTCCCTATGCCTGCCTGCTGGCTCAGTAAGTTTAACACCTTGTGTGCTGTGGCTCTGCCTCTGTCTTCTGGGTGTTCTGTCAGAGATTTCCTTTCTCTTCTGTTGTGTCTTTTCCCTGGCATTTGGCTGGGGCCTAGCTTTTCCTTTTGTTTGCTGCTCCTGTCTCTGGCTTGTGGGGGTGGGGTGTTCCTTCTCCCCTTGGCCCCGGGGGAGGGGGGTCCTTTGGGCTGTTGTCTTTTCATCCACCCGCGGGGGGCACGGAGTTTCCTGTATTTGTTCCCCTGTCCTGCGCTGGTCCCCTGGGGGGGACGTGGCCCTACTCTGGTTCCTTTGTTACTCCCTTTGCCCTGTGGCTGGTGTTCAGCACGTGGCTGGCACCTTGGGGTCCCGGGGAGGGGGGACTCCTGGGTTCTTTCACCCCCTTCTGTGTGTGTCTGGGTTCCAGTTCGGCAGTGAGGCCCGCACGAGTGGCTCTGAGTGCCTGGGTTCCTGTTCGGCCGTGAGGCTCGCCTGTATGCCTATTTCCATTTCTTCCTGAGGTGTTGCGGGGGAGGGTAGGTTAGGGGTTTGAGTAGCTGGGGTGTGCAGTGGTGGGTCGGTCTCCCCTTGGCCTGGGTCAGCGCTCTGCTGGCCTCGGCCAGGGCTCAAGGGCTCACGACCAACCCAACGGATTACAGAACGCCAAAGCCATGAGCTTGACCAATCCATCTCCTATGCAGCTGCTCCAGCAACTGAATGCTCAGCTACAACAGGTATCGGGAGTCGTGAACGCGCTGAGTCAGCGCGTGGACTCGCTGACCATCACTGGGGCTGCGGAGGGCCCTTCGGCTCTTACCCCGCCGGGTTCCCTCGCATGTGGCCGAAGTATTTGGGTGGCTCAGCCTCCTCGGTACGAGGGCGATAGTAAGACCTGCCGAAGCTTCCTCAATCAGTGCCAAATTGTTTTCGAGTTGCAGGCCCGGGATTTTCCTTCGGATCGAGCGAAGGTGGCATATATTATCTCCCTACTGGTGGGAACCGCTCTGGCCTGGGCATCTCCATTATGGGAGAAGAGGGATCCCGTCCCGGATAACTTGGCAGAGTTTCTGAAGCAATTTCGGCTCATCTTCGAGGAACCCGGGAAGCCCTCCTCAACGGCTACTCAGCTGTTGAACCTACATCAGGGTTGACTCTCTCTGGGCGAGTACGCCATCCAATTTTGGACCCTTGCCGCAGAGCTAGGTTGGGATAATCCAAGCCTTACTACGGTATTCTGGCATGGGGTATCGGCCAACATTAAGGATGAACTCACAGGTCGGGAGCTGCCCTCAGATCTGAACGCTTCATCCGCCTCTGTACCCAGGTGGACATCCGTTTCAGGGAATGAGCCTGTGAACGTTGCATCAGTCAGCAGGTTGGAGGGGCTAGCTCGAAGAGTTCGCCCAAGAACCCGGTCTTCCAGTCGCCGGGTGGGCAAGATGAGTCCAAACCTATGCAAGTGGACCGAAAGGCCCAAGAGAGACAGCGGACGCTCTAAAGGACTGTGCCTGCATTGTGGAGTGAAGGGGCACTTTGTCTGTGGTTGCCCGAAGAGAAGGAAATCGGGAAACCAGCAGCCCTGATACCTACTAGGGAGACAGGGTCAGGGCCGAAGTCCTTCTCCCCTTGGACGCAAGTTTTGGTGCCCGTTTTTCTGGCACCAAATGAGGATACCCCTTGTTTTGAGGCATTAGTTGATTCAGGTGCGGGAGGCAACTTTATTAGTGCGGAACCGGTGCGGGTTCATCAAATTCCCACTGAGGCGGTACCGAAGTCCATCACTGTTTCAGTGACTTTGGGACTGGTCCGGGGATTCTTACGTTCCAGGACCGTGCCGATGACGATACGGGTAGGAGTCTTACACAAGGAAGTTATCTCCTTCTACGTCCTACTGTCGGCCATTGAGTCCATCATCCTGGGATTACCCTGGCTCCGCCTGCGCAACCCCTGCATTGATTTGTCCCGGGGTGAATTGGCGGCGTGGGGCCCGGGCTGCCGGAAAGCATGTTTGGACAAGGTCTCACCAGCCTCTGTGACACTTCCTCTGGGTCAAGCCAATGTGATGTTACCTGGGCCATATAAATCCTTTGTAGATGTCTTTTCCAAGCAGCAAGCAGAGATTCTGAATCCCCACCGCTCCTATGATTGCGCCATAGAGCTGCTACCAGGCGCCGAACCCACTCTGGGCCGAGTAAACCCCCTGTCTTGTCCGGAGACGGAAGCCATGTCTCAATATATCCGAGAGAACCTAGCTCGAGGGTTCATTCCTTCATCTAAATTGCCAGCGGGTGCTGGATTCTTCTTTGTGGAAAAGAGGGGGGGTTGCACCCCTGCATTGATTACAGAGGACTTAACGCTATCACCCGGAAGGACAAATACCCCCTACCCTTGATTTCTGAAATGTTCAACCGCCTCCAGGGGGCCCAGATCTTCTCCAAGCTCGATCTCAGGGGGGCCTACAACCTCGTGCAGATCAAGGAGGGGGATGAGTGGAAGACGGCATTTAACACTCGCGATGGGCATTACGAATACCTGGTGATGCTGTTCGGCCTAGCCAATGCCCCAGTCGTCTTCCAGGCCTTCATGAATGATATCTTCAGAGATCTCTTGTATAAGTTTGTGATGGTTTACCTGGATGACATCTTAATTTTTTCGAGGACTGAGCAAGATCACCTGGAACATGTGAAGGTGGTACTGTAACGGTTGAGGGAGAACCACTTCTATGTGAAGCTGGAGAAATGTGAGTTCCATCGCTCCGAACTGCTGTTCCTGGGGTACATCATTTCGGACCACGGGCTGCGCATGGATCCCAATAAGTTGACTGCCATCCTGCACTGGCAGCAGTCCACCGGACGCAAGGCTCTCCAGCGCTTCTTAGGTTTCGCAAACTATTACAGGCAGTTCATTTGGAACTACTCATCTCTGACTGCTCCGCTTACTGCCTTGACCAAGAAGAATGCTGATGCCCGCAACTGGTCTCCTGAGGCGTGTAAGGCCTTTGAAGACCTTAAGCAGGCTTTCGTCGGAGCACCAGTGTTACGCCATCCCAACCCGGCAAGTAAATTTTTTGTGGAAGTGGACGCATCATCAGTTGGCGTAGGAGCAGTGCTGTCGCAGGCCCACTCCAGAGGGAAACTTCTCCCATGTGCCTTCTTTTCTAAGAAGTATACCCCCGCCGAGAAGAATTATGCCATCGGGGACCAGGAGCTGTTGGCCATTAAATTGGCTCTGGAAGAATGGCGTCACCTGCTAGAAGAGGCACAGGAGCCCTTCACGCTATTCACGGACCATAAAAATTTGACCTATTTATGGGAAGCGAGAAGGCTGAATCCTCACCAGGCCCGGTGGGCATTATTCTTCTCCCGCTTTGACTTCACCCTGACCTACCGTCTGGCGGAGAAGAACACCAAGGCAGACGCCCTCTCCAGGTCCATGGTGGCTGACCTGAAGGAGGAACCCCTACAGTATGTAATTAAACCTGACGCCATTGTGCCTGCTATGACACTAGCAGTACCTGCAGGGATGACGTTTGTGCCATCCCGGCTGAGAGAAAGGACGCTCCAATGGGGGCATGCCTCTCGAATGGCGGGACATCCCGAGATCCTGGGGACCAAGCGGTTTATCTCCCAACAATATTGGTGGCCCTCACTTGATCGGGATGTGTAGGAGTTTGTGGCCGCGTGTCCAGAGTGCGCCCAGCATAAAGCCGACCGGCGGAGACTCCAGGGGTTGCTGATGCCTTTACCGGTACCTGAGAGACCATGGATCCTTATTGCCATGGACTTTGTTACGGATCTTCCTAATTCGGACGGGCATACAGTGGTTTGGGTAGTGGTAGACCGGTTCTCTAAAATGGCCCACTTCGTACCCATGCCTAACCTGCCTTCGGCGGTGAAGCTGGCACAATATTTCTTCCACTCTATTTTCCATCTCCATGGCCTGCCGGAATCCATTACCTCGGATCGTGGAGTACAATTTGTCTCTAAGTTCTGGCGAGCCCTGAATCGAGCCCTTGATGTGAAGTTGAACTTTTCGTCAGGATATCACCCACATTCTAACAGACAAACAGAACGCATTAATCAATGCCTGAAGCAGTTCCTGAGGATGTATGTCAATGAACACCACAATGACTGGAGTCAGCTGTTTCCTTGGCCGAGTTCGCTCATAACTACCGGGTGAGCTCGGCCACTGGCGCTTCGCCCTTTTATATCGTGCATGGAAGACATCCTTGGATACCGTCCCCCTTGAAAACCAACTCGGATGTCCCTGCAGCGGCTGAAGCGGTGACTTCTCTCCAAGCGATTTGGTCATCCGTTCAGAAGGCTCTTCGTGTGACCTCCGCTCATATGAAACGGATAAGTATCGAAGAGTGGAACCGCACTTCCTGCCGGGCGACTTGGTGTGGCTGTCCACTCGTAATCTTTGTCTGAAGATACCATCCTCCCAATTTGCACCTCGATTTGTGGGTCCGTATCCCATTGTGAGACAAGTGAACCATGTATGCTATCAGCTGAAATTGCCATCTACGTTACAGGTACATAACACATTTCATGTGTCCTCGCTGAAGCCAGTGATTCTGAGAAGAGGCGCCTTGCCCGTTGCCAGCTAACCCAGCTGTATCAGCCTCCCAGGGGGAATATGAGGTCCGGGATGTCTTGGATGTGCGGCGCTTCCGGGGACATCTTCAGTATCTCATTGCGTGGAAGGGATATGGACCGGCAGACAACTCATGTACACGCTCCGGTCTTCACCAGACGGTTCCATCGTCTCTTCCCTCATAAACCTAAACCTCGTGCCCGGGGTAGGGGGGCCCTTGAAGGGGGGGTTATGTTATGATTCTGCTGGTTTGGCAGGGGAAGGGGGTGTACTTCATTCCTGATTGGCTGTCAGGGTCTGACTGACATCAGGGGGTGTACTTTAGCCTGCTTCCTTCTGCCTTCCCTGCTTTGGCATTACATTTCTTTGTGACTAGAAAGCCAGACAGTTCTTAGTTACAACGTGTTCTGTGCGCTGGCTTTCAGTGGTTTCAGCATGTGTGTGTGTGGAGCTGTAATCAGCTCACTGCCTCCAGCTGGACTCTCCCTCACTGCTTGCAGTTGTCAGTGGGAAGCCGGCTGTGTGTTTGTTCAGGGTGGGGAGCTTTCTCTCTGTTTGTTTGTTTGTTTAGTTAAGGATCTCTTTCCCTATGCCTGCCTGCTGGCTCAGTAAGTTTAACACCTTATGTGCTGTGGCTCTGCCTCTGTCTTCTGGGTGTTCTGTCAGAGATTTCCTTTCTCTTCTGTTGTGTCTTTTCCCTGGCATTTGGCTGGGGGCCTAGCTTTTCCTTTTGTTTGCTGCTCCTGTCTCTGGCTTGTGGGGGTGGGGTGTTCCTTCTCCCCTTGGCCCCGGGGGAGGGGGGTCCTTTGGGCTGTTGTCTTTTCATCCACCTGCGGGGGTAGGGGGCTTCCTGTATTAGTTCCCCTGTCCTGCGCTGGTCCCCTGGTTCCTTTGTTACTCCCTTTGCCCTGTGACTGGTGTTCAGCGCGTGGCTGGCACCTTGGGGTCCCGGGGAGGGGGGGACTCCTGGGTTCTTTCACCCCCTTCTGTGTGTGTCTGGGTTCCGGTTCGGCCGTGAGGCCCGCACGAGTGGCTCTGAGCGCCTGGGTTCCTGTTCGGCCATGAGGCCCGCCTGTATGCTTATTTTCCTTTCTTCCTGAGGTGCTGCGGGGGAGGGGAGGTTAGGGGTTTGAGTAGCTGGGGTGTGCAGTGGTGGGTCGGTCTCCCCTTGGCCTGGGTCGGCGCTCTGCTGGCCTCGGCCAGGGCTCAAGGGCTCACGACCAACCCAACGGATTACAGAGTGGAGTGGAACAGGTGGATGTGAAGTGTCTGTTCACGCTTTCCAAAAATACTAGGACTAGGGGGCATGCGATGAAACTACAGTGTAGTAAATTTAAAACAAATTGGAGAAAATATTTCTTCACCCAACGCGTAATTAAACTCTGGAATTCTTTGCCGGAGAACGTGGTGAAGGCGGTTAGCTTGGCAGAGTTTAAAATGGGGTTAGACGGTTTCCTAAAGGACAAGTCCATAAACCACTACTAAATGGACTTGGGAAAAATCCACAATTCCAGGAATAACATGTATAGAATGCTTGTACGTTTGGGAAGCTTGCCAGGTGCCCTTGGACTGGATTGGCCGCTGTCGTGGACAGGATGCTGGGTTCGATGGACCCTTGGTCTTTTCCCAGTGTGGCATTACTTATCTACTTATGTACTTATAAGGGGTATCCCTAACCACACCCTCTCCAAAAGACATTGCACGATGTGGTACCCG
This sequence comes from Microcaecilia unicolor, assembly GCF_901765095.1. Taxonomy (NCBI): domain Eukaryota; kingdom Metazoa; phylum Chordata; class Amphibia; order Gymnophiona; family Siphonopidae; genus Microcaecilia; species Microcaecilia unicolor. The sequence goes on along the minus strand of NC_044038.1, from coordinate 79,448,974 downwards.
CAAGTGAGCCTTCTCCGGCATAGCCCGGACACTCTGGAATGCACTCCCTTAACACAAGACTATCTCTACTTCAGGAAACAGGTGAAAGCTTGGCTCTTCAACTACGCATTTAATGGAAGAAGTAACTAACTTCTTAGTCTCATACACACGCAAGGACTGACACGGGCTGCACATACTGCAGCAGGACATATTTATCCACTCCTACCCTAGCTGAGATAACATTTAATCATCTCTGTGACCTCATGTGCAACTTTCTTAAATTAGTCACCTTATTTTCTAACTCCTCTTACTCTCTTGTGTATCTTACCTACGTTGTCTATTACAATGTTCTATTACGTATTGTATTGACATTGTAAGTAGTATACTATCCTGCTTATAATCGAAATAGAAAAACGCCTATATTGTGACCCAAATCAGGAGATAGACGTTTATCTCACAAAGACGAATAAAGCGGTATAATCGAAAGCCGAATTTGGACGTTTTCAACTGCACTCCGTCGCGGATGCGGACAAAGTTGATGGGGGCGTGTCGAAGGCGTGGTGAAGGCGGAACTGGGGCGTGGTTATCGGCCGATCAGAGATGGGCGCCTTTCACCGATAATGGAAAAAAAATATGCGTTTGTAGCGAGAATTTAGGGCACTTTTCGTGGACCCTGTTTTTCCACGAATAAGGCCCCAAAAAGTGCCCTAAATGACCAGATTACCACTAGAGGGAATCGGGGATGACCTCCCCTGACTCCCCCAGTGGTCACAAACCCCCACCCATCACAAAATATGCCGTTTCACAACTTTTTATTTTCACCCTCAAATGTCATACCCACCTCCCTGGCAGCAGTATGCAGGTCACTGGAGCAGTTATTAGGGGGTGCAGTGGACTTCAGGCAGGTGGACCCAGGCCCATCCCCCCCCCACCTGTTACACTTGTGCTGGTAAATGGGAGCCCTCCAAACCGCCCCCCAAACCCACTGTACCCACATGTAGGTGCCCCCCTTCACCCCTTAGGGCTATAGTAATGGTGTAGACTTGTGGGCAGTGGGTTTTGAGGGGGATTTGGGCGGCTCAACACCCAAGGGAAGGGTGCTATGCACCTGGGAGCTGTTTTACCTTTTTTTTTTTTTTTTTTTGTAAAAGTGCCCCCTAGGGTGCCCGGTTGGTGTCCTGGCATGTAAGGGGGACCAGTGCACTACGAATCCTGGCCCCTCCCACGAATAAATGTCTTGGAGTTATTCGTTTTTCAGCTGGGCGCTTTCGGTTTCCATTATCGCTGAAAAACAAAAACGCCCAGCTCAAAAAAAGATAAACGTCCATGTTTTTCGAAAATACGGTTCGGTTTGCCCCTTCACAGACCCGTTCTCGGAGATAAACGCCCATGGAGATAGACGTTTCTGTTCAATTATGCCCCTTCACGCCATACTTTGTATTGCTATTTGATTACTTTTACTGCTGTAATTGTCTATTGCTTATGTTTGATTTATTCTTACCATATACCACCTTGAGTGAATTCTTTCAAAAAGGCAATAAATAAATATTACACTAGATGAAAAATTAGATATAATAGGCATTTCTGAGACCTAGAGGATAACCAGTGGGCCACTATCATACCGGGGTACAAATTATATCGTAGTGATAGGGTTGATTGACTTGGTGGAGGGGTAGCATTATATGTTAAGAGGGGCCTTGAATCAAATAGATTGAAAATTCTGCAGGACACAAAACGCATCCTGGAATCCCTGTGGATTGAAATTTCACGTGAAGAGAGGAAAAGTATAGTGCTAGGCGTATACTACTGTCCACCTGGCCAGGATGAGCTGACAAATGTAGAAATGTTATCAGAAATTAGGGGAACACAATAATAATGGATGATTTCAATTACCCTGATAATGACAAGGTAAATGTAAAATCAGGGCATGCTAGGGAGGTAAAATTCTTTGAAATCAATGACTGCTTAATAGAGCAGCTAGTACAGGAGCCAACAAGAGGAGGAAAAATTCTAAAACTAGTCCTTAGTGGAGCACATGATCCAGTGCAGGAGATAATGGCTCTGGGGCCTCTGGTTAATGGTGATCATAATGTGACCAGATCTGATATCAGCTGTACAGTAAGTAAACACAGGAAATCCAATATGTTAGAATCTAACTTTTAAAAAGGGGACTATGATAAAATCAGAAGAACGGTGAAAAACATACTTAGAGGAGCAGCTGCATGCATGATGTTATGAAAGGGTCAAAGGGGCAGGGTCTCACCAGTGATCTAAAAAAAAAAAGCTTCTTGTTCAAAACTGCTAAGTAGAGCATAAAAATGTCAGCGTACACGTATGCACTACACATCAATAAAAGTGCATACAACTAACTCATCAAAGCAAAACAAAAAAGAGGGGTGAGTCATCTTTTTAAAAAAAACTTGTCACTACATAAACCTTTGTGTATGGGAAGGAAAAAAAACAGAAGACAAAAAGAAAGGTGGAAAAAAGGGGAGCAGGGGAAAGAAAGGGAACAAAAGGGGCAAGGACAAAAAGGAGGGACACTAAAAAAAAAAAAACAGGGATAAAAGAAAAGGAAAAGCAGGGGGAGGGGAATAGGAAATAAGAGATGACAGATCAATGGAAGGTGGGAAAGAGGGAGAGGGAGGGTGGAAGGAAGGAAGGAAGGAAGGAAGGAAGGAGGAAAGGGTTAAAAAAGGGGAGGAAGGGGAATGAGGGAGGGAAGGGGGAAAGGAAAAGAAAGGAAGGATGGCCAGGACAAGAAGATGAGAAATAAGGGAAACAGGGGCAGGGGAAGGGAAGGGAAAATAGGGAAGGAAAAAGGGGGAGGGAGAAAGACAAGGAGAGAAGAGGGGGAAAGAAAGAAAAAGGAGAAAAAGGGATCTAAAAGAAGGGGGGGGGGGGGGGGGGGGGGGGGGAAACTGGAACCACTCAAAGTCTTCTAAAGAAATGGCCTAAGGTATTTCTATATTGAATAAATAATAACACTATACTACATTTTCCACTCAACAAAATGATATAGAAAATCAGTATACTATTTAAGTATAATATGGAGGAAAAAAGAGCCTCACAGAGCTCCTAGACAATATAACCGTCTATAACCTCAGTAGCAAATTTATTTATGAGAGCATTTGAATTGAAATATATCTATACTTCACATGCATACGACAAGATCGGTTTATGTGTAAGATATATCGACGATTTCTTTTTATTATGGAATGGAGATATCAACACATTAACTCAATTCGTAGCAGATTTAAATCAATGTCATCCACGCATCCAGTTTGTAATGCATGCAGATCCAATTAGTATTTCATTTCTTGATGTTCAAGTTCAAAATACCGGAAACAATTTCAAGACCACAGTTTTCCATAAGACAACAGATAGGAATACATTTTTAGCCTATGGTAGTTGTCATCCCAGTACACTCAAGAGCAGTTTACCCTTTTCATAGTTTTTAAGATACTGTAGGGTCTGTTCTGATAATCAAGAATTTCGATGTCAATCGAAGGATTTGACAGCCAGATTACTTCGACGGGGATACCCCAAACGAGTTGTACATACAGCATACCGAAGAGCAAAATTCAACCATAGAGAATTGCTCCTAACATCCAGAGTCACTCCTATGAACGTTGATGAAGATATTTTCACTTTTGTGACACAATATACTGCTAGTACACCTCAAGTGGTTAAAAGTATCAAGAAATACTGGCCTTTAATTCAATCACATTCTATTTTTCGGGGTTCCCGTGTACGAGTAGCATATAGCAGAGGCAAAAACTTGAAAGAATCTTTATGCCCTGCAGTGCTCCCCATTGAAGACTCTAATCAGGCATCTAGTGTACATGGGCATTTCAAGTGTGGTAACTTTAGTTTTTGCGATATTATGGATGAAACCACTACTTTTGTTAATCCAGTTGATCATAAGGCTTATAAGTTAACGTCGTTGTCAACATGTACGTCTGAGAACGTAATATACACTTTAAGATGTCCGTGCAATAAGATTTATGTAGGTCAGACATCTCGTACGTTAACTGCATGGTTAATTGAGCATAGAAGTGCGATACATATCGAAAAAATTGGTTCGCCACTGGTCATGTACTGTAAAGAGAAGCTTCATGAATTTAAAGATCTCAAATGTGTCATTTTGCAAATAGTGCGGAAGTCTCCAAGAGGAGGAGATCCCCGACGGATGTTGCTACAACTACAGCAGAAATGGATCTATCGACTGCATTCTTTGGAACCCGCAGGGCACAACTCAAGAATTGAATGGTGCCATTTCTTTTAAATTACTGCGAGTGTTGACACGCATTTAAAGCTCCCAGTAATGCTCTACTTTGATTGGCCAATCGATTGCATGGCGTCTGACGTCATGTATTATAAATCGGTGTCGCGTTCCGCGCCCCTACCTGCTCTCCCGCTGCAGGGAGCGGGAGCCAGCGGCCTCCGCGGTGCGAGAGGACAGCCAGGGGGGTCCCGCGTGGGGGCCGGCGCTGCCGCGGGCCTGGCAGGTCAGGCCAGGACCGGCGGCCGGCGACGGCGAACGCGGGCCTCTTGGGGGAAGGAGGTCGGGACGGGGTTCGCGCCGCCCAGGATGGCGGCGCTGGTACGCGGGAGCCGACGTCTTCTTCGCTCCAGAGCCGGGGGGGCTCTGGAGCTCCGCCTACCTAACACCGGATTGGAGGACCAGGGCGATGACTCCGGCTGGAGATCGGGCAGAGCCAATCCTAGGGGCTCTGCCGACTCCCAGGGCCGGATTGATGGGTTTCTTCCCCGAGGGCGGGGTGGCGCGATATTTAAACACAGAACCTAGCTGACATCCTTGCTTCAGGTTTTGTTCCCGAAGTCTGCGTAGCGGTTCCGTGTTGCATCTTCGTGGACCTGCCCAGAGACTGCTTGAACCGCCTTATCCAGAGACTGTGTTATTCTTGACCACGGATTGCTAGCCGCTTATCCAGAGACTGTGCTATCCTTGACCACAGATTGCTAGCCGCTATCCAGAGACTATGTTTATTCTTGACCACGGATTGCTAGCCGCTATCCAGAGACTGTTTATTCTTGACCACGGATTGCTAGCCGCTTATCCAGAGACTGTGTTATTCTTGACCACAGATTGCTAGCCGCTTATCCAGAGACTGTGCTATCCTTGACCACAGATTGCTAGCCGCCTGCCTAGAGAGCTATCCTGTGCCTGACGGCTGTTTACTGCTAGCCCGCTTCTCCCGACTCTAGCCAGGTCAGCCGTCTACCCCGCGGTTCCAGCAGTCCTGCTGACCGCCTGCAGCTGGGGGCTCAACCTCTAGTGAACGGCGGTCGCCGCGGGTGAAGATTGGGGTTGCACGGCTGTCCTCTGAGGTCTTTTGGGCCTTGCGGGACCTAAGGGCTCACAGACGTTGAAGACAAGACAGGAACCTGAAGCCATGAGCTCGCCTATGCAACCTGATCTACGGGACCTGGCTAAAGTACTTCAGCAGCAGCAGGAGCAGCTGAACGCCCTGTCGGGGGCACTCCAGAACGTGTGCTCTCAGCTTTCTTCGCTCCAGGTACAGAACCAGGCCGCTTCAGTCCAGGGGGCCGCAGCGGCTCCCCGTCCGGGAGGGTTCCTCGTGGGACCTTGGTTCCCTGAGCCTGCACGATATGATGGCGCCCCCGGAGGCTGTCGGGGTTTCCTCAATCAGTGCAATTTAGCTTTCCGGATGCAACCTGAGGCTTTTTCATCAGACCAGATTAAAGTGGGGTATGTTGTTTCCCTATGTAAGGAGAAGGCCCTGGCATGGGCGTCCCTGTTATGGGAACAACAGGATCCCCTCATGGACGATTATGCTGAATTTCAGCGCCGTTTCCGCATGGTGTTCGACCTCCCAGGCAGGCCGTCTTCTGTGGCGTCTGAACTACTGCGGATTCAACAGGGCGAGGGGACTGTGGCCGATAATGCCATTCGTTTTCGGACCCTGGCAACTGAACTGCGTTGGAATCAGGAGTCCCTGGCGGCAATCTTTCTGGAGGGACTGCAAGAGCGAATCAAGGATGAGTTGGCGGGACGGGAGGTCCCGGGACAGCTGGACGCCCTGATTTCGCTCTGTATTCGAGTGGCTACCCGGTTCCAAGAGAGAGCTAGAGCCTGGGCAGAACGGCAGAGGTGGTCGAGGGGTGCGTCCCGGACGGGCAAGGGACCGTCCCCCCGCCGTGGCACCCGGGATCCTAAAGAGAATTGTGAGGAACCGATGGTGATCGGCCGTCAACGATTGGCCCCCTCGGACAGGAGAGAACGCCTGCGGGGCGGACTGTGCCTGTATTGTGGTGAGGCTGGGCATTTTTTCCGTTGTTGCCCCGCACGAGCGGGAAACGCTTCCCCCAAGGCGCCCTGAGGGGAGGGGTCTTGGGGCACTCCGCTCCCCTACCAGATCCACTGGTAACCCTGCCGGTAACACTGCAATGGCACGAGACTATGATCCAGACCCGGGCCCTTGTGGACTCCGGGTCGGGGGGGAACTTCATTTGCCACGAACTTCTGCAACAGATGGGTTGGCCTACGCTACCCCATCGACCGGCGCTGCAAGTAACATCCATTCAAGGTACTACATTACCGCAGCCGATCACGGAGATAACCCCCTTTTTGGAACTTCAGGTAGGGGAGGATCACCGAGAGGAGGTTCAATTTCTGGTATTACCCCGGACTATTCATCCGGTGGTGCTGGGATTGCCCTGGCTACGGCGCCATACCCCCGTTATAGACTGGACCGTGGGGAAGATCCGGTCTTGGGGTAACGCCTGTCTGGAAGCCTGTTTGAAGGGCCGAAACTTCAGTTGTCCCGCGATGGCAGTTGCCCCCGGGACGGCGCTAGCATGTCCAGCCACACTGCCGGTGGAATATCGGGACTTTGTGGACGTATTTAGTCCCGTGGAAGCGGATGTCCTACCGCCTCATCGATCCTTTGATTGCACGATTAGGTTGATGGCGGATACCATGCCACCCCGGGGCCGTCTTTATACCTTGTCCCGAGAAGAATCCAAGGTGATGCAAGGCTATATCCGGGAGAATCTCCAGAAGGGGTTCATCCGTCCCTCTACGTCCCCTGCCGGGGCCGGATTCTTTTTTGTGACCAAGAAGGATGGCTCCTTGAGGCCCTGTGTTGATTATCGGGGGTTAAATGCCATCACGGTGAAGGATCGATACCCTTACCTCTCATTCCAGAACTCTTTGACCGGTTGCAGGGAGCCCAGATCTTCACCAAATTGGACCTGCGGGGGGCCTACAACTTGGTCTGTGTCCGGGAGGGGGATGAGTGGAAGACCGCTTTTAATACTCATGAGGGGCATTTTGAATATCGAGTGATGCCTTTTGGCCTATGCAACGCCTCTGCAGTGTTCCAAAGATTCATCAACTTCGCGCTCGAGGATTTGTTGAATTCCACTGTGATTGTCTATCTGGATGACATCTTGATTTTCTCCCGGGATCCCGCAGAGCATGTGAGCCATGTTCGTGCCGTACTGCAGCGTTTACGGCGATACCGATTGTTTGCCAAACTCAGTAAGTGCTCATTTCATCAGCGGTCTCTGCCTTTTTGGGGACACATTCTGTTACCCGGGGGTTTGCGGATGGATCCCGACAAACTCCGCGCTATCCGGGAGTGGCCTCAACCGCTGGGATTGAAAGCGCTACAACGGTTCTTGGGATTCGCGAACTACTATCATCAGTTTATTCCTTATTATTCGCAGCTGACAGCTCCGTTGACAGCGCTCACGAAGAAACATGCGAATGTACGGGACTGGCCACCAGAGGCGCAAGCCGCATTCCGTCAGGTAAAGGAGGCTTTTGACTCTGCCTCTATCCTGTTGGCCCCGGATCCTGAGAAACCATTTATCGTGGAGGTGGACGCTTCCGCCTTGGGCGCAGGGGCTGTCCTCTCTCAAGTCAACGCCAAGGGCCGGCCTCAACCCTGCTCCTTTTTCTCCCGTAAATTCTCCCCAGCGGAACGCAATTATACGGTGGGGGATAGAGAACTCTTAGCATTGAAATTGGCCTTGCAACAATGCAGACATTTGCTGGAGGGAGCCGAGCACCGGTTTACGGTGATTACTGACCACAAGAATCTTTTGTATCTCCAAGAGACCCAACGGCTGAACCCCCGACAGGCTCGTTGGTCATTATTCTTTGCAAGGTTTCATTTTCAACTGGTTTTCCAGGCTGCGGCCCAAAACACCCCTGCGGACTCTCTCTCCAGAGCCTTTGAGGTTCCGGAGGAGATTGAGGAAATTCATCCTATGTTGGACCCTAACTGCCTCAGTGCGGCCTCGGGGGGGGGGGGGGGGGGGGTCGTTCCGGTGAAAGAACTGGTACCGTCCTCGGATCGGGAAGAGTAATGCAATGGGGACATTCCTCTGTATGGGCCGGACATTTTGGGTACCAAAAGACCCTCCGCTTAATTTCTCGACAGTACCGGTGGCCTCAGATGAGGCGAGATATCCTCCAGTTCGTTACAACTTGCCCTGTCTGCGCCCGGACGAAGTCTGTAATCGGGCATCCCGTGGGAGACCTGCAACCGCTGCCTGTGCCGACAGCCCCCTGGAGGGAGTTGTCGATGGATTTCATCACCGACCTTCCCAGCTCCCAGGGACACACTGTGAGCTGGGTCGTGGTTGACCGTTTTTCCCGGATGGCCCATTTCGTTCCCCTGCCGGGGCTTCCATCGGCGGCATCCTTAGCCCAACAGTTCATTCAACACATTTTCTGGCTTCATGGGCTGCCCACCCGAATCATCAGTGATCGTGGACCACAATTTACCTCACGATTTTGGAGAGCCTTGTGTGCGGCTCTGGGGATTGAGACCCACTTCTCGTCGGCCTACCATCCCCAGACCAACGGGATGGTCGAACGGATTAACCAAACTGTGAAGGGGTTTTTGCGGGCTTTCGTCAATAAGCGTCAAGATAACTGGGCCTCCCTGCTTCCATGGGCCGAGTTTGCCTACAACCGCAGTGACCATTCGGCCTCGGGGCACTCTCCCTTCTTCTTGGTATATGGACTACATCCCCGGCTTCCAGCACCGTTCCCTTCTGATTCTCCTACGCCCATGGTTACTCAAACCTTAATGGACCTGCGGGGGGTCTGGGAGATGACCCGAGAACAGCTGCAACGAACAGCCGCGAAGTACAAGTCCTTTGCTGACCGCCACCGGCGACCCGCCCCAGTGTTACAGCCGGGGCAAAAGGTATGGCTAAGCACGAAATACCTAAGACTCCGAGTACCCTCACGGAGGTTGGGACCGCGGTACATTGGGCCATTTACAATCCAATCTCGGATAGGAGCAGTGACATACCGGTTGCGGCTACCGAGTACACTACGGGTGCATAATGCCTTCCATATTTCCTTGTTGAAGAGTTTCCGGGATTCCCGGTGGCATCCACAAAGTCAGGAGATGGTAGTTCCAGAGGCGGATCCCGATCCGGAATATGAAGTTGAGGACATTCTGGACTCCAAGAAGCGGCGGGGGAAGCTGTACTATTTGCTATCTTGGAAGCATTTCGGTCCCGAAGACAACTCCTGGGAACCCGCGACCAACGTACATGCTCCAGATTTGGTAAGAGCTTTCCACGCACGTTTTCCTCTAAAACCTAGCCCCGGGGGAGAGGGGGCATCCGGGGGAGATACTGTCGCGTTCCGCACCCCTACCTGCTCTCCCGCTGCGGGGAGCGGGAGCCAGCGGCCTCCGCGGCGCGAGAGGACGGCCAGGGGGGTGCCGCGTGGGGGCCGGCGCTGCCGCGGGACTGGCGGATCAGGCCGGGACCGGCGGCCGGCGAACGCGGGCCTCTTGGGGGAAGGAGGTCGGGACGGGGTTCGCGCCGCCCAGGATGGTGGCGCTGGCACGCGGGAGCCGACGTCTTCTTCGCCCCAGAGCCGGGGGGCTCTGGAGCTCCGCTTACCTAGCACCGGATTGGAGGACCAGGGCGATGACTCCGCCTAGAGATCGGGCAGAGCCAATCCTAGGGGCTCTGCCGACTCCCAGGGCCGGATTGGTGGGTTTCTTCCCCGACGGCGGGGTGGCGCGATATTTAAACACAGAACCTAGCTGACATCCTTGCTTCAGGTTCTGTTCCCGAAGCCTACGTAGCGGTTCCGTGTTGCATCTTCGTGGACCTGCCCAGAGACTGCTTGAACCGCCTTATCCAGAGACTGTGTTATTCTTGACCACGGATTGCTAGCCGCTTATCCAGAGACTGTGTTATTCTTGACCACGGATTGCTAGCCGCTTATCCAGAGACTGTGCTATCCTTGACCACAGATTGCTAGCCGCCTGCCTAGAGAGCTATCCTGCGCCTGACGGCTGTTTACTGCTAGCCTGCTTCTCCCGACTCTAGCCAGGTCAGCTGTCTACCCCGCTGTTCCAGCAGTCCTGCTGACCGCCTGCAGCTGGGGGCTCAACCTCTGGTGAACTGCGGTCGCCACGGGTGAAGATTGGGGTTGCACGGCTGTCCTCTGAGGTCTTTTGGGCCTTGCGGGACCTAAGGGCTCACAGACGTTGAAGACAAGACAATCGGAGCCATTTTGAAGGAAATACATTGCAGAGCACAGGAGACCATCGCTAGAGCATTTTTCAAGTGAGTGGGCGAGTTTGTTAAAGATCAGTATATTATTGTTCAATAACTGTAGTGATGAATAATTTGAATCTCTTTTTATTGACAGAAGACTAGCGCTACCTAAGCCCTGAAGCAGTTTTTTCAAAACGCTGGCCACTGTTGGCTTGGAGCGTCTGAAGAATTGTGTTTGAAGTCTTCTAGCGTAAAAGATAAGTGCTCATTTTGCATTAAGTTCTAATATATTGCGAAGCAACAATTCTATAGAACTATTAATTTCGTCACTACAGCTATTTTCTCAAATTATTCATATCTGTTAGTGAGGAATGAATAATATGCTTTTTTGGAGGTTTTTTTTAGAGGCAATGATGAACAGATGAACAGAGGATCAGATTAAGATCCGTTTTAGCTCCAATAGACGGTTATATTGTCTAGGAGCTCTGTGAGGCTCTTTTTTCCTCCATATTATACTTAAATAGTATACTGATTTTCTATATCATTTTGTTGAGTGGAAAATGTAGTACAGTGTTATTATTTATTCTAAGCAATTTTTCCACACCTTAATGGTTGATTTGTAGTGGATACTATTTTGTATGGTTTTTCTTGAGAATGACGTCCCAATCTCATTGGTTAACTGCCACAGGCAGAATAAGCGAAAGAAAGTTGTTAGAGTGTACACTGGAGTCGTCGTCATCATCATCGCGCAGCTGTAAGACTAACACTGGCTGAACAAATAGAAGTTCTTAAAAAATTAGAAAACAAACAAAGTCAAGCATCTATTGCTAAAGAATATAGTGTCAATCCCAGTCAAATTTCACGTATCTTGAAGTAGAAAGATCATCTTCTGGAAGACTGGCAAAACAATACAAATCCACACAGGAAACATAAACGGGCGGGAAAAGCTGAGGAGGTAGAAGATGCTCTTCTTCGGTGGTTTTCTCAAGTCAGGAGCAGACAGTTTCCTGTCAGTGGTCCACTGCTTATGGAGAAAGCTAATCAGCTAGCTGAAAGTCTTGGGCTAACTGAATTCAAAGCCACTGTTGGATGGTTGGAAATATGGAAGGAGAGGAATAACATAAAATTCAAGAAACAGCATGGTGAAAAACAAGACACTGATGATTTTGGTGCTGAAAATTGGGTTGTTTCAGTTCTTCCTACCATCTTGAACGAGTTTGCACCTCGTGATATTTTCAATGCTGACGAAAACGGTCTCTACTGGTGAGCGATTCCTAATGGAACACTTGCATTCAAATAAGCCGAAACTACAGGAAGTAAAATGTTGAAGGACCGACTGACGATCCTCCGCTGCAATATGGATGGGAGTGAGAAGTTGCAACCACTCGTCATTGGAAAGAGCAAACAGCCCCGTTGCTTCAAGAATGTTAAGCGACTTCCTATGTCATACGAGGCTAACGCAAATTCATGGATGACTGGAGAAATTTGGAAGCAGTGGCTAAAGAAGTTAGACACTAGAATGCGGGCACAAAAGCATCAGATTTTGTTGCTTTGTGATAATTGTGCTGCACACAGTGATGATGTCAGGCTGTCTAACGTCAAGGTGGTCTTCCTGCCACCAAACACTACCTCTCTGATCCAACCTATGGATTAGGGCATAATAGCCAATTTCAAAAAACATTATTGGGCTCTTTTGCTATATCGTCTGATGAGCGTTATGGATGACCAGACTGGCAAGGATAAACGTGCTGTTGAACTGGCTCGTAATCTATCACTGTTGGATTCCCTACATAAGCAGAAAGAAGCCTGGAATCATGTTACACAGGCAACCATTGTGAACTGCTACAAGCAGGCAAGCTTTGTTAAGGATTTGGAGAGGGACGAAACAGATGCAACTGTTGCAAACGCGTCAGATGAACAGGCTATTGACATCCCAGCCGATGTTACTGAAAAGGAGTTTCATCACTACTGTCACGCTCAGCCGCCAGATCCGCGCCACTCTCTGTCTCTTCCTTTCTTTACCCAGCACGCCCTTCACTCACGAGTCGACAGCCTGCAATCAGGGTCTCCGGACAACAGGCAAATCACCAGAAGTGCTTTATTAGCTCCTGAGTACATTTACTCTGCTTTAAGGCTTCACAGGCCTTTCTCTCTCCTCAGTGTAGCTCCACTTTTAAACCCAGTTCATTGGAGCCCTGCTTGCAATATAGTTCAGCGCGGGCCTGCTTTCCACACAGTTCACTTTGGCCCTGCTTTCAATATGGTTTCCCCCCCCCCAGCACTGCTTCTAATCCAGTACTTAGTTGCACTGCTCTTTCCCACAGTTACTGAGCACTGCTCACAATTCAGTTCAGTTAGCAATGTTTTCCTCCTCAATTCAGTTTAGCACTGCTTTCAAACACAGTTTAGTTTAGCATTGCCTTCACACACAGTTCATCTTAGAAATGAAATTAAACAGTTCAATTCAATGGCAATATGGTCTAAGTCACTTTCTCACTCTTAGACCTAATGACCCACCTCCCTCATTTGTCAGCACAAAACCACCTGACATCCACCCACCGGGTCAATTCACCAAGGCTTCATTCACTCTCTCCAGTTCAGTTCATAACTCACTTTAAGAGCCCTCCACCAGCACTTCCATTTCCTCCTCATTCTCCCCTCCTTTCTCCTCCTCCAGTTCCATTCTCTCCTCCCCTTCCTCCCGGTCTAGGGGCTCCTCCCTTCCCCCATCTGATTCCATCTCCCAATCACACCCCGGCTCCTCCCTCCCTTGCATAGATTCTTCTCCCTTCACCTGATCTGTCTGCTGGTGCTGCACTGCCTTCTGGGGCTTGTAGTTTCTTAGCTCCTGGCTTCTCTGACGTTGCCCTGCCTTCTGGGCTTTGTAGTTCCTTGGTTCTGAATCTCTCTGGTGCTGCACTGCCTTCTGGGGCTTGTAGTTTCTTTGCTCTTCACATACCCCCCCAGTCAAACGATTGCTAGTCCGTTTGTTTTTTCCTTCCTTTACTACCGGACTAGCAATCCTTGACAGAACATCAACATGCTGCATTAATTTCCCTGCTTGATGTTCCACCTGAAACTGAAATGGTTGCAACGCCAAATACCACCTCATCAATCTAGCATTATGGTTCTTCATCTGACCCAGCCACTTTAAGGGGGCATGATCCGTGACCAGCTTAAAGGGACGCCCCTCAAGATAGAACTCACAGGCTTGTATCGCCCACTTAACTGCCAGGCATTCCCTTTCAATCGTGGCATATCTAGTTTCATGAGGGAGAAGCTTCCTGCTCAAGTACATAATCGGGTGCTCCTCTCCCTCATGCACTTGTGATAACACCGCACCTAATCCTACCCCAGATGCATCAGTATGCAATACAAAAGGTTTCTCAAAGTCCACTGCTTTAAGTAGAGGCTCCTGGCATAATGCTGACCGCATCCCCGCAAATACCCTTTCCGAGTCCTCCTGCCACTGGAGCTGATTCGGTCTACCACCCTTCAACATATCTGTCAAGGGGGCGGCTCGAGAGGCGAAGTGAGGTATAAATCTTCTGTAATAACCTATCAATCCCAAAAAACTTCTTAGCGCTTTCTTATTTGTAGGAAGGGGAAACTCCTGAATACTTTTCACCTTATCACACAATGGCTTAACCTGACCATTTCCTACCCGATAGCCCAAGTATTTTACCTCTCGCTGGGCAAAATGGCATTTTTGAGGGTTAAGGGTGAGACCTGCTTCCCGAAAAGATTGCAATACCCCCCTAACCTGGACTACATGGGTCTCCCAATCTGGACTATGAATGATAACATCATCCAGATATGCAGCAGCATATTCCTGGTGTGATCTCAATACTCTGTCCAGCAGGCGTTGGCAAGAAGCCGCAGCTGAATTTAAGCCAAATGGCATTCGCTTGAATTGAAACAACCCAAGCGGGGTGCAAAAAGCGGTCTTAGGCCGGGCCTTCCTCGATAAGGGAATTTGCCAGTACCCCTTAGTTAAGTCAAGAGTAGACAAGAACTGTGCCGAACCCAGCCTATCTATCAAATCCTCAATACGAGGCATAGGATAAGCGTCTGGCACAGACAGCGCATTAACTCGCCGAAAATCAATACAAAAACGCCAGGATCCATCCCTCTTAGGCACTAGCACCACCGGACTCGCCCACGGACTAAAGGATTCCTCGATCACCCCAAAGTCCAGCATTTCCTTCACTTGTTTAACTACCTCCTGCTTTTTACCTGGGGATAACCTATAAGGTCGCTGACGAACCACCCTCCCTTTCTCCGTCTCAATTTCATGTACTATTAAGTGTGTCTCCCCAGGACACGCTGTGAGAACATCCTGAAACTCCAGCAACAGAGCTTGCATCTGTTCCTTCTGGGGACCCTCTAAGCTGTCTCCCACTGTCACTTCCCTAGGAATAAAGATCTCCGATATCTGCGGTCCTAAGTCCTCCTCCAATTCCTCCTCCCCTTTTGCCCAATAGGCTTTCCTTTCCTGCCAAGGCTGGAGTAAGTTCGCATGATAGGTCTGAGGCTTCCCTCGCTCATTCAATACCTCATAAGTGACCGGGCCCAACCGTTTCCTCACCGTACAGGGTCCCTTCCATTTACTTAAAAATTTATGTGGATTATCCGGGACCCTAACCACCACCTTATCCCCTTCCTGAAATACTCTGACCTGCGCTCCCTGATCATAATGCGTCTTCTGATAACTTTGGGTTTTCTCTAGATTACCCCGGGAATAAGTGCCTAACCTCCACAACCGCCCTTTCAAATCATGAAGATATTCTACTACCGTCTTATCCTCCCGTTCCGGCGGTACCCACTGCTCCCGGAGAATATCCAACACTCCCCTTGGGGCCCTCCCATATAATAATTCAAAGGGGGATACCCCTAGGGAAGCCTGCACACATTCCCTAGATACATACAATGCAAAAGGCAAAAGTTGATCCCAGTTCTCATAGTGTGATCCTAACCCCTTCCTTAACAACATCTTCAAAGTTTTGTTGAACCTCTCCACTAGGCCGTTGGTTTGAGGGTGATAGGCTGAAGTACAAATGTGTTTAATACCAAAAGCCTCCCAAACCTGTACCAGGGAGCGAGAAAGAAAATTGGTGCCTCTATCAGTTAACACCTCCCTAGGAAAGCCAACCTCACAAAAGAGCCGAATCAGCTCCGCAGCAATCACCTTTGCCGAGATATTTCGCAAGGGTATGGCCCAGGGGAAACGGGTAGCCATATCAACAATCACCAGAATATAAGAAAACCCTCTCCTGGATTTAAGTAGGGGACCGATAATATCCATTGCCAACCTCCCACACGGATTCTCAATTCGGGGAAGAGGGTGCAATGGAGCAGGCCTAGGCCCTTTCTCTGTCAGCTTCTGACATACCACACAGGATTTACAGTATTCCTCTACCTCTTTATATACCCCAGGCCAGTAAAACCGCCCTAGTAACTGTTTCACTGTATTCTGGATCCCTTTATGTCCTCCCAGAGGATGGTCATGCGCTAACTGTAACACCAACTTCCGGAATCCCCTAGGTACAATAAGTTGTTTAATCTCCTCCTCACTGCCCTCAGCTGGCATCACCCGAAACAGTAAACCCTTCTCTATCACAAACTTGGGTCCCTGTGTGCCCCCCACCGGCTCCCTCGCCCGTTCCCAGGCATATTTCAATGTGAGATCTGACTCCTGTTCCCTGCTAAAATAAGGGAACCTGCTCAACAACTCCTCAGGATCCTCCGGAAACTCCCCTCCCTGCTCAATCCCTTTCATTGTCTGAGTCCTGTGCCTCTGCGTTAATTTTTTTACTTGCCCTGACTCCCGCGTCTTCCCAGGTGCCCCTAGTACCTCCAAATGAAAGGGAAAAATATGTGACAAGTTCTGCTCTACTCCTTCTTGCTCTTTCCTCTGCCCCCGAGTAACAACCAACCCTTCCTTTTCTCTTAAACAGTGCACAAATGGGGGCCAATCCCTCCCCAAAATTAGTTCCTGAGGTAGCCGGGGTAATATTGCCACCCATACCCAGTGTGACCCTGAAGGACCTTTTATACCAACTCGCTTAAGGGGATATGTAGTGGTAGCCCCATGAACACACTGAATGCTAACCTCCCGGCCCCTATTATCATTACATACTCCTCTCTTTCCCTTTATTCTTTCCCACAGGGCCCGAGACAGCATGGTCTGATCCGCCCCTGAATCTAGCAGAGCATTGACCCAGACCCCACATATCTCCACTGCTTGCCTCAATTGTTTCACCACTGGCCCTTGGGAGTACGAGGTGAACCCTAGTTTAGCAAAACAGTCCCTCCTCAGATGTCCTTTCCTTCCACACCGGTAACACATTCTCTCCTCATTCACTGAAGGTCTGGCCCCTGTTACTCTTGCCACTTTCTCCCCCATTCGTCCCCCTCCCCCTTCACACCGCTGGGCCTCCAGGAAGCATTCCATGCTTTTAATGGCCTCCTCAAGTGACATACACCCCTTCTTTATCAAATCCACCCGAAACTTTTCAGGTAGTGCCTCCAAAAATTGTTCCAGCACAAGCTCTTGCATTACCTGATTCATAGTTCTCTTTTCAGGCTCTAACCACTTTCCTGCTAAATCCAAAAGCTTTTGAGCTAACGCCCGGGGTGTTTCACTCTCCACCCAGCGTAATTCTCTGAATCGCCTTCTATATGTGTGGCGGCTCACTCCATACCTGTCCAGAATAGCTTCTTTCAATTTGGTATAGTCCGCCACCTCCAGTGTAGGCAAAGCCCTAAAGGCAGCCAAGGCCTCACCAGACAGCGCAGGGGCTAATCGAATTGTCCATTGTTCCCAGGGCCACCCTGCAGCCACCGCCACCCTTTCAAATGCCCCTAAGTAATCTTCAATATTGTCCGACTCAGTCAGCTTACCCCACGGCAGCCAGTTCACTCCGGGAAGTCCTCCTACTCCCACCGCTCCTTCTGCTCGGTCCACTCTTCCATCCGGCCCCCTGTCAGACAACCGTCCTCCACCTCGAAGCAACTCCTGAAATAAGTCCAAGAGCGGTTGCTGCTGTGCCCGGGAAGCCGCCAACGACTCCTCCAACAGCTGATGAGCCATCTCTTGCTGTTTCTGAAATTGATGCGTCATAAACGCAAACAGCTCTTTGGGATCCATATCCTTCACCGGATTCCCCGCACCTGCAAAAAGACAAAAAAAAACAACCACCCAAGTGCGGTATCTCACAAACTCTTTTCCACTGCACAGAAACTGTGCTTCTCCAATTACTGTATCCTCCCTCGCCTCCTCCCTAGGTACCCTTTACCTGGGTAGGCGAGTAATACGCCTTTGTCAGCGTTGGCCCACACGACGGGCTTCCGAAACCTCCAGGACTCCTGCACCTCGCTCCGACTGCTCGACTGGCTGGTCCGGAACCCACTCCACTCCTTCCAGGACACTACTCCTTCCCGTGGAGGTTCACTGCGATCCCACCACTGCCACCATAATATGTCACGCTCAGCCGCCAGATCCGCGCCACTCTTTCTCAGTCTCTTCCTTTCTTTACCCAGCACGCCCTTCACTCACGAGTCGACAGCCTGCAATCAGGGTCTCCGGACAACAGGCAAATCACCAGAAGTGCTTTATTAGCTCCTGAGTACATTTACTCTGCTTTAAGGCTTCACAGGCCTTTCTCTCTCCTCAGTGTAGCTCCACTTTTAAACCCAGTTCATTGGAGCCCTGCTTGCAATATAGTTCAGCGCGGGCCTGCTTTCCACACAGTTCACTTTGGCCCTGCTTTCAATATGGTTTCCCCCCCCCAGCACTGCTTCTAATCCAGTACTTAGTTGCACTGCTCTTTCCCACAGTTACTGAGCACTGCTCACAATTCAGTTCAGTTAGCAATGTTTTCCTCCTCAATTCAGTTTAGCACTGCTTTCAAACACAGTTTAGTTTAGCATTGCCTTCACACACAGTTCATCTTAGAAATGAAATTAAACAGTTCAATTCAATGGCAATATGGTCTAAGTCACTTTCTCACTCTTAGACCTAATGACCCACCTCCCTCATTTGTCAGCACAAAACCACCTGACATCCACCCACCGGGTCAATTCACCAAGGCTTCATTCACTCTCTCCAGTTCAGTTCATAACTCACTTTAAGAGCCCTCCACCAGCACTTCCATTTCCTCCTCATTCTCCCCTCCTTTCTCCTCCTCCAGTTCCATTCTCTCCTCCCCTTCCTCCCGGTCTAGGGGCTCCTCCCTTCCCCCATCTGATTCCATCTCCCAATCACACCCCGGCTCCTCCCTCCCTTGCATAGATTCTTCTCCCTTCACCTGATCTGTCTGCTGGTGCTGCACTGCCTTCTGGGGCTTGTAGTTTCTTAGCTCCTGGCTTCTCTGACGTTGCCCTGCCTTCTGGGCTTTGTAGTTCCTTGGTTCTGAATCTCTCTGGTGCTGCACTGCCTTCTGGGGCTTGTAGTTTCTTTGCTCTTCACACTACGTAGCTGTTGATTACGATCTACAAACAGCTGATGACAGCGCTGATATCGAGATATGTGCCTAAATACAGGCAATGGCTGATAATGAAACAGATGATGAAATGAGCAGCGAGGCACATGCTGACGAAATTCAACAACCTCCTGTCACTTTTGCAAGAGCGCTGGAGAGTCTCAACACTGTGCGGGCCTATCTGGAGGCCACTGGATGTCAGTGCTATGACAGTTTTTACCGTCTGGCAGACGTAGTCTACGGAACTCACAGACACAAGAGTGTACAGAGGACTATTAATGATTACTTCAAGTAAGCCTAACGTCAATTAACGGAGACTGTATAACGTCAGTTAACAGCAACTGAATACTTTACATCAGGGGCGTATCTGAACTGCGGCGGTAGGGGGGGCCAGGGCCAGAGAGGGGGGGCACATTATAGCCCCCCCCCCCCCGCCGCCGCCGCCGCCATTGCCGATCCCCCTCCCCCCAGCCGCTGCCATTGCTAACCCTCCCCCTCCGTTGCTCGCCTACCTTCGCTGGCGGGGGACCCCAACCCCCGCCAGCCGAGGTCCGCGTCCTCCTGCCGCTGCCGGCTGCCTTTGGTCCTTTCATTCTTCCATTGAAGCTGGCGCCGACGAAAAAGTTTCTTTTGAATCTGACGTCGCTGCACGTTGCACGTTGTACGTGCAGGACGTCAGACTCAGAAACAATTTCTGAGTCTGACGTCCTGCACGTACAACGTGCAGCGACGTCAGACTCAAAAGAAACTTTCGTCGGCGCCAGCTTCAATGGAAGAATTAAAGGACCAAAGGCAGCCGGCAGCGGCAGGAGGACGCGGACCTCGGCTGGCGGGGGTTGGGGTCCCCCGCCAGCGAAGGTAGGCGAGCAACGGAGGGGGAGGGTTGGCAGCGGTAGGGGGGTCCAGGGCGAAATCTGCGGGGGCCCAGGCCCCTGAGGCCCCACGCAGATACGCCCCTGCTTTACATATAATAAACAGTACTGTACATATGTTTATCAGATGTCAAGTATCTTTGGTCACAACAGTTAAATGCACGCTCCGGTTAACTGCATGTATTTCTTTGGCCCCAGACCCTTGCACTTAAGCGGATTGCACTGTATCTATGTCACCATGTCACCACCTCTCCAAGTGCAGGAAAGAATCATAAGGGCAAAAAATCTTAGATCGCCGATTCTATGGCCTGCTGCATGCCAGTGTTCTACCAATGGTGCTGATAAAACATTTCTGCTGATGTCGCTGTGGTGTTCAACAATGCGAGTTTATCTTAAACGCTTAGGGCGTGCCCAAAGCGTGCCAAATTGGAGTTACCGCCCAGTTACCACATGGCCTTTGCGGTAATTTCAATTTTGGTGCACATCCGCTACGTGTGTCTGAAAAATATTTATTTTCTGGATCGCATAGTGGATGCGCGCCAAGGGGCATCTGACAAGCGTAGGTCATTACCGCCCAAATTCTTTATCCGCTAGGTCTATGGCTGGTGGTAAGGTCTCAGACCCAAAATGGACACGCGGCAATTTTTATTTTGCCGCATGTCCAAAAGAGGCCTTTTTTACAGGCGCTCTGAAAAATGGATTGGGGCGCTCCCAAAACCAGAGCCTACACTACCGCAAGCCATTTTTCAGCGTGCCTTTGTAAAAGGACCCCTTAGTTTTTCCCACATATAAAAGACAGCAGAAGGCAGCAAATGACATACAGTATATAACCTGTGATGTGTTGCAGTCTGATGTGTGTCTTAAACAGTATTTTCTTAGTTTGTGAGTGTTTGAAAATTGAAATCTCAAATGCATGTGAACAAAAACAGCACTTGCCACACTTTTTATGCCCCAAAAAACTGATAGATAAGGAATCAGGTACAGGATTGGGCAGAACAGAGAAAATCAATCTGTCTTTTAAATTATGTTCTCTGATAATACTGGCTTAAGCAACGTACCACTAGAGAAGAACCAGGTTCCCGTCAGGAACCACATAAAGAGACACCAATAGTTCCTTGGCAAACTCAAGTCTAAAGGACAGAAATACACTCTTCTGATTCAGGTACAAAAGGGATTTTGGTGCAAGGTTTCTTTTAGACACAGCCTCAGAGGTTACCCTGATAACTCATTCTCTTCAGGGGACTGGAAACCTCTTTAGGGGGTTTAGGTACTATGTGACTAACATCCTGTGATATCTCGCTTGTAGGGTATGGTAACCAAACCACTGACACTGTTAGCTGAGTCTGATTTTCACTTTAGTCTAGTAATATGACCGTAAAGTACTCAGAAATCATCATCAAGTATGCTGGAGAAGAATTGCTCATTGGAAATGAGCTTCATAAAAGACTTAGGTCAATGAGCAAATTTCTATGACAGATGCATGTACCACCATGATAGAGAGACATCAGCTAAAGGAATTGATCTATCGGTACAAGGGCCTTTTTTTTACTATTGATTCTTAAGACTGCAGCTTGACAGATCTTCATGTTACTTATGTGCCCACCAATCCTAACAGTAAAACAGTCTTTGTACAGCAATACAAGATTCTGTTGGCATCATACGAGTCTGATCAGGACATTCTTAATACTTTGGAGGCCAGAGGCATCATCTGACAATGTAACAGTACTGCAACTCGCCACTGTAGTCCATCCTAAAAAAAATAATACTTGGAGGATTGTATTGGACTATTGCCAGCTGAACAAGAAGGTACCCCTGTCCAGATGGCCTATGAGATCTTTAGTTCAGAATCTGGCTATGATTAAAGGTGCAAAGCATCTCATTAGCCTTGATCTGGCATCAGGCTTTTGGACTGTGCCAGGGCATCTTCATGATGAGCATAAATGAGCCTTCACCTTTGGTAACAAAAAATATAGCTAGAATAGGACACCGTTTGGCTAGCTCAATTCACCAGCAGATTTCAATATCTTTCTACATAAGGCATGCAGAAGCCTGAGATACTCTGGATGTTATTTTAATTAAAAGCCCCACTTTTATACAGCCCCTCAATGAATAGAACATGTTTTACAGAAACTGAGAGACACTGGTATAAGATGTTATGATTGGAGATATATAGTCCTATCAGAATGGAGGATTTTTGATCAGCTGAGAGCTATTTAATGACGTAATCCGCATCAGACGCCGCGGCCATTTTTGCTATGATTGCAGAGCATTTGTTGAAACGGTATAACTTGTGCATTAAAGAAAGAACGAAGAAGGAAAAAAAACCTTTTTATTGTTTTCTTGGGATAAGAATGTTTAAGGATTAACTAGATATTTATTCTTTTGACAGCAAACCTCTACCCTGACAAAGAGATTTGAAACCTGGCCATGTTGGCAGAGGTTGGGCTCGTTTGCAAAAATTGCTGCTAAAAAGCTAAGTATTTTGCTACTTATAAGTAATGAAATTTTATGATTTTTATAAGCTGTAAGATGAAGAATTTAAAATAAAAAGATAAAGATCAGAAAGCAATAATAAAAAGAAAAAATATGAAGTGGGCAGATCTATGAAGAGTTACATGGCGCCCTAAAATGTGGGACGCTGTGCCTGGAAGGGACTGCTAATGAAGATTCTGATGATCCCCATATATACAAAATATAGCGAATGCTACATACCTGTAGAAGGTATTCTCCGAGGACAGCAGGCTGATTGTTCTCACTGATGGGTGACGTCCACGGCAGCCCCTCCAATCGGAAACTTCACTAGCAAAGGCCTTTGCTAGTCCTCGCGCGCCGATGCGCACCGCGCATGCGCAGCCGTCTTCCCGCCCGAACCGGCTCGTGTTCGTCAGTCCCATATGTAGCAAGACAAAACAAGGGAAGACACAACTCCAAAGGGGAGGCAGGCGGGTTTGTGAGAACAATCAGCCTGCTGTCCTCGGAGAATACCTTCTACAGGTATGTAGCATTCGCTTTCTCCGAGGACAAGCAGGCTGCTTGTTCTCACTGATGGGGTATCCCTAGCCCCCAGGCTCACTCAAAACAACAAACATGGTCAATTGGGCCTCGCAACGGCGAGGACATAACTGAGATTGACCTAACAATTTATCCAACTAACAGAGAGTGTAGCCTGGAACAGAATAAACATGGGCCTAGGGGGGTGGAGTTGGATTCTAAACCCCGAACAGATTCTGAAGCACTGACTGCCCGAACCGACTGTCGCGTCGGGTATCCTGCTGCAGGCAGTAATGAGATGTGAATGTGTGGACAGATGACCACGTCGCAGCTTTGCAGATCTCTTCAATAGTGGCTGACTTCAAGTGGGCCACTGACGCAGCCATGGCTCTAACATTATGAGCCGTGACATGACCCTCAAGAGCCAGCCCAGCCTGGGCGTAAGTGAAGGAAATGCAATCTGCTAGCCAATTGGATATGGTGCGTTTTCCCACAGCCACTCCCCTCCTGTTGGAATCAAAAGAAACAAACAATTGGGCAGACTGTCTGTTGGGCTGTGTCCGCTCCAGATAGAAGGCCAATGCTCTTTTGCAGTCCAATGTGTGCAGCTGACGTTCAGCAGGGCAGGAATGAGGACGGGGAAAGAATGTTGGCAAGACAATTGACTGGTTCAGATGGAACTCCGACACAACCTTTGGCAAGAACTTAGGGTGAGTGCGGAGGACTACTCTGTTATGATGAAATTTGGTGTAAGGGGCCTGGGCTACCAGGGCCTGAAGCTCACTGACTCTATGAGCTGAAGTAACTGCCACAAAGAAAATGACCTTCCAGGTCAAGTACTTCAGAGGAGTTCAGTGGCTCAAAAGGAGGTTTCATCAACTGGGTGAGAACGACATTGAGATCCCATGACACTGTAGGAGGCTTGACGGGGGGCTTTGACAAAAGCAAACCTCTCATGAAGCGAACAACTAAAGGCTGTCCTGAGATCGGCTTACCTTCCACACGGTAATGGTATGCACTGATTGCACTAAGGTGTACCCTTACAGAGTTGGACTTGAGACCAGACTCAGACAAGTGCAGAAGGTATTCAAGCAGGGTCTGTGTAGGACAAGAGCGAGGATCTAGGGCCTTGCTGTCACACCAGACGGCAAACCTCCTCCATAGAAAGAAGTAACTCCTCTTAGTGGAATCTTTCCTGGAAGCAAGCAAGATACGGGAGACACCCTCTGACAGACCCAAAGAGGCAAAGTCTACGCTCTCAACATCCAGGCCGTGAGAGCCAGAGACTGGAGGTTGGGATGCAGAAGCGCCCCTTCATCCTGCGTGATGAGGGTCGGAAAATACTCCAATCTCCACGGTTCTTCGGAGGACAACTCCAGAAGAAGAGGGAACCAGATCTGACGTGGCCAAAAGGGAGCAATCAGAATCATGGTGCCTCGGTCTTGCTTGAGTTTCAACAAAGTCTTCCCCACCAGAGGTATGGGAGGATAAGCATACAGTAGACCCTCCCCCCAGTCCAGGAGGAAGGAATCCGATGCCAGCCTGCCGTGGGCCTGAAGCCTGGAACAAAACTGAGGGACTTTGTGGTTGGCTCGAGATGCAAAGAGATCTTCCAAGGGGTGCCCCACACCTGGAAGATCTGGCGCACTACTCGGGAGTTGAGCGACCACTCGTGAGGTTGCATAATCCTGCTCAGTCTGTCGGCCAGACTGTTGTTTACGCCTGCCAGATATGTGGCTTGGAGCAACATGCCGTGACGGCGAGTCCAGAGCCACATGCTGACGGCTTCCTGACACAGGGGGCGAGATCCGGTGCCCCCCTGCTTGTTGATGTAATACATGGCAACCTGGTTGTCTGTCTGAATTTGGATAATTTGATGGGACAGCCGATCTCTGAAAGCCTTCAGAGCGTTCCAGACTGCTCGTAACTCCAGGAGATTGATCTGCAGATCGCGTTCCTGGAGGGACCAGCTTCCCTGGGTGTGAAGCCCATCGACATGAGCTCCCCACCCCAGGAGAGACGCATCCGTAGTCAGCACTTTTTGTGGCTGAGGAATTTGGAAAGGACGTCCCAGAGTCAAATTGGACCAAATCGTCCACCAATACAGGGATTTGAGAAAACTCGTGGACAGGTGGATCACGTCTTCTAGATCCCCAGCAGCCTGAAACCACTGGGAAGCTAGGGTCCATTGAGCAGATCGCATGTGAAGGCGGGCCATGGGAGTCACATGAACTGTGGAGGCCATGTGGCCCAGCAATCTCAACATCTGCCGAGCTGTGATCTGCTGGGACGCTCGCACCCGCGTGACGAGGGACAAGTTGTTGGCTCTCGTCTCTGGGAGATAGGCACAAGCCGTCCGAGAATCCAGCAGAGCTCCTATGAATTTGAGTCTCTGTACTGGGAGAAGATGGGACTTTGGATAATTTATCACAAACCCCAGTAGCTCCAGGAGGCGAATAGTCATCTGCATGGACTGTAGAGCTCCTGCCTCGGATGTGTTCTTCACCAGCCAATCGTCGAGATAGGGGAACACGTGTACTCCCAGCCTGCGAAGCGCTGCTGCTACTACAGCCAAGCACTTCGTGAACACTCTGGGTGCAGAGGCGAGCCCAAAGGGTAGCACACAGTACTGGAAGTGACGTGTGCACAGCTGAAATCGCAGATACTGTCTGTGAGCTGGCAGTATCGGGATGTGCGTGTAGGCGTCCTTCAAGTCCAGAGAGCATAGCCAATCGTTTTGCTGAATCATGGGGAGAAGGGTGCCCAGGGAAAGCATAAGTACATAAGTACATAAGTAGTGCCATACTGGGAAAGACCAAAGGTCCATCTAGCCCAGCATCCTGTCACCGACAGTGGCCAATCCAGGTCAAGGGCACCTGGCACGCTCCCCAAACGTAAAAACATTCCAGACAAGTTATACCTAAAAATGCGGAATTTTTCCAAGTCCATTTAATAGCGATCTATGGACTTGTCCTTTAGGAATCTATCTAACCCCTTTTAAAACTCCGTCAAGCTAACCGCCCGTACCACGTTCTCCGGCAACGAATTCCAGAGTCTAATTACACGTTGGGTGAAGAAAAATTTTCTCCGATTCGTTTTAAATTTACCACACTGTAGCTTCAACTCATGCCCTCTAGTCCTAGTATTTTTGGATAGCGTGAACAGTCGCTTCACATCCACCCGATCCATTCCACTCATTATTTTATACACTTCTATCATATCTCCCCTCAGCCGTCTCTTCTCCAAGCTGAAAAGCCCTAGCCTTCTCAGCCTCTCTTCATAGGAAAGTCGTCCCATCCCCACTATCATTTTCGTCACCCTTCGCTGTACCTTTTCCAATTCTACTATATCTTTTTTGAGATACGGAGACCAGTACTGAACACAATACTCCAGGTGCGGTCGCACCATGGAGCGATACAACGGCATTATAACATCCGCACACCTGGACTCCATACCCTTCCTAATAACACCCAACATTCTATTCGCTTTCCTAGCCGCAGCAGCACACTGAGCAGAAGGTTTCAGCGTATCATCGACGACGACACCCAGATCCCTTTCTTGATCCGTAACTCCTAACGTGGAACCTTGCAAGACGTAGCTATAATTCGGGTTCCTCTTACCCACATGCATCACTTTGCACTTGTCAACATTGAACTTCATCTGCCACTTGCACGCCCATTCTCCCAGTCTCGCAAGGTCCTCCTGTAATCGTTCACATTCCTCCTGCGACTTGACGACCCTGAATAATTTTGTGTCATTGGCGAATTTAATTACCTCACTAGTTATTCCCATCTCTAGGTCATTTATAAATACATTAAAAAGCAACGGACCCAGCACAGACCCCTGCGGGACCCCACTAACTACCCTCCTCCACTGAGAATACTGGCCACGCAATCCTACTCTCTGCTTCCTATCTTTCAACCAGTTCTTAATCCATAATAATACCCTACCTCCGATTCCATGACTCTGCAATTTCTTCAGGAGTCTTTCGTGCGACACTTTGTCAAACGCCTTCTGAAAATCCAGATATACAATATCAACCGGCTCCCCATTGTCCACATGTTTGCTTACCCCCTCAAAAAAATGCATTAGATTGGTGAGGCAAGACTTCCCTTCACTAAATCCGTGCTGACTTTGTCTCATCAGTCCATGTTTTTGTATATGCTCTGCAATTTTATTCTTAATAATAGCCTCCACCATCTTGCCCGGCACCGACGTCAGACTCACCGGTCTATAATTTCCCGGATCTCCTCTGGAACCCTTCTTAAAAATCGGAGTAACATTGGCTACCCTCCAGTCTTCCGGTATTACACTCGATTTTAGGGACAGATTGCATATTTCTAACAGTAGCTCCGCAAGTTCATTTTTTAGTTCTATTAATACTCTGGGATGAATACCATCAGGTCCCGGTGATTTACTACTCTTCAGCTTGCTGAACTGACCCATTACATCCTCCAAGGTTACAGAGAATTTGTTTAGTTTCTCCGACTCCCCCGCTACAAATATTCTTTCCGGCACCGGTGTCCCCCCCAAATCCTCCTCGGTGAAGACCGAACGAAAGAATTCATTTAATTTCTCCGCTATGGCTTTGTCCTCCTTGATCGCCCCTTTAACACCATTTTCGTCCAGCAGCCCAACCGACTCTTTGGCCGGTTTCCTGCTTTTAATGTATCTAAAAAAATTTTTACTATGTATTTTTGCTTCCAACGCTAATTTCTTCTCAAAGTCCTTTTTTGCATCCTGAACTTTTCCTTGACCAGATATTTGTTCAGGGCCCTTAGGTCTAGGATGGGACGCATCCCCCCTGTTTTCTTTTCCACAAGGAAGTACCTGGAATAGAATCCCAGCCCTTCTTGCCCGGATGGTACAGGCTCGACCGCATTGGCGCTGAGAAGGGCGGAGAGTTCCTCTGCAAGTACCTGCTTGTGCTGGAAGCTGTAAGACTGAGCTCCCGGTGGGCAATTTGGAGATTTGGAGGCCAAATTGAGGGTGTATCCTTGCCGGACTATTTGAAGAAACCAACGGTCGGAGGTTATAAGAGGCCACCTGTGGTGAAAAACTTTCAACCTCCCCCCGACCGGCAGATCGCTCGGCACTGACACGTTGATGTCGGCTATGCTCTGCTTTTGCTGGGGAGCCGTGGGGCCTTGCTGAGGCGCACGCTGCTGACGAGAGCGAGCACGCTGGGGCTTAGCCTGGGCCGCAGGCTGTCGAGGAGGATTGTACCTACCTTACCAGAAGAGTACAGAACAGTCTTCCTTCCCCCATAAAAACGTCTACCTGTGGAGGTAGATGCTGAAGGCTGCCGGCGGGAGAACTTGTCGAAAGCGGTATCCCGCTGGTGGAGCTGCTCTACCACCTGTTCGACTTTCTCTCCAAAAATATTGTCCGCTCGGCAAGGGGAGTCCGCAATCCGCTGCTGGATCCTATTCTCCAGGTCGGAGGAACACAGCCATGAGTGTCTGCGCATCACCACACCTTGAGCAGCGGCCCTGGACGCAACATCAAAGGTATCATATACCCCTCTGGCCAGGAATTTTCTGCACGCCTTCAGCTGCCTGTCCACCTCCTGAAATGGCTTGGCTTGCTCAGGAGGGAGCTTGTCCACCAAGCCCGCCAACTGCCGCACATTGTTCCGCATATGTATGCTCGTGTAGAGCTGGTAAGACTGGATTTTGGCCACGAGCATAGAAGAATGGTAGGCCTTCCTCCCAAAGGAGTCTAAGGTTCTAGAGTCCTTGCCCGGGGGCGCCGAAGCATGCTCCCTAGAACTCTTAGCCTTCTTTAGGGCCAGATCCACAACACCAGAGTCGTGAGGCAACTGAGTGCGCATCAGCTCTGGGTCCCCATGGATCCGGTACTGGGACTCGATCTTCTTGGGAATGTGGGGATTACTTAGAGGCTTGGTCCAGTTCGCCAGCAATGTCTTTTTTAGGACATGATGCATGGGTACTGTGGACGCTTCCTTAGGTGGAGAAGGATAGTCCAGGAGCTCAATCATTTCAGCCCTGGGCTCGTCCTCCACAACCACCAGGAAGGGGATGGCCGTAGACATCTCCCGGACAAAGGCCGCAAAAGACAGACTCTCGGGAGGAGAAAGCTGCCTTTCAGGGGAGGGAGTGGGATCAGAAGGAAGGCCATCAGACTCCTCGTCACAGAAATATCTGATGTCCTCCTCCTCCTCCCACGAGGCCTCACCATCGGTATCAGACACAAGCTCATGAACCTGTGTCTGAAGCCGTGCCCGGCTCGACTCCGTGGAAACACGGCCACGGTGGGAGCGTCGAGAGGTAGACTCCCTCGCCAGCACCGGCGAAGCTCCCTCCGCGGGAGGCGACCGCAGTCGGTACCGCAAGCGGCACCAATGTCGGAGACCTCACCCTGGGCAAGGGGCCAGCTGGCGCCTCACTCGACGGTACCGGTGGCGCAAGCACCCCCGGTACCGGAGGGGAAGGGCGCAACAGCTCTCCCAGGATCTCCGGGAGAATTGCCCAGACTCTCGTGCAGAGCGGCTGTGGAGAAAGACATGGAAGCCGATGCAGGCGTCGAGGTCAGGGTCTGTTCCGGGCATGTTGGCTGTTCCGGGCTGTCCAAGGTGGAGCGCATCGACACCTCCTGAACAGAGGGTGAGCGGTCCTCCCGGTGCCGATGCCTACTGGGTGCCGACTCCCTCGGCGACCCAGAGCTCTCGGTACCGATGCGGGAAGGAGACCGGCGTCGATGCTTCTTTGATTTTTTCAAACGAAGCATGTCACCGGAGCTTCCCGGCACCGATGAGGAGGACGTAGAATCCAGCCGTCGCTTCCTCGGGGCCGAGGCCGAAGAAGGTCGGTCTCGGGGGGGCTGTACCGCAGGAGCCCTCAGGGTAGGGGGAGACCCACCCAAAGGCTCACCGCCACCAGCAGGGGAATGGACAGCCCTCACCTGCACTCCAGTCGAAGCACCACCGTCCGACGACATCAGCACTAGTGGAGGTCCCGGTACCACCGACGCCAACGCAGCCTTCCGATGTCTCGGTACCGACGATGCAGAGGGTCGATGCCTCGATGCAGTCGATGCAGCCGATGCCGAGATTGAAGGTCTTGGAGCTGTCGACGCCGAAGCACTCAATGCCCTCGGTGCTGTTGCCGACGAAGAGCCCGAGAACAACACATTCCATTGGGCCAATCTCGCTACCTGAGTCCTTTTCTGTAAAAGGGCGCAAAGACTACAGGCCTGTGGGCGGTGCCCAGCCCCCAGACACTGAAGACACGATGCGTGCCTATCAGTGAGCGAGATTACCCGGGCGCACTGGGTGCACTTCTTGAAGCCGCTGGGAGACTTAGATGACATGGGCGGAAAAATCACGCCGGCGAAATCAAAACTCGTAATGGCGAAATAGGCACCAAAAATAGGGAGAGAAAAAACCCGAACCGAGGCCTCAAAAAGGCCTACTCCGAAAGCGAAAGGAAACTTACGCGGGGCAAAAGCTGGAAACACGGGAAAGGGGTAAAGACCGTAAAGGTTTTTCTCTATTTTTTTTTTTTTAGCGAAAAACGCGAAGACGCGCGAGGGTCAACTTTGAGGGGCGCGAAATGGCGCAAAACACGACCGTCCCGAGCGCGGACAAAAGAAGACTTACGAACACGAGCCGGTTCGGGTGGGAAGACGGCTGCGCATGCGCGGTGCGCATCGGCGCGCAAGGACTAGCAAAGGCCTTTGCTAGTGAAGTTTCCAATTGGAGGGGCTGCCGTGGACGTCACCCATCAGTGAGAATAAGCAGCCTGCTTGTCCTCGGAGAAATGATGTTTCACAACTTTTTATTTTCACCCTCAAATGTCATACCCACCTCCCTGGCAGCAGTATGCAGGTCCCTGGAGCAGTTGTTAGGGGGTGCAGTGGACTTCAGGCAGGTGGACCCAGGCCCATCCCCCCCCCCTACCTTTTACAATTGTGCTGCTTAATGCTTAGTCGTCCAACCCCCCAAACCCACTGTACCCACATGTAGGTGCCCCCCTTCACCCCTTAGGGCTATAGTAATGGTGTAGACTTGTGGGCAGTGGGTTTTGAGGGGGATTTGGGGGGCTCCTCACACAAGAGAAGGGTGCTATGCACCTGGGAGCTCTTTTACCTTTTTTTTTGTTTTTGTAAAAGTGCCCCCTAGGGTGCCCGGTTGGTGTCCTGGCATGTGAGGGGGACCAGTGCACTACGAATCCTGGCCCCTCCCACAAACAAATGCCTTGGATTTATTCGTTTTTGAGCTGGGCGCTTTCATTTTCCATTATCACTGAAAAACAAAAACACCCAGCTCACAAATTGTCGAATAAAACAAGGACGTCTATTTTTTTCGAAAATACGGTTCGGTCCGCCCCTTCACGGACCCGTTCTCGGAGATAAACGCCCATGGAGATAGACGTTTTCGTTCAATTATGCCCCTCACTATCTCCTATCCCATGACTTTCGTCTGGTACTTCATGAAGTATTTTGTCAAACGCCTTTTGAAAATCCAGATACACAATATCGACTGGCTCACCTTTATCCACATGTTTGTACGCTCCTTCAAAAAAAATGTAATAGATTGGTGAGGCATTAATCCATGCTTTTGAATATGCTCTGTAATTTTGTTCTTTATAATAGTCCCTACCATTTTGCCCAGCACTGATGTCAGGCTCACCGGTCTATAACAGTGGCGTAGCCAGACCTGACTTTTTGGGTGGGCCCAGAGCTAATATGGGTGGGCACTATGTAAATAGGTATGAGTAGTGTTTCTTGAGCTACTACAAAATAATGCCTTAGAATGCTACCCTGCATCAATATAAACCACATACATACTTAAAAAAACCAATATTTGTAAATATAGCTACATTATGCCATATCAAACTTGACCAAACGTAAGTCTACTATAATGGCAAACATCTCAACACACATAACAGGATCCTGCATTATAATTACAGCAATGACAGATAACCATGTATTCAAATTCTGGTAGCACCTCAATAATGGCAACAAAATCCCGTCACTGCCACCGCATCAGTCCACCCGGAGAAAACTGCCTACATTTTTTTTTATTCAACCTAGGTACTGCAGAGACCATCCCCACCCAAAAACCCACCAACATGAGAAATAGACAGCTTTTTAAAAATTAACCTGGGCACTATTAAAATTTATTGTCGATGAATTTCTGGGTGGGGATGGGCCATAGGCGGTCGGTGGCCCAACTGTTTGGGGAGGCTAAAGGGGACAGGGTCAGAGGTGGGGCTTACATCCATAACTTCTACAGAATACATCCAAAACTACTTTTTATTTTCTCATTTCCATCTTCCAAAATTCCAGACAGCAGATGTACAGAGCAGGACCCAAAGCAGTCCAAAACAAGTAAAATCAGAAATGGCATAGTTTACACCTCATTGCTTAACCAACCTTAGGCTTCACGTTTAGGTTTAAAAAGCAAAACCATGTGCATGTAAAGACTGGATAAACAAATTAAAACGAAGTTTAAAGTGCCCTTAATATATAATACTTGATAGCAGTAATGAAACAGTGATGGAATATTCACATAGCAAGCAACTTGAGCCAACAGATTTATTTTCCATTGAACATAATTAACTTTGTATGAACTTGGCGGCTAATAGTGTGCTGAACTGTACACATTTAGACTGACTCGACAGACCTTCCGCATGACGGAAGCCCTTCCCTCATTATTCAATACCTCTTTGTGAAATACTAGTAATAAAAAAGGCAAGTGAATTTTTTATAATATACCACTGCAATCTTCAAAACAAAAAAATCCACAAAACAAAAGGAGCAGGTTCCCAAATGCCATCTTTTTCTTTTGATGTAGGCTCCTTCAATTTAGTTAATATTTTTTTAAATTATACTCATAAATAGTAAGCCTGATTGTTAAGCATCTGATTCTCATAACATGATGTCTGTTTCGGAGGCCTTTTATTAAGTGAAAACATCTCTTAATGAATACAGGGAGTCCCTATAGCCAGCACCTCCAAATGACACAATGAATTAAAATTTAGAACAAATTGCATATTGTAACTGATAAAACCAATACTTCCTCTATGTACATCCTCATGCTACACAAGCTGGCATGTTTAAAAATATAAGTGAGATGCTACCAATGATAAAGAATGACAGTGGGGATAGAGCAGGCTCTCTCCCTCAGTCCTACTCCTTGCTCCTTCCTCCCTCCTTGGTTCCAATCTGTCCCGCTCCTTCCCAACCCCTCCCCTCCCCCAAAGAAGCAGTCAGACTCGGATACTTGCCTTCGTTTCTACGATGCAGATTAGTCTGCCTGATTAATCGTCCATTTTCAGTTTGGTTAAACTGAGGTGAATCGGAGGTGGTCAGAGCAAGTTGTTAGCGTGTTGTTGTTCAATCGGCGGCCATTTTTATTCAATGATCATTGCATTCTTCCTTTTTATTTAGCGATAGCACAGAGGTAAGATCCAGTGGCAGGGGGGGGGGGGATTTTTTGCGTTGCATCATAGGGCCAGGGCAAGGCCGAGTAGCTAGTGAGGCAGGCCTGCTGTAATCGCTAGGGTGGGAGTGCAGCGTAGCATGTGCCGTGCAGTTGAACCTGCTTTTAACAAACTAGAGCGGCGCAGACGATGGATGAGACGGCGCGGGATGGCAATTATGCATTGCTGGCCGAGCGGAGCAGAAGTCAGATTTAGAAGAGATGCCAGTGCGGCTGCCCGAGACTAAAAAGCAGGTGGGAGGTAGCTGAGTGGGCCGGCACCGCCGCGAGGCATAAAGACAGTGGCTGCTGCTTTTAAACTGGGTGGGCCTGAGCTAAGATTGGGTGGGCCTGGGCCCACCCAGGCCCACCCGTAGCTACGCCCCTGGTCTATAATTTCCCGGATCTCCTCTGGAACTGTTCTGCTTCCAAATGGGCAGATGAGAGACAAAGTTTTGTGTCACATAATCTGAATCAGTGCATATGACTAGTTCCCTAATTCCTCTCTGAACTGCAGACTGTACGGCCACCAGGGCTGCAACTATCTCAGCATACTGGTTTGTCTGGGAACCCAAGCTGTGCTGCAAAGTCTCTTCGGGAATGGATGGATTCCATACCACTCCCACACCTGCAACCAACTCATGGTCTGGGTCATGGCGGTAAGCACAACCATCCACATAGACCTTGGGCATTGTATCACAGATCTTCTCATCATACAGATGGTGCACATGAGGTTCTCTCTCCTGTGGGGGAACATCTGTTTCAGAAATACCTGCAAGGGAATCATGTCCTGCACAGTCATGCAGCTCAGCCATACCTTGGGCTACTACATTATGATGTTTCTGAGCATACCTTATCTCTAAAGGCCATCCTTGGAGAGCCAATGTCCAGGAGACTATCCTGCTGTTGGACACCCGACTGGATTTGATTCGGTCGCTACCCAGGAAACTGACAATTTGATGACACGTTTCCACAATCAGCTTCTCACCTTGGATGTAACTCCGGAAATGTTGCAGATCCCATACCGTGGTCCACAAGGATTTCTCTCAGTCTGAATACTTCTTTTCCACTTCCGATAGGCCTTTGCTAGCATAGGCCACAACCCGCTTATCAGAGTCATATTTCTAATACAGGACAGCACTCATGGAGTGATTGGAGTATCCCAGGTCGACGCAGAACTCACGACCCCCCTCAGGGTATGCGAGACATGGAAAGCGGCTAAGCTGATCCTTCAGCCCCTGCATAGCAGATTCCTGCTCTGGACCCCACGCCCAGGGTGTATCTTTCTTCAATAGCTTGACCAAGGGTCAGGTGATCTCCGCATAATCAGCTATGAACTGTCTGGAATAATTGCATATTCCCAGAAAGGAACGAAGTTCTGTCAAATTAGTGGGTTGTTTCAGCTGCTGTAAGGCCTGAACTCGCTTCTTCTGAGGTCGCAGACCCTCCGCAGAAATTTCATACCCTAGGTAATTCAGCGATTTCCTGCACCATTGTCCTTTGGCTAAAGTGAGTTTAGCTCCAGCATCTGTCAGCTGTCTGAAAACATGCTCGATCTCTGCCATGTGATCTTGGAATGTGGGGCTTTTGATCAGAATGTCATCCACGTAGACCACAGTTCCTCGAGCTTCAGCATCGGGAAGTGCTTTATGGAGGAAGATGTTGAATTCAGCAGGTGAATTGAGAAAGCCAAAGGGCGTTCTGTTCCACGTATACTGTTTCTTCCCAAAAGTGAAAGCCAGTTTATACTGATCATCAGGATGCACAGGTACGGTCCAAAACCCTGATGCCAAGTCTAAACTGGTGAAATATTTCGCCCCTTTAATGGTAGCAAGACTCTGATCCAGCGGAGCCATCGGCCACCTGGACAACGGCACACGCTTATTCAGCTGACGGTAGTCCAGTGCAATTCTCCAGCTGTTGTTCTTCTTCAGGATGGGCCACAGAGGTGAGTTGTATGTGCTGTTGCATTGCCTAATGATGCCCCTGGCCTCCAAAGTGTTGAGAATCTCTTGCACGGATTCATTGGAAGCTTACTATTTGGGTTTGTAGGCACTCTGGTGACATGCAGGTCTGTAAGGCCACAGTCATACGAGTCTACAGCAAAAAGTTCCTTGTATTTGTACAGCAACTCAGTCAACTGCATCTTCTCTGTGTCAGTAGTACAAGCATCAGCCTGTTCAACTTGCTCTTTCACCATAGCATCAAACTCTGAGCAAGGCTAGTTGGATGGAATTTCCACTTGCTCCTCTATCTCCTCCTGCAAAGATGAAGTTTCAACAGATTTCACCAGTCTGGACTTCTGGGGTAAAGGCATCCGTCTGGACAAAATCAAGAAGTCGTCTTCCAACTGCACTTGTGAATCCGTTGCATCATATGGCCACATGAACTCCAGAGATATGAGGCCTCTGGGAGAGGTAGACAGACAGTCAGTTGTCTCCCCCCCCTCCCCCCCCCGGCAGGTGTTCCAAACGGAGGGCAACCTGCCAATAATAGGCAAACTTACCTCGACTTCAGGAAAAGACGCTCCCACCAAAAATCCAAACGGGTCTCCTTTGGACACCACAACTTCCTCTGACTGCAAATTGGTGACCAACAGGTGAAAAGGAGCATCCGTTGCCTCCAAACATGGTACAACACCGGTGGACAACCCTAGGTCACGAAAATGGGAATGAGGGTTGAAAAACACCATTTTATCCAACAGGCGCTCTCCCTGTGCAAGGCGGAGCTTGATGGAAAAGTTCCTCACTCTTGCCGGGATGATCACCTCTTCTTCACAGACTACTTCACAGACCTGAGGTATGGTCTGTCCAGATTGTAAACTAACAGGCGTTGACTCAGATTCCACTGGGCTGCCGTCCAGTCTGCTCCACAGGACAAGATTCACCAAGTCCACATAAACTCCCAGTCGCACAAGGCAATCGGAGCCCAGACATAAGGGCTGTTGTAGGCCTTTGACCACAGAGAAGTGGTGGGTGAACGACTTCTGTCCCACCGTCAAAGGAAGACTGCACTTTCCCACTAGCGGCCTGGCACCTAGTCCAGGTACTTCTATCAAAGTGGAGGAACTCTTACTGAAGGGAAGTGGCATAGACTTGCGGAGATGGTAAAACAGGGTGTCACTGATGAAGGAGACGTCACTAGGCACCAGCAACTTGGACTGAAATGTTTGGCTATCAGCTATCTGGACCAGAATGGTGTACGCATCATCCTTCTGTTGGATGTCAGTCAACCAGCGCGGATGTGGTGGGTCAGGACTGGAAGTGGAAGTCTTGGTCTCTTGAGGTTGGTCCGTAGCTTCCTCTGGGGAGTCAATTGCTATAGGCAAGTCATTCAGAATAATCTCCAAGTTGTCATCCTTTAGAACAATGTCAGCTATCCGATCCGTCTGGACGCGAATTACTTCTTCATGTTGTTTCCCCCCCCATGGTGCCCCACACAATTGAAGCTCCCAGGTGTGAGGGTCTTCAGAATTCTGGAAATGGATTCAAATTTGGGAATACTTAAGTCCCACAGAACTGGAACCACTGACTCTGCTCATATGCCTTACTTTTCCATATGGAAGGGGGTCTGAAACTTGGGCCCAGATTACCTCATGGCGCAAATCCAAATCAGCCCACAATCTTCTCAGAAGATCAATTCCAATTAAGAATTCTTCACCAGGCCAGGTAGTAATTATAGCAGGGTGTTTGGTGTACATTTCCCCGAGCTGTAAGGAAAGCCACACCTGACCTACAGTACCAATGTTCTGCTTGCCATAAGTCTCCAGTGAGAATTTGCATGGGGTGACACGCAGCCTATCTTGACCCTCCCCTAAAGATGCCTCAAG
The DNA here is from genome assembly GCF_901765095.1 of Microcaecilia unicolor. NCBI lineage: Eukaryota > Metazoa > Chordata > Amphibia > Gymnophiona > Siphonopidae > Microcaecilia > Microcaecilia unicolor. Next base: position 79,411,843 of record NC_044038.1, on the reverse strand, counting down.
TTTCTGAAACAGGCCTTGGGTAATCAAAGTCACCTCCGAGGCCGTATCCAGTAGACCCTGACAGGAAAATGTCTGTTGAAGTAATATATCCATGGTATATCTGGAACCTTTAGGAGTCAGTTTACCCAAAAAGTACCTGGTCTCCTGGCTTGAGTCACAGAACAGAGGCCTTTCCTGGTCCGCGGGCTGGGCATCAGCATTGGGCAACGAGGGCTCCTCACTGACGGATGATAAAGCATCTACATGAACAGTGGGCATGTTGGTAGGTGACGCAGGAGCCAAGCTTAGTCATGCTGTTTCTACTTCTGCAGACTCCGGGTGTTCCGAGATTCCAACGGACTTGACACTGGGCCCGGTCTGAGCGGTTGGACCGGGGACCTGGTCCTTATTCCCTGGGTAAGGGTTTCCTCTCTTATGAGAAGATGAGGGATATTGCGAGGCTCCAGAATTTGAACCCTGCTGTTTAGCCCGCAGTGCTTTTATTTGGCCTTCTAGGGCCCTAATCTGCTCCTCAGGGTCAGGACTCCGATGCGTAGCTATCGTTTGATCAAGCTGTGCCTGCAAGTTCCTGATCTTCTCCTGAGCCCACTGTCTCTGATTATGACGCCTTCTCTGATAATGGGGTTGATCCTCGTGAGCAGTAGGAGGCGCTGTGTCCCTCGGCTGGTGTGGTTGGTTACTGCCGCCATGGGACTTTCCAGAGAAAGTGTGGAGGTAACAGCACAACACTGGGTTGGACCCCCGGGCTGCGGTTCTTTGATGCGGGTCTGGGTGTCGCCCCCGCGGGTGTTGTGCGACACATATCAAAAACCTCCTCTGCCCGCTTCAACGGAACGGCGAATGGTTCTTTCTGGTAACCTGCTAAAGACACTTTCACGTGGTTGGGCAGGCCTTTCACAAAAAGGGTCCTAAAATCTCCAAATTCAAGGTCTTTGGTCTCTGGGTCCGCCCCCCCCTTCGTAAAATACCTCCTTCAGGCGATAGGCCCATTCATGTGGACTCTCATTTGGGCCACAGCACATATTATATGCTGCCCTCTTGGCCTCTGTGGGATCCGCGAACTGGCCATACCACTTCTTCAGGGTCTGTTCCACTGTGGATAAATCATTATGCTCGGCTAAAATAGCTTTTAAATATGTTTGGCACTCAGCCGCAAACGTCCACTTCAGTAGAGCTCTTTTATCTGATTCGGCATGAACCTGTAATTCGTCAAAAAGGTCACGCACGCTATCCAGGTGAGCGTGTATGGTTACCCCTGAAGACTCTTTAAAAGGTACAATCATAGAGCGAAATGTTCTCATTGTTTGGTTGTGCTGATCTCTAGATAAAGGAGTAACTTTGGGAGTCTGAGAGGAATTCCGCTGTTCACCAGTAGGGGTAGTGTACAGGGATGCGGGTGTGCTGCTGATGTCATCAAGTATGGCCGGGGGCGGTGACCTCCTTGGGAGGGACACCGACCCACGCTTACTGGTGACCTCATCGGATTGGGCAGAGAGCTGTGCCTTTCTTGGGCGGAGCATGTGTGTAATGGTACCGGTGTCTACATCAGATAGTGCACTAAGCTGTGTCCCTCTTGGGCGTGGCATAGGTGTCTCCACCCTGTGGGCCTCACCAAGAGATATAGTGTTCCTTGACCGGACTGGGCGGAGCCTAGGCTCCTGCATGCCGTCGTAAGTCTCAGGAACTATGGTACTGTACCGGGGAGGGGCTTACTTCGACTGATCCCTGGAGCCTAACTGAGGGTCCAGTTGCTGATCATATCTCGGGTACCGATCAGGCAGTCTGGCCGGTTCCAGCGAAGGACTGGGGAACTGGGAATCATCACTGTCTAACAACCCAATAGGCATTACAGTAGATTCATAGTGCAGACTATCTATCACCTTACTCATAGCATCCAACTCTCCTTTGTGCAATTCTAAGGCATTAACACAGTCATCATCATCCTGCAGGGCTTGGTGTAGCCTCTGCGTGAGCTCCCTATTTTTCTCCCATAAATCAATCACTTCTAGACCAGCTTTGTACTTCTCCTGCTGGGCGGAGCTAAGGCTATCTCTTTCCTGCTTCAACTCTAGCCGCAGAGCAGCAAGAGACTCCTGGGAGTTTACTGTCTCTTCCTGGTAGAGAAACCGAAGCCGGTCTATCTCTTGCTGCCTCACGCCCAACTCGTGACCCATATCAGCTACCCACTGAGCGCGAGAGCACAGAGAAGACTCTTTCTGCTTAAGTTCTTTACTCAAGGAGAGGGCATGTTCTTCCCATTTCAATTTTTCAATCTAAATAGCAGAGCATTTTTCTGTGAGCACAACACATTCGACGCATGCCTAATCCTGGGTGCCTTCGGCACCTCACTTATCCTTATCAGCTGCCTGTGCAATTAACTCAGCCTTCTCCCGTTGCAGACCCTCAACCGAGTCCTGCAACTGTTTTAAATTCGCATGGAGGGATAGACGGAGGTGTGAGTCATACTCTTTAATTGCCAGGAGGATACAGCTTAATTCAGCTAGCTCTGGGACAGTGAGGCGGGCTTTATTTGTTATGACCCGATTAATTGCTCCCGAGTAAACTGCTGAACTGTTTTGGTCCTCATTATGAAACAGATTAAATAATGCTGTAATGGTCAAGTCTTGTTTTGGTTTAGTTTTCACCAAAGGAACCAGAATTTCCAGAGCTTGTAATTCAACTTCACTTAGCGTAACTTTAGGAGCTGACATGGTAGCTGATGTGTGAGCTAACCTAAACACTCTAAGATTTACTGCTCAGCCTCAGCAGCTAGAATTCGCAAAGAAACCTGATCCAGCCAAGATTTATTGCACTGCTTCAAGCAGGCAGACTTCTCTCACACAGAAATCTGACTCAGCGCAGCTTCTCCCCCCCCCCCCCCCCTCCTCCTGCACGTCTGTAAGAACAGTTGCAGTGAGACAGAGAGGAGAGAAAAAAAAATCACAGCGAATGACTTCAGCTTGAAATACCAGAGTTCAGTGAAATTAGACAGACAAATATGCACAGAAGCAAATCTCTCTCACAGAAGAAAAACAAACCGGAAACTTTTTTCTCAACTTTTAGAGATCCCTTAGGAACGAGCCCCCATATCTGTAGGATCTTTATCACAGCTAATAAATTATCTGCGTCCAAGATTCCCAAACAAAACTATCTGCACACAGACTGCTCAGCACTCGGTCTAGGGGGCGGGAACCTTGGATTAGAGCCTATACAGTTCTTCCGAGAGAAAGGAATGTGACTAGAAAAGCAAGCTGATATATATATATTAGATTTATTATGGTATATCAGGTAAGAAAATATAGCTAAGGTATACAAAATAGAACTCTGCAAAGCTTTGGCTAAATACAAAATTACTGGCTGATAAAACTTACACTCATACGTCACACTACTAAACACTAATTCTTACTGGTTACCAGATAATATTACACCACTGATAAGTCACACTATGTTACGAGGTAGTACAGTTATTAGCAGCTTCTCCTGATCACAAGTATGACGGCACCAGCCTTCTGCTCAGGTAAATACCACTAACTAGCCCCCAACTAGTAGGAAATGAATCACCGTGTTTCTCACCAGGCTGACCTCAGGGTCGTCTTCCGGGAAAGTGAATGATACATACCTGTAGCAGGTGTTCTCCGAGGACAGCAGGCTGATTGTTCTCACGACTGGGTGACGTCCGCGGCAGCCCCCACCAACCGGAAGAAACTTCGCGGGCGGTCCGCACGCAGGGCACGCCCACCGCGCATGCGCGGCCGCCTTCCCGCCCGTGCGCGACCGTTCCCGCCAGTTGAATGACAAGCAAAACAACATGAAAAGCGCAACTCCAAAGGGGAGGAGGGAAGGTAGGTGAGAACAATCAGCCTGCTGTCCTCGGAGAACACCTGCTACAGGTATGTATCATTCACTTTCTCCGAGGACAAGCAGGCTGCTTGTTCTCACGACTGGGGAATCCCTAGCTCTCAGGCTCACTCAAAACAAGAACCCAGGTCAATTGAACCTCGCAACGGCGAGGGTATAACAAAAATTGACCTACGAAGAACAACTAACTGAGAGTGCAGCCTGACCAGAATAAATTCGGGTCCTGGAGGGTGGAGTTGGATTTACACCCCAAACAGATTCTGCAGCACCGACTGCCCGAACCGACTGTCGCGTCGGGTATCCTGCTGGAGGCAGTAATGTGATGTGAATGTGTGGACAGATGACCACGTCGCAGCCTTGCAAATCTCTTCAATAGTGGCTGACTTCAAGTGGGCCACTGACGCTGCCATGGCTCTAACACTATGAGCCGTGACATGACTCTCAAGAGCCAGCCCAGTCTGGGCGTAAGTGAAGGAAATGCAATCTGCTAGCCAATTGGAGATGGTGCGTTTCCCGACAGCGACTCCTAGCCTGTTAGGGTCGAAAGAAAAAACAATTGGGCGGACTGTCTGTGGGGCTGTGTCCGCTCCAAGTAGAAGGCCAATGCTCTCTTGCAGTCCAATGTGTGCAACTGACGTTCAGCAGGGCGGGTATGCGGCCTGGGGAAGAATGTTGGCAAGACAATTGACTGGTTAAGATGGAACTCCGACACCACCTTCGGCAGGAACTTTGGGTGGGTGCGGAGCACTACTCTGTTGTGATGAAATTTGGTATATGGAGCATGAGCTACTAGGGCTTGAAGCTCACTGACCCTACGAGCTGAAGTAACTGCCACCAAGAAAATGACCTTCCAGGTCAAGTACTTCGGATGGCAGGTATTCAGTGGCTCAAAAGGAGGTTTCATCAGCTGGGTGAGGACGACGTTGAGATCCCATGACACTGTAGGAGGCTTGATAGGGGGCTTTGACAAAAGCAAGCCTCTCATGAATCGAACTACTAAAGGCTCTCCAGAGATGGCTTTACCTTCCACACGATAATGGTAAGCACTAATCGCACTAAGGTGATTCCTTACTGAGTTGGTCTTGAGGCCAGACTCTGATAAGTGCAGAAGGTATTCAAGCAGGTTCTGTGCAGGGCAAGAACGAGGTTCTAGGGCCTTGCTCTCACACCAGACGACAAACCTCCTCCACTTGAAAAAGTAACTCTTTTTAGTGGAATCCTTCCTAGAGGCAAGCAAGACACGGGAGACACCCTCAGACAGACCCAACGCAGTGAAGTCTACGCCCTCAACATCCAGGCTGTGAGAGCCAGGGACTGAAGGTTGGGGTGCAGCAACGCTCCGTCGTTCTGCGAGATGAGAGTCGGAAAACACTCCAATCTCCACGGTTCTTCTGAGGACAACTCCAGAAGAAGAGGGAACCAGATCTGACGGGGCCAAAAGGGCGCTATCAGAATCATGGTGCCGTGGTCTTGCTTGAGCTTCAGTAAGGTCTTCCCCACCAAAGGTATGGGAGGATAAGCATACAGGAGGCCGGTCCCCCAATGAAGGAGAAAGGCATCCGACGCCAGTCTGTCGTGTGCCTGTAGTCTGGAACAGAACAGAGGCAGGTTGTGGTTGGTCTGAGAGGCGAAAAGGTCCACCGAGGGGGTGCCCCACTCTCGGAAGATCTTGCGTACCACTCTGGAATGGAGCGACCACTCGTGCGGTTGCATGACTCTGCTCAGTCTGTCGGCCAGACTGTTGTTTACACCTGCCAGGTATGTGGCTTGGAGGAGCATGCCGAACAGGCAAGCCCAACGCCACATGCCGACGGCTTCCTGACACAAGGGGCGAGATCCGGTGCCCCCCTGCTTGTTGGTGTAATGCATTGCAACCTGATTGTCTGTCCGAATTTGAATAATTTCGTAGGACAGCCGGTCTCTGAAAGCCTTCAGTGCGTTCCAGATCGCTCGGAGCTCCAGGAGGTTGATCTGCAGATCCTTTTCCTGGAGGGACCACAGACCCTGGGTGTGAAGCCCATCGACATAAGCTCCCCACCCCAGGCGAGATGCATCCGTCGTCAGCACTTTCGTGGGCTGCGGAATTTGGAATGGACGTCCCAGGGTCAAATTGGTCTGGATGGTCCACCAGAGCAGTGAAGTGCGGCAACTGGTGGAGAGGCGGATGACATCTTCTAGATTCCCAGTGGCCTGAAACCACTGGGAAGCTAGGGTCCATTGAGCAGATCTCATGTGAAGACGAGCCATGGGAGTCACATGAACTGTGGAGGCCATATGACCCAGAAGTCTCAACATCTGCCGAGCTGTGACCTGCTGAGACGCTCTGGTCTGCGAAGCCAGGGACAGGAGGTTGTTGGCCCTCGCTTCTGGGAGAAAGGCCTGAGCTGTCTGGGTATTCAGCAGAGCTCCTATGAATTCCAGAGACTGTGTTGGCTGGAGATGGGACTTTGGGTAATTTATCACAAACCCCAGCAGCTCCAGAAGATGAATAGTGCACTGCATAGACCGGAGGGTTCCTGCCTCCGAGGTGCTCTTGACCAGCCAATCGTCGAGATATGGGAACACGTGCACTCCCAGCTTGCGTAGGTATGCCGCTACCACCACGAGGCACTTTGTAAACACTCGTGGGGCAGAGGCGAGCCCAAAGGGCAGCACACAATACTGAAAGTGCCGTGCGCCCAGGCGGAATCTGAGATACTGTCTGTGAGCTGGCAGTATCGGGATTTTAGTGTATGCGTCCTTTAAATCCAGGGAACATAGCCAATCGTTTTTCTGAATCATTGGCAGAAGGGTGCCCAAGGAAAGCATCCTGAACTTTTCTTTGACCAGGAATTTGTTCAGGCCTCTCAGGTCTAGGATGGGACGCATCCCCCCTGTTTTCTTTTCCACAAGGAAGTACCTGGAATAGAATCCCTGCCCTTTTTGCCCGGGTGGTACGGGCTCGACCGCATTGGCGCTGAGAAGGGCGGAGAGTTCCTCTGCAAGTACCTGCTTGTGATGGGAGCTGAAGGATTGAGCTCCCGGAGGACAATTTGGTGGCAGGGAGGCCAAATTCAGGGTGTATCCGCACCGCACTATTTGGAGAACCCACTGGTCGGAGGTTATGAGAGGCCACCTTTGGTGAAAAACTTTTAACCTCCCTCCGACCGGTAGATCGTCCGGCACGGACACTTTGAGGGCGGCTATGTTCCCGTGGATCCAGTCAAAAGCCCGTCCCCGGCTTTTGCTGTGGAGGCGCAGGGGGCTGCTTAGGCGCACGCTGTTGACGAGAACGAGCGCGCTGGGGCTGTCCCTGTGCCTGACGAGGCCTTCGGGCCGGCTGGGTGTACCTACGCTTCGCAAAAGAATAGGGTGCAGCCTGCCGGGCCCGGGAAAAACGTCCACCTGTTGAGGTGGATGCTGAAGGCGCCCGGTGGGAGAGCTTGTCGAGGGCGGTTTCCCGCTGATGCAGTTGGTCCACCAGCTGCTCGACCTTCTCACCGAAAATATTATCCCCCCGGCAAGGGACGTCGGCCAGTCTCTGCTGGGTGCGGTTGTCCAGGTCAGAGGCACGCAGCCATGAGAGCCTGCGCATCACTATACCTTGGGCCGCAGCTCGAGATGCCACATCACAGGTGTCATAGATACCCCTGGACAGGAACTTTCTGCACGCCTTCAGCTGCCTGACCACCTCCTGATAAGGCCTGGACTGCTCCGGCGGGAGCTTATCGACCAGGTCCGCCAGTTGCTTCACATTGTTCCGCATGTGGATGCTCGTATAGAGCTGGTATGACTGGATGCGGGTCACGAGCATGGAGGATTGGTAGGCCTTCCTCCCAAACGAGTCCAGAGTGCGAGACTCCTGCCCCGGGGGCGCCGAGGCGGTATCCCTCGAACTCCGTGCCCTCTTGAGAGCAGAATCCACGACCGCCGAGTCATGGGGCAATTGGGGCCGCATTAACTCTGGGTCAGAGTGGATTCTGTACTGGGATTCCGCTTTCTTGGGAATGGTGGGATTAGATAGCGGTCTCATCCAGTTCCGAAGCAGTGTCTCTTTGAGGACATTGTGCAACGGCACCGTGGAGGACTCTCTAGGTGGTGATGGATAGTCGAGGACCTCGAGCATCTCAGCCCTCGGCTCATCCACAGAGACCACGAGGAAGGGAATGCAGATAGACATATCCCTTACAAAGGAGGCAAAGGAGAGGCTCTCCGGGGGTGAGAGCTTCCTCTCCGGTGAAGGCGTGGGGTCAGAGGGGAGGCCCGCAGACTCCTCTGAGGAGAAATATCTGGGGTCCTCCTCTTCCCCCCACGAGACCTCTTCCTCGGTATCGGACATAAGCTCATGTAGCTGAGTCCTGAACCGGGCCCGGCTCGACGTCGAAGCACCAAGGCCTCGGTGTCGTCGAGCGGTGGACTCCCGCGCCGGCGGGGACGAAGCTCCCTCCATCGACATCGACGGGGACTCCACCTGCGTGGCGGTCGAGACCGGCGCCGCAAGCGGCGGCGGTGTCGACGGCCTCGGCACCGGGCTAGAGCTCGCCGGCGCCACAGTCAACGGCGCCGAGGGCGCAAGCACCCCCGGCGCCGGCACAGTCTGGCGCATCAGCCCTTCCAGGAGCCCCGGAAGGATGGCTCGGAGGCACTCGTCCAGGCCCGCTGCCGGGAAAGACGGTGGGGCCGGTAGAGGTGTCGGTGCCGGAAGCTGCTCGGGTCCAGGAGACTGCACCGAAGTGCTGGGACCCTGACGCGTCGGTACCTCCACAACCGAAGGGGATCTCTCCTCTCGACGAGGACGCTTCGGCGTCGACTCCTCGCTGGCACCGGTATCCTGGTGCATCGAGGGCGATCGATGACGGTGCTTTTTTGACTTTTTGCGGTGCCCGTCATCGACGCCAGGTAGAGCAGAGGAGGAGGAGGTCGATCCCCCTCGGTCCCGAGGAACCGGGTCAGACAGGGTTTGGTCCCGAGGGCCACGGGCCGAGGGAGTGACCGGGGCCGATTGCCCACGCGGCCTCTCACCCCTACCTTCACCGGAGGACCGGCGGGCCGACGGGACCTGTGCTCCTGGGGTCGATGCCATCGGTGCCGATTTCTCGGGCATCGATACCGGTACCGAAGAACCGGCCGTCGATACCGATGCCGTCGAGGTCGACGTCGAGGGGCCGGCGCAAGTTCCAAAAAGACGGTCCCGAAGAACTTGCCTTGCAACCTGAGTCCGTTTCCGGAGACCGAGACACAAGGGACACGACTTGATATTGTGCTCCGGCCCGAGGCACTGGAGGCACCAAGCGTGGGTGTCGGTCTGCGAGATCGGCCGGCCGCACTGACCACACTTTTTAAATCCACTCGGGACCTTCGAGGACATCGACGGAAAAATCGCGTCGGCGAAGTTAAAGTCGTCGATGGTGGCGGAAATCACACCTCGAAAAATAAAACGACCGTGCGGCCACTAGGCCGCAACGCAACGCCCCCGCTAGAAACGAGGGAAAAATGGGAGCGCGTGCTCCTTTTTTTTTTTTTTTTTTTTCTTTTGAAAGAAAGAAAAGGGGAGCGTGCGGCACCTAAATAAAATAAAACAAAGAAGTTTGCGTAAACGCGACGGTTTTTCCGGGGCTGAAAACAGAGAGAGCGGCGAAGGCACGACTCTCTCCAGACGCGGAAAAAAAGGAACTGGCGGGAACGGTCGCGCACGGGCAGGAAGGCGGCCGCGCATGTGCGGTGGGCGTGCCCTGCGTGCGGACCGCCCGCGAAGCTTCTTCCGGTTGATGGGGGCTGCTGCGGACGTCACCCAGTCATGAGAACAAGCAGCCTGCTTGTCCTCGGAGAATGCACGGGACACCTCACAGACTCAAGCTGATATGGCAGCGAGACTTAGTCAGAGCTGGAATAGCACTCTGCAGCAGACAAAGAGGTCACAGGTCACTCAGGGCAGGTACAGCTGAACCATGATACTTTCCTCCAGATACACAGTTCATCAGTTGGTGGACCTTATTAGGTCTCACTGGTCTTCTTTCCACCTCCACCTTCTTCCAAGGCTTCCAACTAACTCCTTTCTTGTTCCCGCTCTTCCCAGTACCTCTTGGTCCGGTGGCTGCAGGAACCAAACTGGATCTTTCTCGGCTCACTGCCTGGCAAGAACAGTCCGTTGTTCTTGACCTTCAAGTTGTTACATTTTGGTATGCATTTTCTGTTTCTCACCCGCCTTGCTGTAACCAGCCTCTCAGGAGATAAGGGGGCCTGGTTTGCCCACAGCATGTCCTTGGAGTTGAGTTTCTGCTGTAATTTTCCACAAGCTGCAAAGCTGTTTCTTGCTGACACAGAGATGTACGGGTCACAGTTTACAGCCTCCATTTTGCTGTCATAGGATTATACAGGCCAAGGCCCGCAAGGTGAGACACACAGGGTAATACTCCTACAGAACCTTTTTTAAAAATTGGTTACATTGGCCACCCTCCAATCTTCCGGTACCACGCTCAATTTTAAAGATAAATTACATATTACTAATAATAGGTCCGCAAGTTCATTTTTCAATTCTATGAGTACTCTTGGACAAATACCATCCAGTACAGGAGATTTGCTACTCTTCAATTGTCAATTGCCCCATTACATCTTCCAGGTTCATAGAGATTTCATTCAGTTTCTCTGACTCATCAGTTTTGAATACCATTTCTGGCACCATTATCTCTCCCAAATCTTCCTCAGTGAAGACCAAAAGAATTTATTTAATCTCTCTGCTATAGCTTTGTCTTCCCTGATTGCCCCTTTTACCCCTCGATCATCTAGCAGTCCAATTGATTCTTTTGCCAGCTTCTTGCTTTTAATATACCTAAAAACAAATTACTGTTTTTGCCTCCAACGCAATCTTTTTTTCGAAGTCCCTCTTTGCCTTCCTTATCAGCGCTTTATATTTGACTTGACATTCCTTATAGTGTTTCTTATTATTTTCAGTGGGTTCCTTCTTCCATTTTCTGAAGGATTTTCTTTTAGCTCTAATAGCATCCTTCACTTACTTTTTAACCATTCCTGCTGTCATTTGGTCTTCCTTCCTCCCTCCTATTTTAATACACGGAATATATTTAGCCTGGGCTTCAGGATGGCATTTTTGAACAGTATCCATGTCCGATGTAAATTTTTGACCTTCGCAGCCGCTCCTCTAAGTTTTCTTTTTGGAGAACCTGATGCACTGGTAGAGCTACTAGCCCTTTCAGTGCATTGTCAGAAGGTGCTGAAATCTTATCTGTTTGAGGAATTTTTAGTAACAATAATGAGAAGAACTTTGAGATCTTCTGGAAATATCTTGGAATGATACATCTTCCTGGTGAATATCAGGGTCATGATGCTTGTCTCAGTCTTGGGCTGGGCCATCAACAGAAGTTTCCTTATTTAATAGAAACACAGAAAACATAGACAAATGAAGGCAGGTAAAGACCATATGGCCTATCCAATCTACCCATCCATGACATCTACTATCCCTTCTTCTCCCTCAGAGATCTGTGTACTTCCCCCAAGCCTTCTTGGTACAGATTTTGTTTCCACCACTTCTGCCAGGAGGCCAGTTCACGAATTCACCACCCTTTCCATGAAGAAGTATTTCCTCAGGTTACTTCTGTATCTATCCCCTTTCACCTTTATCCTATGCCCCCTCATTCCAGAGCTTCCTTTCAATTGAAAGAGACTTGCCTCCTGTACATTTATACTACGTTACTACACAGGTATTTAAACATCTCTATCATATCTCTCCTCTTCCACCCTTCTTCCAAAGTATATATATTAAGATCTTTAAGTCTCCATATGCTTTATGATGAAAACCACTAACCAATTTAGTAGCTACCCTCTGAACTAACTCCTTCCTGTTTATATCTTTTTGAAGGTGTGGTTTCCAAAACTGCACACAATATTCTAAATCAGGTCTCACCAGAGTCTTATACAGGGGCATCATCACCTCCTTTTTCCTATAGGCCATTTTCTCCCTATGCATCCAAGCACCCTTATAGTATTTGCCATCGACTTTTCTACTTGTCTGGCCACCCAGTCAAAAAAATTAATCAGATCTGTCTGACAACACCTGCCTTTAGTGAAACCATGTTGCATGAAATCCTTTAATACATTTGATTCCAGAAACTTCTCTATTCTGTTTTAAAGCTAAGTTACTTACCTGTAGCAGATGTTTGAGGACAGAAGGCAAATTTTATTTATTTATTTATTGCATTTGTATCCCACATTTTCCCACTTCTTTGCAGACTCAATGTGGCTTACAATAAATCATGGAAAGTGGAAATGTGAGGAGAGTAGACATTTGGTGTTACAGAAGGATTTGGGTTGCATGGTAATGTAATACATAATAGTAGGAAAAAAAGAAAAAACAGAAGGCATTAATTTACATTCAGGGTATATGTGGGAAATTTAGATGACTTGGTCTTTGTGATAGGTCTTGTCGAAGAGATGGGTCTTTAGCAGTTTCTGGAAGTTGGTCAATTCATAGACCGCTTTCAGGTGACGTGGCAGTTCGTTCCAGAGTTGTGCACTCATATAAGAAAAGACTGATGCGTGCATTAGTTTGTACTTTAGACCTTTACAGCTGGGGAAATGAAGATTGAGGAATGTGCGAGAAGATTTTTTAGCATTCCTGGATGGTAGGTCTATCAGGTCTGACATATAGGCTGGAGCATCGCCATGGATGATCTTATGTACTAGGGTGCATATTTTGAACGTGATGCGTTCTTTGAGTGGGAGCCAGTGTAGCTTCTCTCGTAGGAGTTTTGCACTCTCATATTTTGGTTTTCCAAATATAAGTCTGGCTGCCGTGTTCTGAGCTGTTTGGAGTTTTTTGAGTATTTGCTCTTTGCAGGCAGCGTAAAGTGAGTTGCAGTAATCTAGATGGTTGAGTACTAATGATTGTACCAGATTACGCAAGACTGTCATCGGGAAGAATGGTCGTACTCTTTTTAATTTCCACATTGATTGGAACATCTTTTTGGTTGTGTTTTTCGCGTGATTTTCAAGCGTTAGGTGCCAGTCAATGGTAACTCCGAGAATTTTCAAGGTTTCCGAGATGGGTAGGTTTAATTTTGGTGTGTTGATGGTGGTGAATTTGTTCGTATTGTGTTGAGAGGTAAATACTAGGCATTGGGTTTTTTCTGCATTGAGTTTTAACTGAAAGGCATCTGCCCAGGAGCGCATGATGTGGAGGCTTTGGTTGATGTCATTGGAAATTTCTTTTAGGTCTTGATTGAATGGGATGTAGATCGTTACATCATCAGCATAAATGTAAGGATTGAGGTTTTGGTTGGATAGTAGTTTGGCCAGAGGTGTCATCATTAGGTTGAATATAGTCGGTGAAAGGGGAGATCCCTGTGGAACTCCACATTCAGGTGTCCATGCAGCTGATGTAATCGACTTTGATGTCACCTGATATGAGCGTGTGGTTAGGAATCCTTTAAACCAGTTAAGAACATTGCCTCCGATGCCGAAGTATTCAAGGATGTGTAGTAGGATTCCATGATCAACCATATCGAAGGCGCTTGGCATGTCGAATTGTAGAAGTAATATGTTCTTGCCGGTTGCAAATGAATTTCGTCATGAGCTTAACTAATACTGTTTCAGTGCTGTGATTAGAGCGAAATCCTGACTGGGAATCGTGTAGTATTAAGAATTTGTTTAGATATTCTGTAAGTTGTTTGATTACCATTCCTTCTGTTATTTTGGTTATTAAGGGGATGGATGCAACTGGTCTATAGTTGGTTATTTCGCTTGCATTTTTCTTTGCATCTTTGGGTATGGGGTGAGTAGAATGTTTCCTTTTTCCTTTGGGAAGAGTCCATTTTGTAGCATAAAATTCATGTGTTTCGTTAGGTCTGTGATGAAGTGTTGGGGTGCCAATTTCATAAGGGTATTGGGGCACATATTTAGTTTGCAATGAGATTTGGCGAATTTTTAAGTGTTTGGGAGATAAGATCTTCCGATATTGTCTCAAATTCATTCCAGATCCTATCTGCTGGGTATATTCCAGGGTTTGGGTCTAGGCAATCTAGAAGTGTAGTGTATTCGATGGGGCTAGCAGGTATTTTGAGTCATAGTTGTACTATTTTCTCTTGGAAGTATTTCGCGAGGTTTTCAGCCTCTGGTGTGTCTGTGCTGTTATTCATGACTGGTGTGGTATTTAGTAGTTTATTCACGAGTTGGAAACGTTTGTGTGTGTCCTTGTAATTTGGTCCAATTTCAGTTTTGTAATATAGTCTTTTGGTTTGTCTTATGGTGTATTTATATGTTCTTCGGAGTTGTTTCCATTCATTGAGTGTGGAATCGTCTTTCTTTTTGTTCCATGCACGTTCTAATTTCCTGACTTGTGTTTTGAGTTTTTTCAGTTTTTCATTGAACCACGGTATTGAGTTCTTTCTATGTGAGGTTCTAGTTTGAATTGGGGCGATTTTGTCTAATATTGTTCTGCATCTATCGTCCCAGTCCAGGAGGAATTTGGTTGTGTCTGCCTTTGTTGTCCATTCGTTGTGGTAGATCTATTGCCAGAATATTATCGGGTCTATATTTCCTCTCGTGGTGTAGGTTTGTCGTTCTTGTTTTTTGATTGTGGTTTTCGTTCGCCATTGGAGGGAGATGTATGCTTTGTAGTGATCTGACCATGGTGTGGGTATCCATTTTGTATCTGTCAGTGTGATGTTTAAGTCTGGGTCGAATTTATAAGCAATAATGTCTAGTGTGTGTCCTTTGGTATGTGTTGGTTGTACATTTGGTATGTGAAGATCCCATAGTTGTAGGAATTCTTTGCATTCTTGGGTGCTTGTTGAGGTAAGGTCTTCTAGGTGCAGGTTGATGTCGCCTATTATGATAAGGTTTGAGGTAGAGATGCATGTGTTCGAGATGAAGTCCATGAGGTGTGTTTGAGTGTCTTGCCATTTACCTGGTGGTCTATAGAGTAGGATTGCGTTAAGGTGTTCCTGCAGGTTTGGGTGATTGATTCTGACCGATGCAATTTCAAGTTGAGGTAGGATGGATTCAGCTGTGGTTGTGATAGTAAACTCGGATTTATATATTATAGCTATGCCACCTCCTCTTTTCCCGTTCCTTGTCCAGTGGGTGATTTTGTATCCTGGTGGGCACAAGTCTAGGATTATGGGATCCTTGAGGTCATGGATCCATGTTTCTGTGATGAATAGGAGGTCAGTATTGTCTGTGGTGATCCAGTCTATTATATCCTCTGTTTTTTTTACTACTGATCTAGCGTTTGTATATCCCATGTGGATTGGATGGTACTGTTTGATTCGGGCTGTGGATGTGTTAATCTTTATTAGTTGTCTATCTTCTTGGTGTTTGGTTTTGTTGTTTCCTTTCTTCCCTTTCTGTTGGTTATATCTGTATGTATTTGTTTTTGCTTTCAGTTGGTTGTTGTTCCTTTGGTCTGGTGGGTTGTAGATTAGTTGTCTGTAAGGTTTATTTATAGTGAGTAAATTGTCGTTTTAAGTTGGGAGTGGTCCAGGCGTGGTAGATTACGGGAAGGAAATATATTATCATGAGTAGTTTTTTGGTATTCATGTTGGCTATAGTTCGTGATCGACTTAAACAGTATAGTATAGGCAGTACGGTATGTTCAGTGTGGCGCATTATAAACAGTGCATTATAAGCATTTCAATCTAAACATTGCAACGTAATCTTAAACAGTAATCAGTGCAATATGAGCAGCATATTGTAAGCAATGTAGCTTAGACGGTGAACAATGCACCGTATGCTTCATATAGGCAGTGCCATAGAGCAGTACGGTTTAAGCAGTGCAGTATAATCAGTGCAGCTTAAATATTCTCACACATGGGTAAGGTCATCCACGGAGCCCAGTGAGGACACTGACTAGTGCACTGTCACTTTAAATCTTTGAGGCAGTGCCCCCAACGGGCATGTGCAGGTGCCTTCCTGCCCGACAGTTAAGCACAGGACCAGAAGTATGGTATGAAAGCTAAGAAGACAATGCCTAAAGGAGGCGGGAGGGATGTGAGAATATATGTCTGCTGTCTACTACTACTACTACTACTATTTAGCATTTCTATAGCGCTACAAAGCATACGCAGCGCTGCACAAACATAGAAGAAAGACAGTCCCTGCTCAAAGAGCTTATAATCTAATAGACAAAAAATAAATAAAGTAAGCAAATCAAATCAATTAATGTGTACAGGAAGGAAGAGAGGAGGGTAGGTGGAGGCGAGTGGTTACAAGTGGTTACGAGTCAAAAGCAATGTTAAAGAGGTGGACTTTCAGTCTAGATTTAAAGGTGGCCAAGGATGGGGCAAGACGTAGGGGCTCAGGAAGTTTATTCCAGGTGTAGGGTGCAGTGAGACAAAAGGCACGGAGTCTGGAGTTGGCAGTAGTGGAGAAGGGAACAGATAAGAAGGATTTATCCATGGAGCGGAGTGCATGGGAAGGGGTGTAGGGATGGACGAGTGTGGAGAGATACTGGGGAGCAGCAGAGTGAGTACATTTATAGGTTAGTAGAAGAAGTTTGAACAGGATGCGAAAACGGATAGGGAGCCAGTGAAGGGTCTTGAGGAGAGGGGTAGTATGAGTAAAGCGACCCTGGCGGAAGATGAGACGGGCAGCAGAGTTTTGAACCAACTGGAGAGGGGAGAGGTGTCTAAGTGGGAGGCCAGCAAGAAGCAGATTGCAGTAGTCTAAACGAGAGGTGACAAGGGTGTGGATGAGGGTTTTGGTAGAGTGCTCGGAAAGAAAGGGGCGGATTTTAAGGATGTTGTAAAGAAAGAAACAACAGGTCTTGGCAATCTGCTGGATATGAGCAGAGAAGGAGAGAGAAGAGTCAAAGATGACCCCAAGGTTTCGAGCTGAGGAGACAGGGAGAATGAGAGAGCCATCAACAGAAATAGAAAACGGGGGGAGCGGGGAGGTGGGTTTGGGGGGGGAAATGAGAAGCTCGGTTTTGGTCATATTTAATTCTCACATATGGGACTCACCAGCTACCAGGCTCACAATAAATTATAAGTCTGTAACTAAAAATATAGGTGCCTGGTGGAAATAACGGACCAGAGGGTGGAGTTGGATTTTAAACTGTAAAAAGATTCTGCAGGACTGCATGTCCAAATCAGATATCTTGCCTGGAATGCTGCTCCCAACAGTTGTGAGCAGTGAAGGTGTGGACTTGCAAATGTCTTGAACAGAGGCAGAGCAGAAATTGGCTCTCACATTGTGAGCGATGATCCGTTCATGGAGGTTCAGCCCAGTCTATGTATATGTGTAGAAGATTTAGAGGGGAATAATCGAACGGCGCCGGCGAAATACATGGCTGGCGATGTGTTTTGGCGGTGCCGCAAACAGCTGGCCAGACCCGTATTTTCAAAAAAGATGGCCGACCATCTTTTGTTTCGATAATACGGTTCCGGCCAGCCAAATGCCTTGGATTTGGCCGGCTTCATTTTTTAGCGATAATGGAAAGTTATGTCGGCCATCTCAAACCCTGGCCAAATCCAAGGCATTTGGCTGTGGGAGGAGCCAGCATTTTTAGTGCACTGGCCCCCCTGACATGGCAGGACACCAACCGAGCTCCCTAGGGGTCACTGCGGTGGACTTCAGAAAAGCTCCCATGTGCATAGCTCCCTTACTTTGGGAGCTGAGCCCCCCAACCCCCCCCCCCAAAACCCATTACCCACAAATGTACTGCACCCACTAAAACTGCTCCAGGGACCTGCATACAGCCTCTAGGACTTATTGCTGCTGTATAACTTTGGCACACCAGTTGACACCTGAATCTCTCTGAAAAAGTCCTTTCTTAAATAAGCACGTTTACTCACAGTTAACTGCAGATCAGAGGTTGTGCCCCACTGGCAAAGAGTCCCCTGGTACTAAGATTAGCAGTAGGTCAGAGCTGGCACAATGGTGTACAATGCCCTCTTTCAGCACCATTCAAGGTAATAACTAAGTTCTCTAACGTGGGTAACACAGGAAAGGGAACTAAAACTGGCTTACAAAAATGGCCACTACCGCATGGACTACAACAGGAAACAAAACAGGGCACACTCTGACCCAGTAAGCAGGGGGAAAGCACCAGGAAAGTAGAGCCTACCAACTACCAATACCTACACCCACCACAATGCATTGCTGATGTGACTCTGCAGTGCAAATAACAGAAAACGTGTCACACTCACCCCAGAGCCACATCACAAGCAGGAAAAGGCTGTCGGAGGACAGAACACATTCTACTGTCATGGAAGTGGGTACGGCATTTGAGGCTGGCATACAGGCTGGAAAAAAAGTGTTTAAAGTGGGGTTTTTTTGGTGGGAGGGGGTTAGTGACCACTGGGGGAGTACGGGGAGGTCATCTCCGCTTCCTTCCAGTGGTCATGTGGTCAGTTCGGGCACCTTTTTGAGGCTTGGTCGTGAAAATAAAAGGACCAAGTACACCCGGGGAAATACTGCTTAACGCCGTATTTTGTTTCCATTATCGGCGAAAGCCGGCTATCTGGTAGCCACGCCCATACCCGCCCATGTCCCGCCTTCGCTTCGCCGCCGACACGCCCCTTTGAACTTTCTCCGGCAAGGTGACGAGAAAGCGGCGATGCTGTCAAAAAAAGCAGCTTTCGATTATACCGATTTCGCCGCTTTTCCCAGATCGCCGGCCATCTCCCGATTTGTGTCGGGAAATGGCCGCCGATCACTTTCGATTATGAGCTGGATAGTCAGCCAGCTAAGCAGAGACTGTACGCTTGATGATGAGAATTCCCAACCTGTAAAGGTCAAAGGATACAAAGAGCTGAGAGGACTTCCGATGAGGTTTTGTGCATTCTAGATAGTATGCAAGAGTATGATTTCAATCTAAGGTATGCAGTGTGGCTTAGGAAGGATTCAGGTAGTGCAATGAACTGATTGAGAATCTGGTATAAGGTTGGTCTGCTACGAGCACTTAAAACTCACTGGCTCTTCTGGCAGAATTAAGATCTACTAAGAACACTGTTTTATATGTGAGAAACCTGAGTGAACAGGAACGAAGTGGTTCAAATAGAGATTTCATGAGAGCTGTTAGGATGACATTGAGGTCCCATGCCATTGGAGGTGGCTTGAAAGGAGGTTTGGTATGAAACAAGCCTTTCATGAATCTAATTATTAAGGGATAAACTGAAACTGATTTTAGAATGAAAACCATTGATGTACTCTGAGTTAGCTTTTTTTTCTTTTTTAAATTTAAAGGAAGTTTTATTGAAAACATTCAGAGAAAAAAAAATCACAAAACAAGTCAATGTGACTGATGTACACAGAACCAAACAACATTATTAAGGGATAAACTGAAACTGATTTTAGAATGAAAACCATTGATGTACTCTGAGTTAGTTTTTTTTTCTTTTTTAAATTTAAAGGAGGTTTTATTGAAAACATTCAGAGAAAAAAAAATCACAAAACAAGTCAATGCGACTGATGTACACGAACCAAACAACATTAGACTATACCTAACAAAACAAAATAGAGAGTAACCAAGGCAAACAACCTCATGTTTTTTTTAAACCCCTCTCAACATTATCTAATGAATAACCCAAAATATCCATCCCCTATCCTCCTCTCCCAAACCCCATGGGTACAAAATAGTCACGTTAATAGTTAAAAGTTCTTTAGAGGCCCACAGCAAAAAGCAGGATTTTGAATTGTTAGGGGAGGGTGGGGGAGGGGTATCAGTTGGAGAGTTTGTTTGGAAGCAAAGAGGGAGGGGAGGGGGGGAGAAAAACGAAAATCATAGGTTCAGCATATGTTTGAGCAGATTTGATACTCTTTCTTGTTAGTTAACAATTTCTTTGTGAAATGGTTTTTTCAATTTTGTGGTCACAATATCTTGTATTGTATGAAGTTGTGCTAATAAACAATATTTAAAAAAAAAAAAAAAAAGTTCTTTAGAGGATCCCAGTTACACGCTTCCTGTACACTCCTCCATTCTCTAAATATAGCCCAACGTACCTGTCCAAATGTGCATAAAGGGCGGTTCTACCCATTTCCAGCAGGTCACCAGTGTTAATTTTGCTGCATTCAGTCCAGGAATAACTCTTAAATAAAAGCATGCCCTGGTACCAAAGCACCCTATACAATGACAAATCTGGTACTGAACACACTTCCAAAAAGCTTTAGCCTTAGGACAGGTGCACCACCATGGCCAGGGGTGCCCTTGCTGCCACAAAGTCTCTAACAGTCAGATGAGGCTTTGGGGAACCAATATTGAATCCTGTCAGGTGTCAGGTACCACCAGTACAGAAACTTATAATTATTCTCTTGACAGCTATTGCAACTGTAGCCAACTCATTCTCCATACAGACCCTATCTGATGGCTTGTATACAACCCCAGCTCACTTTCCCACTTCTGTCGGTGTTGCAAGGCTGGCTGCAACAAATTACAAATATACCTGTATAAGGCAGCCAACAAGTGTCTAGTAAATCTAAAGACCTCATATATGTTTTCCAGCTCAGTATAATTCCCCAAACAAATGAGGTTTAATGGATTTACTCTGAAAAAAATGCATCACCTGGCAATAAGCATAATGATGCTCTCCTGAAAATCCCTTGCAAGAGTATCGAAAAGCACAAATCTATCATCAGCTACAAACTGTCCAACATACCCAGCCCCCTCGCCTCCCAGCTCTTCTACACCCTTGAAGTCATATCAGTCTTAAAAATGGAGTTATACTATATGGGAGTGTACTTAGAGATCGGAAAATTTGTATGTGCACCTGTGGAGTCCCAGATGTTAAAGGTGTGTGAAGTAACAGGACTAATAGCATCTCCTAGCACCCGACACTTTCTAGGTAACCACATAAGATAACTCAGAGGGATTTTATCCAACAGAACTTGCTCTAGGCCTATCCACTGTTTATATGGATGGTTCTGAAACCATTCTACAGCAACCCACGTTTGGGCCACATTATAATAATAGCTCATATGTGGAACTTCCAATCACTCCCTTTCCCAAACCCTAAAAAAGATTTTCCTAGTAAACCGTGGTTTCCATCCCCCCAAAATGAACTTTAGAAGAAGATCTTGCAAGGTATCCAGAAATATGCCTAGGACCTGAAACAAATAAAGGAAGCTAGGTATTATATTCATTTTAACAGTAGAAATTCTCTCGAACCAGGAGAGGATTAAATACCTCCATTTCTGTCACGAATGTGACTGTTTCCTTGTCTGTGCTCACCTCGCCCTCTGGTGGCCAGAACTGGTGGCTGCTATGGACTGTCTCATGTTCCAGACTTCAGCCTAATCCGGTCCAGATGTTCCGGGCTGCCAGACTTGCTTTTCTTGTTTGTGCCTGCACAGCACCCGTAGTTGCCTTGTGATTCCTGCAGCTGATGGGCTTTATTAACCTGCTGGAAACTTCTGTGTTTGCCTTTGCATCGTCTAAGGTCTCTGGTATGTTGGTGTGCTTGTTGCACTTCTGCCTAGTCTGGTTTCTTGTATGAGTTCCTTGTCTGATTCTAGTTAGTCTGTGTGAAGTTTAGCTTAGGTTTATTGCTTGTTTCCTAGTCTTGTTTCTTGTTTGTATTTCTGTGTCTAGTTCTTGGTTGTCTGTATCTCTTGCTAGTGGCTGCCTGGCAGCTTTCAGTCTTGATTCTTTTCTGTGTTTCTTGCTAGTGGCTGCCTGGCAGCTTTCAGTTCTGACTCTTATACCTGTCCATTTCCTGCCCTGTCCTGTAAGTCCTGCCAGCTGCCTGCACCCAGGGGCTCAACTCTGGGGGAAAGGCGGTCAAGTGCAGGTGAAGTCTAGTTGCTCCTGCCCCAGGGGTGTAGCTACGGGTGGGCCTGGGTGGGCCCAGGCCCACCCAATCTCAGCTCAGGCCCACCCAGTTTGTTCTGCTCCTCCAATCGGTGCTGGTCCTCTAGGCGCCGATTAGGCTGCAGCGGGAGAGAGAGTGAACAGTCTTCTGCCCCATCTGAGCAGCTGCAGCAGCAATGTCTAAAGCCGGCAGAAAAAACAGCAGCTCACCAGATTTTAGTCCTCCGGAACTCTGGCATAGTTTGGAGGGGCGAGGGGGGCATTGCCTCCCCACCAAACGCATAGCTGGAGCAAAGCTGTAGGCAGCTCTTCCTGCCCTCAGCTCCCGGACAGGCTTCCCCCTCGTTCCTTCCTGCCCCCACCCCTCGCACCTGCCAGTAGTAGTTATAGTAGTGGGAGGACATGTGCCTGCCGAGCTCCTGGGCTCTCCTTCATATTTATCAGCATTTTGTCTTGAGCACGGATTTCTCTCAACAAAGCTTGCTGAACCTATGGACAAATTTGTGGAGCGACTGACCGATCCTAAACCTGCTAAATCGCCCCCAGCAGATCGAGCTCAAGGTAAGCAAGGGAACTAAAAGAACCAGAGCGGTAATTAAGTTTACAACAGGCAGTTCCTCTGCTGTAAACACAGCCTGAGAAGTGAATTTGCAGGCTGTGGTTTCCACTGTAGCTGCACTAATTGAATCAGAATGCATTCTCCAATTGTAAAACCTTAGGAGTTTGCTAACATCATCCTGTTAATGGCTCATTACCTTTGGGCCCTATTTGGGGCTTTCTCCTGTTCTATGCTAGTAGCAAAAATCATATATCAATGAATCCTTTTTTTTTTTTTTTGTTTAATTGACTGTGTATTATCAACCTTACAAAAATGTGAAATATGGGTAGAAGAGCTGGAGTGCCTGAAACTTTTAATTCTTAATCTTTTATTGAGGTTTCCAACCTGAATTCTCAAAATACACACACACACTTGCAGTGGCGTACCAAGGGGGGGGGCGGTGGGGGCGGTCCGCCCCGGGTGCCAGTGGGTGGGGGGTGCTCCGCTCCCGCCGCCTCCTTTAAACAAAAATCGGCGAAGCAGCATCGCAGGCAGCGCCTCGTCTGCCCTGCTGCTTGTGAAAAAATCAAATCTCTCCTTCTCCTTGTCTTGATGTCGACTCGGGCCTTCCAATCAATCACTATGTCCCACCCTCCTCTAAGGTAACTTCCGCGAGGGCGGGCGGGACATAGTGATTGATTGGAAGGCCCGAGTCGACGTCAAGACGTCAAGACGAGGAGAAGGAGATTTGATTTTTTTACAAGCAGCAGGGCAGACGAGGCGCTGCCTGCGATGCTGCTTTGCCCATTCAGAAAGTAGTGAGAATGGGACTGAGGTGGGGAAGGAGAGGGGCGAAAGGGACTCGGGTGGGGGTGTTCAGAGGGGAAAAGGGGAGGGGGAGAAGGGGACTGGGGTGGGGATCTCAGATGGGAGACGGGGAGGGGAGAAGAGGACTGGGGTGGGGGTCTCAGACAGGGGAGGGGGAGGGGAGAAGGGGACTGGGGTGGGGGTCTCAGACAGGGGAAGGGGAGGGGAGAAGGGGACTGGGGTGGGGGTCTCAGACGGGAGAAGGGAAGGGGAGGGGAGAAGGGGACTGGGGTAGGGGTGTTCAGAGGGGAAAAGGGGAGGGGAGGGGACTGGGGTGGGGATCTCAGACAGGGGAGGGGGAGGGGAGAAGGGGACTGGGTTGGGGATCTCAGATGGGAGACGGGGAGGGGAGGGGGTCTGGGGTGGGGGTGTTCAGAGGGGAGAAGAGGACTGGGGTGGGGGTCACAGACAGGAGAAGGGGACTGGGGTGGGGGTGTTCAGAGGGGAGAAGGGGGCTGGAACTGGGGGCTGAAAAAAGGGGCAGAGAGAGAGAGGACAGATCCTAGATGGAAGGGGGAGCGAGAGGGAGGGCAAACCCTGGATGGATGGGAGGGGGAGGGCAAATGGTGGATTGAAGGGGCAGAGAGAAAGGGCAGACAGTGGAGTGGATGGAAGGGAAAGGGCAGACAGTGAATGGAAGGGGCAGAGATAGAGGGCAGATGTGGATGGAAGAGGCAGGGAGAGAGGGCAGACATTGGATGGAGGGGACAGCAGAGAGGGCTGACACTGGATGGCAGAGAACGATGACAGATGCTGGATGGAAGGAAGACGGTGAAAAGAAGATGAGGAAAGCAGAAACCAGAGACAACAAACTGTAAATAAAATATATATTTTTGTTTTTTGCTTTAGGATAAAGTAGTATTGTAGCTGTGTTAATAAATGTTTATAATAGAACATGTAAACAAGGTAATCTTTTTATTGGACTAATTTTAATACATTTTGACTAACATTCGGAGAACAAAACCCCCTTCCTCAGGTCAGGATAGGATACTGTAACAGCACTATACTGTACTGATCCGAGGACGGAGGTTTTGGCCTCTGAAAGCTAAATGTATTAGTCCAATAAAATGGTATTATTTTACTTTCTATATTTGTTTTATTTCTATTTGTTAATTTGTAAAGTGGTGATTGGTACTTGTTAGTTTTTTTCAAATTTACATCTGCTGTCTTTATATTTTGCATAGTACTAGGGGACAGTTTATGTTTCTGTGGTGTTGCATTGTATGCAGAGTCTGGCATTGGGGGTTCAGTTTAATTTTTGTCTAAATAGAAAGTTTATGATTACTTATTCTATAGTGGATTAGGGTGTATCTGTGTTTGTGAAAAAGACATGGCTTTCAGTTGGCATTGACTGTGCAGGATCTACGATCTGTACTATTCTGTCTGGTTTCGTTTTACAATAGGTGAATTGATGTTCTAGTGCTCACTGTAGTGTTTAAGATGCTTTCCTTTTCCTTGTGTGACTCGTAGAAATGACTGCTTATGGTATGGTAGAATTGCTCTATAGGTCCTGAGTGTTTTGTATTCTCGGCATGCCTAGTACTGGATTTTGGGGGGGGGGGGGGGTGTTAAAAAATGACCGGCCCCGGGTGTCAACTACCCTAGGTACGCCACTGCTTGCAGGTTACCAAAGTGTCAAAACTTCACGCATTCTAACAGTGTTACTCAGTAATACAAATTGATTTAACACTATTCTGTACAAAAAGTCTACACAAGTGATGAGATTCTATTAATGATTCTTGTTTAATTAACAGTGTAAGCATAAATGTCGTCTTAAATAGTTGCTATTCTCATCAAGCGCCTGCAGATTTAATTAAAATATGATAAAAACTCTATAGTTTAAAGCTAAAACCTGCTGTAAGCCTTAAATCTCTACAATCTCTTTGGAAGAGAGTCCCTGTAGATTATATGACTTTTTCCAGCAAGTGCTTCCAAAAATCCCATGAAACCACGCTGCTTCAGTTTGTATAACTCTTCCCTACAGTTTTACATAATACTGTGCAGAGATGGTATTGCTGGGGGTTTTTTTCCTTTGTTTTTTTTTGTTTTAAAGGTAAACTACTTTTTCCAGGGCAATCCTAAAAGGATGAGTGCTGTGTGTTTAAATAGGGTTGTCCTTGCTATACTTAAAATTCAATTGTCAGATGTGGCATATAGAACTTTGCATGCCTTGAAAAGTTTGTATTTATGTTTTGTAGGCAGATATATTCTAATTCCACTATATCTTTTTTGAGATGTTTATCCCCTCTTTAATTCCCCTTACCCTTTAGTTGTTCTGTCTGTTACCTGAGTTACAGGACAATTTAAAAGTTTTGGTCCTTTATTCTGTAATTGATGAGTGTTGGTCTGTGTTCTGCATGTGACCGAGGTGAAAGATTCTTCTGGCATGTGGCTTGTGAGGGGATCTATATCAGTCTGACTAGTTTGGCTTTTCCAATGGGACACGTATTGCTGTTGTGTATATTCACCACTGCCTTTTTCAAGGTGCTGTTATTTATATTTGTGTGTTCAGAATTGGTGGTGTTAAGGTTTGCAACATAGGCTCCAAGTATTTATGTGGTTTATGTTGATGCAAGACACTTGTTGGGCAGACTGTTCATTAGAAATCCTTCATCAAGTGCACTCTAAGGCATTATTTAGGAGTATCCCAAGAAATGCTACTCACACTTATATACATAGTGCCCACCCATACTAGCTCTGGGCCCACCCAAAATGTCAGGTCTGGCTACGCCATTGTCCTGCCCTACTTGTTCCAGCTTGTTGCCTCAGCTGCAACTCCAGTCCGGGGTTCCAGTCCTGTCCTGCCTTGTCTCTGGTTTGGGGGTGGTTTTGCCTGCCACTGCCGCTCCTCGGCAGCGGCCCAAGAGCTCACAAACCTAGTTTCTACCTTGAAAACCTGACAATTTGTTCAAATCCTCTCTAACTGCACCAAGCAATTTAGGGTAATTCACCTCAAATAACTCACTCCAGGATGCTGTTAACCATACCCCTAAGTAGCGCAACTTACTATGCACCCAGTGAAAATGTAAATGTTGATAGCAGTGCAGCCATTACTGAGGCTGGTAGGGTTACATTGAAGGCCTCGGTCTTGCTCATATTGACCTCAAAACCCATGGCCAAAGAGAAGGTGTCCATCTCTCAATATTGGAAGAGATACTATTGGGTTTGTTAAGGTGAGCAAAACATTGTAAGCAAACAAGCTGATCTTATATTGGTGGTCTTCAACCCGAATCCCCCTAACGTCTGGATTCTCATGCACAGTGGTCGCAAAGGGCTCCATTAGGGCAAAATGCAGGGGCGACAACAGGCACGCCTGTCAAGTGCCCTGAGTCAAAGGAAATAACCCTGAGTTCCCCCTGTTTATAAGCACAGAAGCTTTAGACTCGGAATAAAAACTCCCCACCCACTTGTGAAACCCATCCCCTACCTCAGCATAACCCAAATCTTAATCCATGTAGGCCAAGTGAACCCGATCAAAGGCTCCCAGCATCTATCTCTAGTAAGAAAGCCTTGATGTTCTTCACCTTAGCTGCATGGATCAAATTACTAACTTTCCTGTTGTTTCGCAGCCTGTCTTTTGGGAATGAACCCAACCTGGTCAGCATGCATCAAATCAGGAAGCAACCTGCTCAGTTGAGTAGCCAACACTTTAGATATTATCTTTACATCAGCATTTAGAACACAGATGGGCCGATAAGCCTGATGCTCCATTTTATGCTTCCCATCTTTGGGTATAAGGGTAATCCAAGCTTCTAACATAGTGGTGGACAATGCCTCCCCTCCCCCTCCCATGGAGCACTATTCCTAACCTCTGCCATCAATAGATGTGCAAGCTTCCCAGAGAAGGATTTATAAAATTCCAGTGGGTAGCCATCTAATCCCAGGCTTTCCCTGTCACCAAGGCTCAGCTCACCTTCTTATTTCTTTGGGAGTAGCATCACCAGCTACTGGTTTTTGTTGCTCAGGGGTAAGACGAGGCAGCTGGTTGGTTGCCAGGTAATTAACAATATTTGTCATAGAAATACACCCATCCCTAGTATATAGCTCACCCAGATATTCCCCAAATCACTCCTGTATTTCCACTGACTTATATGTTCCAGCCTGATTCTTGATTTTACCTATGTGTGTATCCATTCAAACACTACATAATTTGCTAACTAGAATCCTATGGGTCCTCCCTACATATTCAGATCTCCGCTGCTTCACTCTCTCCATCCAAAAGGCCAATTCGTCCTCCCTGAGGGCTTCCAAGGTCAAACAGACCTTCTGAATCTCCGTCCAGGTGGCTCTGTCCCCAGTTAACTTTTGTTGCAGTTCTAAATCTACAATCCGCTGCACAAGATGCAGTTTGGATCTCTCTCGTAGCTGCTTCCTTTATAAAATTCCCCCCCCCCCCCCCCCCCAGAGACTGCCTTCAAAGCATTCCATGCAGTAGCTATCAGAGGAACAGAGCTCAAATTGTACTCCAAATATTCTCATAAATATTTTTCTATAGCCCTAACTATGGCTTCATTCTTAAGCATACTAAGTCGATCCCTGAAAGCACTGGTAGAACATTAGGGGAGAGGCTGGATGTCCACAGAGAACTTTCTGTGACTTAACATCTACCTGGAGTTTTATTCAGAGTGCAACACAGAAAGACTCAGTATAGGCTGCTCCTACAGCCTGAGCTAGTTTTCAGTGAGTCATGCCGCTAAATGCGGCTCACCTGCACAGCCATTTTTGTAAAAATGTTTAAGCCTCCTCACGTAAAGTGAAATCCCTTTTTATACAATCAAAGCTAATCAAAAAGTTCCCCGAAACATTCCACATCCACTAAGTTCACCTGGAGGATAATCACACCGTTACTAAGACTATATATCATGAGCACAGCCTAATTATACACTCAACTCCAAGACACTATCGACACTGGGTATAAACGACGCCGCAGGAGCCTACTTATCTGGGCTACTTGTAGTTGTAATATTCAAAGAAGGGTTCATCTGCGTCCAACAGAAAATTCTGTTTCAAGACAAGCTCTATAACTCCTCCATATTGTGTTACCCAGACCGCAGCAACGGCACCCTTTAAACACACAATGAATGAAGTCAAATACGTAAGAACGTCACTCATGAACCCACAGCGTTTCCACATCAAGACGCTGAGAAAACTTACTTAAATAAATGCTGTACAGCTGTGACTACCACTAACAACTGTTGTAAGTGAATCCTTTCATAACGGATTCGTTTGAGAGCATTCACTATTAAGCAATCAGCTCTTATAAAGATGTTTTGAGGAGGTCACGTGGTGCAATGAGTGGGTAAGTACGCGTCCTGTCTCTGCTCTGAAGGTCTCCACTAATAATCTCAGTCCATTTCCAATCTACTCAATAAATGCTTGTTCAATGCCTGAATGGACAAATATTTGCAAAAATTATCAACCCAAGACTACGAGTAAAGTACACAAGAAGAACTCGACTAAGAGTAAAGGCTTGGAGGAAAAGGTGGCAGTAAGCATGGGAACCCCAGTATCACAGTTTACCAACTCGGCCCTATCTAACCTAACAACAAATATCACAGCGGTTCTGAAACTCTGTGGAGCAGCTTTCCTTGCAAATAGCTAGCTTGGTTGCCCACCTGACCGGAGTTAACACTGGAATGACTGAGTTGGAAACCCGGCTTTCTACCATTGAAGATGACCCACATGTGTTGCGGCAAGTACTGGCAACTTTATGAAGAAAATCTGCAAACACTGAGCGATTGAAGGAATTCGAAAATCAGTCTCACAGGTCCAGCTTATGGTTTGCTAGCTTTCCAGAGACAATTTCTGATGCATGCATTTTGATGATATTGGAGCGCTGGTTGGTTGACAATTTTCCTATGCAGGGAGATTTGGAGACGGTGAAATTAGAACAGGCACATCATTGGGGAGACAGTGACAGAAGCAACACGCCCCCAGCTAACAATAGCGTGATTTCAGAGCTTTCCCCAGTGCCAAGAAGTTTTGTGGCAATACAGACAAAACAGAGAACAATATAAATACAATTTGTTGCCGGTTAAGATTTTCTAGGATTTCTCGGCAGATCCTCAGGAGAAACGATGTCCATATGGTCCTATTTGCACATCTATGGCAGAACGGAAGATCCATTTCATGTCTCTCTACCATGCCATATTAAAAGGTATATTATGAAGGCACATGGTGCCTATCACGAAATGCCTAGCCACCTACCTTGGGTTACCCAGCGGCCACTCAGAGGGTCTATCCCCAGCACAGGTCTGCCTTCACCTGTCACTCATGCTGTACTCTAGCACCCTCCTCCCACTGACTGGGTCACAACCGACTCTGGGCGAGTCTCCCACTCTCAAATTATCCCCAGTGATTTCTAGGTTACTGCAGCCACACTCCCAGTGGTCCCACAGGTCCCAGAAAACACTCACAGACCCAACATACAAATCACCAGGATTCTTTATCAGTCCAGACAGGCAGAACAAACAAACAATTGTGTTTATTCTCTTAAAAATATTGAACAGTGGAACAAAATAGTGCAAATAGGCAAACAATAACAGGTAACTGAAATATGGATCAATTATAACACTAACTAAACATTTGCATACTGGCTAAACAGTACCTGGGAAGATCAGGACATATAATTCACCGAGCCTCAGCAAAGAGATCCATCTCTCTCTCTTCCTGGCTAAGACTGAACTCAAAACCTGTCAAGTCCAAATGAGATGAGATCCTGGGCCAAACAGAGCTCAGTCAACAAGAAAGAGAAGTCAGTCCTCTGTAACAACTTTACACATAAGCATGCACCATCTGCTGGCCAAACAGGAGAAATACATATCAGACATATTTAAGCCAGGAAAATATCAAATAAATTTTACAGGATTAAAACACACTGTTTCTTCAAACCTTCCCCCTTGAGAGAGACCCTGGACTGTGGCCTTCACAAACCACTGAATGGGTCTTGACAGTCCAGTGTCAGGGTGGTTCTGGCTGTTCCTTTCTGGAGAGGCCATCAGCGTTACTGTGTTCACTGCTTTCCGATTCTGTATGGTGAAGTTGTACATTTGCAGGGACAGGCTCCAACAGAGTAGCTTCCCATTCTCTCCGAAGACTCTCTTCAGCCAGACCAATGGATTGTGATCTGTGATGACAGTAAAGTCTCGCCCATACAGATATTGTTGTAACTTCTTGAGGTCCCACACTAAGGCCACACACTCCTTTTCAATAGTGGCATAGGCTACCTTTCTGTCAAGGAGCTTGCGACCTAGAAATACAATGGGATGCTACTCTCCTCTGCTATTCACTTGATTGAGTACAGCCCCAATGCCATATGCCGAAGCATCAGTCTGTACCATAAATCTTTGCTGGTAGTCTGGTGCAGCTAGTACTGGATCAGTAGCTAATGCTTTTTTTAATGACTGGAAGGCCACCTCACACTCTGGCAACCAGGTAAATATTCGGGGTAGTCTCTTTTCAGTCAGGTCAGTTAGAGGCTTGGCTATGGTGCTGCAGTGAAGCACAAACTTCCTGTAATAACCCGCTGTTCCAAGGAAGGCCAACACTTGCTTTTCATTTTGGGGAGTGGGTCAAGTTTGTACAGCTTCAACCTTAGCTGGTTCAGGTTTCAGCTGTCCACCTCGCACTCTGTGCTCTAAACATTGGGGCTGTACTCAGTCTCTCTGTACAACAAGCCCCATTTCCACAGGATCCCCACCTGGTATTTGCTGGGTTTTATAGTCAGGTACTGGGCCACAGCTAAATGGTCTAGTAACTCGTCCATCAAGGGTATCGGATAGGCGTCAGATACAGTACAATCATTAAGTCTCATATAATCCAAACAGAAGCAGGTTGTGCCATTTTTCTTGGGAACAAGAATTACAGGAGAGGCCCAGGGACTATGAGACTTCTTGATAACACCTAGGGTTTACATCTCATCAATCTCCTGCTTCATTTGTCTCCCCACCTCAGCAGATATTCAATAAGGACCCTGCTTCAGCAGGTCATGGCTACCCGTGTTTACATTGTGATTAGCCAAATGGGTAAGTCCTGGTTCAGTGGAAAATGCATCAGCATACTTTTGCAATACTGCTTCTAACTGCTGTCTCTGGGAGGGGGTTAATTGCTCCCCAATACAATTTGCTGTACAGATCCCTTTGGTAAGGTCTCTGCTAAGAGGTGAGGTATGGGCTTACTATCCTAACACTCTTCAGGTAGGCTGCATACAGCTAGCACCATAGCTGTGCAATTTGCATAGGCCTTTAACATATTTACGTGAAAAGTACACTGCTTTCTGTCTTGAGAGTCCATAGAAATAACATAGTTTGTCTCATTCAAGCTCCTTATGACCTTGTAAGATCCCTCCCAATTAGCATGAAGTTTATTCTGATGAACTAGGCCTAAAACAAGTACTTACTGGCCCTCATAAAACTTTCTATTTCGGGTCTCATGATCACACCAGGTTTTTTGCTTAGTCTAGGCTGCCTGCAAGTTATCCCTGACAAAAGCCCGCAAGTTCTTCTAATCTTTGCCACATATTAACTACATATTCAGTTACTGGGGCGTCAGAGGTATCAACTCTCACCCTCCAGACATAAAGCAATTCAAATGGGAAGAACCCTGTATGCAAACAGTAGGTAGGGTAAGTATTTTTCCCAGTCATGGTTTCCTGTTTCTACGAAAGTCTTTAACATGTGCTTTAATGTACCATTAAATCTCTCCACCAACCCATTAGTTTCAGAGTGAAATGGTGTGGTATGTACAGATTTCACTCCATAGTGTGCCCACAGATTCTGGATCAGCTCAGACAAATTGTGTCCCTTGGTCTGAGAGTATTTCTCGTGGATATCCTACCCAGGAAAAGATTCCTAGTAGGGCAGTGGCAATTTTCTCTGATTCTATGGAGGATAAGGCTACCACTTCAGGATATCTGGTAGAAAAGTCCATCATTGTCTATATTTCTTTTCCCAGTATGGCTATGGACAGCTAGAGGCCCCACTGTATACACAGCTATTCTCTCAAAGGGCTCACTGATAATGGGTAAAGATTTCAGGGGGACTCGCAGGGTAATCTTGGGTCTTACCCACTCTTTGGCACGAATCACATGTTAAACAACAGTCAGCTATGGTTCAAGACACTCCCGGCCAATAGAAGTTCTGGGTCAATCTAGTGCGTGCCACCCACTGATGTCATGATAGTGGAATGTCATGTGCAATCTGTAGAAGTTGTTCTCTGTATGCCCTGGGCACTACAAGCTGCTTGCCTGCTCTCCAGGACTTATTAGGATCAACAGGATCAGTCTCTCTGTACAACAAGTCCCCTTTCTATAGGATGTGATCTTTAACAGTCTCATTGGTTGGCTGACCAGCCCTTTTGCCTCGGGGCTTCCAGGTCAGGGTCAGAGGCCTATGCTTCCTGAAAAGCATGTCTCTGTCCTATATCAGCATCCATATCTGGAAGGGTCTTTGCTGGTAACTCTGACAAATCAGGGTCATCAGTCTGATCACTGGGACTTAAAGCACCCAGAAACAGTACCAACTTATCCCGCACTTATTTAAATCTGCATTATCCAGACTGTATTGGACTTTGATACAAATCTACTTATGCATCCAGCTTTTCTTACATAAGTGTACAGCTGTGGAACGCCTTGCCCAAAACTGTAAGATCTATCCATAACCATCTTAACTTCAGGAAAATACTGAAAACCATCCTGTTTAAGAAGGCTTATCCCCCTGATCCAGATTAACTTTCTACCTACTACTACTACTATTTAGCATTTCTATAGCGCTACAAGGCGTAAGCAGCGCTGCACAAACATAGAAGGAAGACCTCCTGCGACACAGCTAAAAATGGACCATACTAGACTTTTATTACCACCCCTTCTTCATTTCTTGTTGCTTATACTTATGTTTCTTATTATGCTTTCTTCTTTATTATGTATCGTATTATTGGACCGTGCTTTATGGTTATTGTGTAAGCCACATTGAGCCTGCAACTAAGTGGGAAAATGTGGGATATAAATATGTTAAATAAATAAATCAATAGATGTGTCAGTTAAGTCAGGCTGTTCCATACTCACGGCCCCGGTCACCTCAGGAACTGGTGCTGCTGGAAGCTCTGGAGCACCTCCTCCTGTCGCTTAGTCAGCTGATCCCACCTGGACTGGCTCAGGATCTGGAACTGGAGAGGTGATCTCTGCTGCTTCTGCTTGTTAGGCTGCCCTGGCCTGACTATGGGTCACCATAGCGGAAATGCTTACTCCACTATCAAGGGTAATGGTTCATTACTTCCTTGCTTGAAGAATGGCTAGTAACATTTTGTGCTGTGGCAACTGTGTGGGTCTCCTTCATGGTACTGGAGACACCCACGAAAGCCGCCAGCTTGCAGGAACTGGAATCTTTAGTGCAGGCTTAGATTATCTGGGCATCTTGTACATCCACACTGGTAACAAGGACGTTCATGCCTAAAGTCTTTAGCTTTTTGGGGAACACTGGAGGGTTTGCTGACAGTCTCTGAGGTTGCAGAAATATTTGGCTTAGGGTCCTGGCTGCCCTTAGATCCTGGCTGCCACGGATAAGGATGGCTTCTCTTTGCTAACCAGGGACAGTTAGCCATAAAGAGGTCAGCCAACTCAGCCGCTTTCTCTGGAGTATAGGGCTGCTGATCTTGAACTTATTTCCTCACCTCTGGACGACAACGCTGAAAAAACTGCTCCAGGACCATCAGGTTTTGGCAGTCCTCCAGGGTTTAACCAGCTCCACTGAGCCGCAGCTGATGCTAGTAATTTAACTGGATCACAAACTCACTGAATCGTCTGCCCCCTTTTGCAAAGTCTGGCACTTCAGTCTATAGGTCTCGGGGATAATGGCATAATGGTCAACAAAGATTTGCGCACCTCCTCTAACTGGGAGCATGTCTTCATGGACAGTCCTTGGAATGCCTGAAGTGCTCTACTAGTGAGCTTTCCTCCCAGATAGTGCACCCAGTCCTTCTGATAAAGCTTATGGCGGCAAATGTTTTTCAAAAGCAGTTAGATATCCATCTATGTTACCCCTGCCCTGGTATCATCAAACTGAGAAAACAAGTTGGGCCCGATCCGAGCTGTGGATCCTGCCTTGGGCCTTGGCGCAAGTGTTGGCTGGAGCTTTGGATACGAGCTATTTTCATCTCATCTTTAATTCCTGCAGCTGGAACTCCCGCTCCTCACGCTGCAGTTGCTCTTCCCATTCCTCTCGCCGCTGATGGAATTCACGCTATTCACGCCGCCGTTGGTCTTCCTTTTCCACTCGCCGCTGTTGCTCTTCCTTGTAGATCTGCCCGATCTCAGCTGGTGTAGCCTCTGCCCATAAGGGAATCTGCTCTCCCCACAGAAGAACTCTGCGCAGGCCGATTCTGCAGTTAAGTTTCCAATAATGAATAAAGATAATACAGGCTGATGACATTCATTTTATCATAACAAACCAAACCCCCCTCCCCCCAACCCACCAGCATCTATGAATTAAGCAGAGAAGAGTCAGGATGAGATGACCACAAAACGTATGGATCCCAAATTCGGTGATAGGACAATATACTGCCCGTACGCATAGCTGTAAGCTTAGACATCAAATGGATATAATACAGCTTACGTAGTATTACAGGAAGGCCAGGTAAAGACCACTGCTTCCATGCCACCGCCAATACTAATTTACCGGCCACAAACACTTACGTAACTAACCGATGAGTATTCAATTTCCCACCCTGCAGTTTAACATGCAGAAGACAGAGTGGTAGGTTTAAAACAAATTGGAGAAAGTTTTTCTTTACTCAGCGTGTAGTTAGACTCTGGAACTCATTGCTGGAGAAGGAAGTGACGGCAGCTGGCCTTGCTGAGTTTAAGGGGGGACTGGATAGATTCCTGAAGGAAAAGTCCATTGATCATTATTAAATTTGGGGGTTTTGCCAGGTTCTTGGGGCCTGGATTGGCTGCTGTCGGAGACAAAGTTCTGGGCTTGATGGACCTTTGGTCATTGCCCAGTGTGGCGGTGCTTATGTGCTTATGTGTTCCATTTTCTTGGGATAGGTGGTCTTAGTCAAGCTAAACACAAATTTCAAAACTTTAGTCCAAAATTCTTGTGCATGAGGATAAGACCACCAAATATGATACATATCCCCCTCCCCCCCCCCCCCCCCCCCCCCCCCCCCCCGCACTGGCGCCAGCATAGGGCTGATCCCACTTTAAACATTTTAACCAGTCTCTGGCGGGTATAATACCAGCAATAGAGTATCTTGTATCCATTCTCTACAAGGGCACTAGACACTGACATTTTAAGGGAAAGGGAAATGGAACTTGATATACCACCTTTCTGTGGTTTTTGCAACTACATTCAAAGTGGTTTACATAGTATATTCCGGTACTTATTTTGTACCAGGGGCAATGGAGGGTTAAGTGACTTGCCCAGAGTCACAAGGAGCTGCAGTGGGAATCAAACTCAGTTCCACAGGATCAAAGTCCACTGCACTAACCACTAGGCTACTTAAATACTCTTTAAATAGGCTATTTAAATACCCTTTCCCACTCTATGTATTCATAGGAAACACCTAATGCCTTTTCCCACTTCTGTAGGTAATAAGTAATAGGTTTAGTCTGCTGGAGGAGTGCCTTGTAAATTCGAAATATCCCCCCTCTTCCCTCCCTCCCCCCCTCAACTAGCCATCGCCCACTCTGTGTCTCCGCTAAGCTCAACTCCCCCCTTTGCTTGCCTAACGATAAAATCTCGCAGCTGGTGATATTGAAATGTATTGGAGGAAGGGACCCCATATTCCTCTTGCACTTCCCCAAAAGCTAGGAGTTCCCCATCCTCCCACACTTGCCCAAGCTCACAAAGACCTAGTTGTTCCCAGTTCCCATAACAGGGATCGGAAGTCCTAGGAGCAAATCGTATAAACATGTGAAGAAAATGTGTGTGCCCTGAAAAGAAACGCCCTCAGATTGCGCACCAGATCATAAGAGGCCACCAAAGCAGTGGTGGAGCTATTTTGACCACCCCTCCCAACAACCGATCCGGCAACCAAGGGATGGCTCTTAGTGGATATGAGACAAACCAAGTTTGTTCCAAAGACTTCCAAATTTTTCTCCCCCCTTAGAGCCAATTGGCCAGAATTCGAATATGGGCTGCCTGGGAATAGAGAAAGAACAAAGGAACTCCCATTCCCCCATGAGCGCGCGACTGACACATTACCGCTCGACGCACCCGTGGGGGGCCTCCTCCTCCAAATGAAAGAAAACACTCTCCATTGCAAGCCTCAGAAGAACTTATCGGATAAAGAGATTGGGAGTGCCATAAACAGATACAGCAATTTAGAAAGCAGAATCATTTTAACCACGTTAATGCGTCCAAGCCAAGAGATTGCCAATCCCTCCCATATATCCAGTTCCAAGAACAGCTCTCGTAATTTAGCAGGGAAGTTTGCCTCATAGAGATCCTCCAGACGCCTAGTCAAATTGACCCCCAAGTATCTAATAAATCGGGATGCCCAGCGAAAAGGAAAATTGGATCGCAACATTGCTA
This sequence comes from Microcaecilia unicolor, assembly GCF_901765095.1. Taxonomy (NCBI): domain Eukaryota; kingdom Metazoa; phylum Chordata; class Amphibia; order Gymnophiona; family Siphonopidae; genus Microcaecilia; species Microcaecilia unicolor. The sequence goes on along the minus strand of NC_044038.1, from coordinate 79,375,314 downwards.
CCTGGCCATCTGGAACTTTGATATTCAAAGCTTCTGACTTCTCCATATTTATCTTAAAACCTGACACCCAGCCATATTCTTGGAAAACCGAGGACAAAATTGGGAAAGAAGTACTGGGGTCAATTAAGGTAAGTATATCATGAGCAAATAAGAGAATCCACGATTCGATTGTCCCCCGCCACAGTCCCTTGATATCTGGATGTGTACGAATATAAATAGCCAAGGGCTCGATCACCAATGCAAAAAATGAGAGGAGACAAAGCACAACCCTGCCTTGTTCCTCGGAACAAGGGAAATGGAGAAGTATGTCTTCCATTTACCCGAACTGAAGCAGTGGGAACCTTATATAAAAGATGACGCCAATGAAGAAAACACCCCGATATCCCTATTCTCTCCAAAACTGCAAACAAGAAGGGCCAATGCACCCGGTCAAATGCCTTCTCGGCGTCCAGTGATAGCAGACAAAGAGGAATTTCCATGGTATGAGCGCAATGAATAAGGTGAAGCACCCAACGGATATTGTCAAAAGTTTGACGCCCATGGACAAACCCTCATGAACCATGAGTGGAAGGTAATGTTGTAAATGAGAGGCTAAAATCTTAGTGAAAATTTTATAATCGACCCCTAGTAAAGAAATCGGCCTAAAAGAGCTACATAACTGCAGGTTTTTAACAGGTTTAGGCAAAACTGTAATAAGAGCCAAATTCCAAGTCTCCGGGAGTGATTGTGCATCCCTTAATGAGTTAAACACCCGCAAAAGAAGGGAGGCTAAAAGCTTACCAAAAGTCTTGTAAAACTTATTTGTGAAGCCATCAGGGCCCGGAGACTTGCTAGGAGCCAAAGCCTGAATTGCTTGTAAAATCTCATCCAGTTCAATAAGTCTAGATAGCCTAAGCTGGGCACCCTCCAATAACTTTGGTAAAATGACCTGATCCAGAAAAGTATAATCGAAAGGGACGCCCAAGTTTTCCTGGGGACGTCCTCGCAGGACGGCCCCGTGAAGGGGCAGGGAAACCCGTATTATCGAAACAAGATGGACGTCCATCTTTCGTTTCGATAATACAGTCGAGGACGACCAAATCTTGAAATTTAGGTCGTCCTTAGAGATGATCGTCCCCAGACTTGGTCATTTCTGATTTTCGACGATAATGGAAACAGAGGATACCCATCTCAGAAACGACCAAATCCAAGCCATTTGGTCATGGGAGGAGCCAGCATTCATAGTGAACTGGTCCCCCTGACATACCAGGACACCAACCGGGCACCCTAGGGGGCACTGCAGTGGACTTCACAAATTGCTCCCAAGTGCATAGCTCCCTTACCTTGTGTGCTGAGCCCGCTGAGCCCCCCAACCCCTCCCCCTCCCAAAAAAATCCACTCCCCACGACTGTACACCACTACCATAGCCCGTATAGGTGAAGGGGGGCACCTAGATGTGGGTACAATGGGTTTCTGATGGGTTTTGGAGAGCTCACAATTAAGCACCACAAGTGTAAATGGTGGGGGGGGGGGGGGGGGGGGGGGCGGTGGATGGGCCTGGGTCCGCCTGCCTGAAGTGCACTGCACCCACTAAAACTGCTCCAGGGACCTGCATACTGCTGCGATGGACCTGAGTATGACATTTGAGGCTGGCACAACATTTTTTTTAAGTTGTTTTTTGAAGGTGGGAGGGGGTTAGTGACCACTGAGGGAGTAAGGGGAGGTCATCCCCAATTCCCTTCGGTAGTCATCTGGTCAGTTCGGGCACCTTTTTGAGGCTTGGTCGTAAGAAATAAAGGACCAACTAAAGTTGTCCAAGTGCTCATCAGGGACGCCCTTTTTTTTCAATTATGGGTTGAGGACGCCCATGTGTTAGGCACACCCAAGTCCGGCCTTCGCTACGCCTCGGACACGCCCCTGTGAACTTTGGTCATCCCTGTGACGGAAAGCAGTTGGGGACGCCCAAAATTGGCTTTCGATTATGCTGATTTGGGCGACTCTGGGAGAAGGACACCCATCTTCCGATTTGTGTCAAAAGATGGGCGTCCTTCTCTTTCGAAAATAAGCCTGCTATTGTCCTCCGAAGGACAAATATCAGAGGTATAAAGTCTTGCATAAAAATGTTGAAACATTAACTGCAAATCCATTTGATCAGAAGTCACATTCCATTATCATCTTAAAGGTGTGAAAAATGTGCACGTCTTGTTTGCTTTTTTAATTTATGGGCCAGAAGTCTACTTGCCTTATTTCCAAACTCAAAATGTGCCTGCCGGACCCTTTGCAGCTGCTCTGAGATGTCAGCCAGCTGCAATCCATATATCTCCTGACGGAGTTTATGTGCTTGATCTAATAAAGATTGAGGGGGGGGGGGGGAGGAATCGAGAGTCTTGAGCAACTATTAGCCTTTCCATCCCAGCCAAGCGTTTCTGCAAGGAATCTTCCGCCTGATGGTGCTCTTTCCGCACATGAACCTTTAAAGCAATGAAGTGCCCTCGCATAACAGCCTTAAACTCCTCCCATAATATCACAGGTGAGACCTCCCCATTATCATTTAATTGAATATACTCTTTAATCAGACTTTCAAGTTGAAGGATACAAGTCACGTCAGAGAGCAGGGCATCGTCTAAGCGCCAATGTGGGGCAGCGTTCAGCAGTACATGATCCAACCATGTGCGAGGCACTATCTGTTGATCTTGAACACACTGGAGAATCGAGGCATCGCCTAGCCAGAAATCAATACGGGAGAAGGATTTATGAACTGAAGAAAAATATGTGTATTCTCTCTGTACAGGATTAGCATGCCGCCAGAGATCTACCAATTGTCACCTAGCTAGAAACACGTGGAGCAATGAGCAGCTCTGCTGTGTGTACTGTATTGACAAAGTAGAGTTATTTAGCCGAGGATTGAAGGTGAGATTGAAATCCTCCCCAACTAATACTGACCCCTCCCCATGTGTCAATAATAATTGATCCAATTGATGAAAGAATTCCCTGTGATCTGCATTAGGCCCATATACATTGACTAAGGTATATTTCTGAATCCCCACAGAGAAAACTAATAAAAGAAAACGTCCCCCCTTATCTCAAATAGTTTTTTCAATACACCAAGGACGGGAATCATTAAATGCTATCATAACCCCTTTTGTCTTGGCACCCTCACGGTTAGAAGCAAAATACAGAAGCGGATAGTTATGATGTCTGCGCATATATTCGTGTTGCAGTTTTAAGTGAGTCTCCTGAACCAAGGCAATGTCCACCTTCAAACGAACCAGCTCCCGAAATAAGAGCTGGCGCTCAGTGGCGTAGCTAGGGTAGTTGACACCCGGGGCCGGTCATTTTTTAACACCCCCCCCCCCCCCAAATCCAGTACTAGGCATACCGAGAATACAAAACACTCAGGACCTATAGCGCAATTCTACCATACCATAAGCAGTCATTTCTACAAGTCACACAAGCATCTTAAACGCTACAGTGAGCACTAGAACATCAATTCACCTATTGTAAAATGAAAACAGACAGATTAGTACAGATCGTCGATCCTGCACAGTCAATGCCAACCGAAAGCCATGTCTTTTTCACAAACACAGATACACCCTAATCCACTATAGAATAAGTAATCATAAACTTTCTATTTAGACAAAAATTAAACTGAACCCCCAATGCCAGACTCTGCATACAATGCAACACCACAGAAACAGAAAATGTCCTCTAGTACTGTGCAAAATATAAAATTTGAAAAAACTAACAAATCCGATCACTTTACAAATTAACAAATAGAAATAAAACAAATATAGAAAATAAAATACCATTTTATTGGACTAATACATTTAGCTTTCAGAGGCCAAAACCTCCTTCCTCAGGTCAATACAGTATAGTGCTGTTATAGTATCCTATCCTGACCTGAGGAAGGGGGTTTTGTTCTCTGAAAGTTAAGTCAAAATGTATTAAAAATTAGTCCAATAAAATGATTACCTTATTTATATGTTCTATTTATAAACATTTATTAGCACATAAACACAGATACAATACTATACCCTAAAGCAAAAAAATAAAAAATATATATTTTATTTACAGTTTGTTGTCTCTGGTTTCTGCTTTCCTCATCTTCTTTTCACTGTCTTCCTTCCATCCAGCATCTGTCTTCGCTCTTTCTCTGAAATCCAGTGTCTGCCCTCTCTAATGTCCCTTCCATCCAGTGTCTGCCTTCTCTCTCTGCCCCTTCCACCCACCATCTGCCCTCTTTCTCTCTCCCCCTTCCACCCACCATCTGCCCTTTCTCTCTGCCCCTTCGATCCGTCTGCCCTCCCTCTCCCATCCATCCAGGGTCTGCCCTCCCTCTCCCATCCATCCAGGGTGCCCTCCCTCACGCTCCCCCCTTCCATCCAGGGTCTGCCCCTCTTTTCAGCCCCCTCTTTCCACCTGCACCTAGTTCCAGTTCCAGCCCACATTCCCACCTGCCACCCTTTTCAGCCCCACTATCCCACCAGTCCCCAGCCCTTTTCTCCCATCAGTCCTGGGCTTCAGCCCCCAGCCACTTCTCCCTGTCCCCTTTTCAGCCCCTAGTTTCAACCCCAGCCCTTTTCTCTCACCAGTCCCGAGCTTCAGCCCCAGCCAGTTCTCCCTGTCCCCTTTAAAGCCCCCAGTCCCCACAGTTTCAGCCCCTGCCCCTTTTCAGCCCCCAGTTCCAGTTTCAGACCCCTTCTCCCATGAGCACTTCCCTCCCCAGTCCCCTTCTCCCCTCTGAGCACCCCCACCCTCTCCAATCCCCTTCTCCCCTCTGAGCACCCCTCCTCTGAACTCCCCACCCCCTCTCCAATCCCCATTCTCCCCTCTGAGCACCCCCACCCCCTCCAATCCCCATTCTCCCCTCTGAGCACCCCTCCTCTGAACTCCCCCACTCCCTCTCCAATCCCCATTCTCCCCTCTGAGCACCCCCACCCTCTCCAATCCCCATTCTCCCCTCTGAGCACCCCCACCCTCTCCAATCCCCTTCTCCCATCTGAGCACCCCTCCTCTGAACTCCCCCACTCCCTCTCCAATCCCCATTCTCCCCTCTGAACTCCCCCACCCCCTTCTCCAATCCCCTTCTCCCCTCTGAGCTCCCCCTTGACCTAGTCCCGTCCCCCCTCCATTGAAGCCACAGAGCCCTCTTCTCCTGCCACCGCCTGCCTTTTTCTTTTTTTAATCCGTGCAGCCACGCAGGCAGTGCTTCGCGTCTGCCCTGTGTGTGCTGCTGTGAAAGAAGTAAATCGCCAGCGCTGGCTTCAGGCCTTCCCTCGATGTCCCGCCCTATTGTGAGGTAACTTCCTATTTCCTCGAGGGCGGAACATCGAGGGAAGCCCCGGCCAGCGCTGACGATTTACTTCTTTCACAGCACACGCAGGGCAGACGCGAAGCGCTGCCTGCGTGGCTGCATGGATTTAAAAAAAAAAAAAAAAGGCAGGCGGTGGCAGGAGAGAGACGCGACGGAGCACCCCCCCCCATCTGCGGACACCCGGGGCGGACCGCCCCCACCGCCCCGCCCTTGCTACGCCACTGCTGGCGCTTCATAGGCACGTTCAATCCCCTGACGTTCAGGAGCGCTAATTTTATATCCGACATCCAAACATCATCACAGACCCATACAAGCTAACAACATATCCCACATTCATAGCTCTCCCTTTCCCCTCCCAACCATCATCCATTTTCCAAACAATTCCCCCCAAATCCCGCTCAGAACCCCTCCCACCCTCCACAGCCCCGCAGTGAAGGGCTGGCTGGGCAGGCTGGCTGGCTGGGTTCACATTAGGCTCTGCAACTTAGATTAAATAACTACATTTTCTGCTTATTTTCTGCATATTTACAACCCACACTTTTACTGACTTCTGCTCAGTCTGTGTTGAGGCACCAGTCCTCAACTTTACTTGGAACATCTTCGATTTATTTTTGACTGGAGAAAGGAAATTTTATCTCCCCTAAATAACTCTCCTCATGCTCTGAGATTGGAGCTGGATCCTTATTTACATCTATCCTTTCCTCTGGGACAATAAAGAAAAAGCCTACAGCAACCTGCATCAAGGTATTAATCCGCAAACGAATCTTTTCCGGAGATGGGAAGGTGGTAGAACGAGAGGACATGAAATGAGATTGAAGGGGGGCAGACTCAGGAAAGATGTCAGGAAGTATTTTTTCACGGAGAGGGTGGTGGATGCTTGGAATGCCCTCCCGCGGGAGGTGGTGGAGATGAAAACAGTAACGGAATTCAAACATGCGTGGGATATGCATAAAGGAATCCTGTGCAGAAGGAATGGATCCTCAGAAGCTTAGCTAAAATTGGGTGGCGGAGCAGTTGGGGGGAAGAGGGGTTGGTGGTTCGGAGGCGAGAATAGGGGAGGGCATATGGTCTGTGCCAGAGCCGGTGATGGGAGGCGGGACAGGTGGTTGGGAGGCGGGAAAAACTGCTGGGCAGACTTATACGGTCTGTGCCCTGAGAAAGACAGGCACAAATCAAGGTAAGGTATACACATAAGTTTATCTTGGGCAGACTGGATGGACCATGCAGGTCTTTTTCTGCCGTCATCTACTATGTAATTGGGCCATTCAAGGATATCAGAACCAGAAACTCTAAAGTTCATACCTGCAATCCGTGAGTTAAAAATTTATTTTAACTATATAATCTACATCTATAACTCTGAATCTTTTAGATTCCTTAAAACTAAAGGAAACCTATGCACTGTCTCCAAGAATTTCACATAGAAGTGGTAAGTGCAGTCATTTGTTTCTCTATTTGATGGAAGACTTTGATCTCACAGGCCTGGTCTGAATTTACAACTTTAAAAAGGTCTGTTCTTCCAGCTATTAAAGCCAACTAGGAAGACTGCTGATCTACAGGGTGGACTCCAAAGAGTGGATTGCAGCACCAGCCAGTGACATTTTACCTAACTAGCTCTGACACAAAAATGTGTTATGCAAGCATCCCAGCGGTGTGTGGGAGAGGAAACCATAACCCCAACAAACCAAAGAGAAGACAAAAGTGCAAGAGGTCAAACACCTACATAACCGTACTTAAAAGATCACCTCATTGTCACACCAAAGCTACCCACAGCACCCCCACACCACCCTTGGGAACTATAGGACGTGAATGCCAGATCCCCCAGCTACATGGATCAGAATCTCTTTTAATCCAACTTGAAGAGGAGAAACCGATCTGGCTGCTCATGGTTTACAGAGCACCTTGTAACAACACATTATCTGTGCAAGAACTACTAGACCTGATTACTCAAGTGACCCTGAATTACCCTAGGCTGGTGATCAGGGGAGACTTCAATCTACACATCAAAACCCCAGATACCACCACAGCTGCCTTTCTGGACACGATGACAGCACTAGGATTTACACAGGTGATCAATTCTCCAACCCACGAAAAGGGTCACATACTAGACCTGGTATTCTACAAAGGAGTGGATATCCCAGAATTCTGAGATAACAGTATTAAAATAACACCCCTATCATGGTCAGACCATTTTCTAATTAAATTCTCCCTAAGTGACCACCTGAAACAAATGGCACCTCCCAGAGTTTGGAAGGAGATCAGAGACAAAAAAAAAAAGCTGACCGCTGAGAATTTCCTAGAGGCCTTGGACTATCCACATGCAGATGAAAAGACAACACTGTCAGAACAAGTTGACATCTGGAATACACACTTAGCCAAGACCTTAGAGAAAACAGCACCACTAAAAAAGGTCTTATGCCCCACTCACAAATGCTCACCTTGGTTTTCTCCAGAACTTCGGATTCTTAAACGTGAAGGACGAAAACTGGAAAGGAGATGGCGCAAATCTCACCTGGATGAAGACAGGCTAAACTTCAGGAAGCACATGGCAAAGTACCACCATGCCTTAACAGCAACCAAAAAACAGTATTTCACTCAATGCATTGCACAGGCTGCCAATTCAACCAAGCAGCTGTTCAGTATAGTAAACATCCTACTGCAACCCCCACAACAGAACTAGCCTGCCCAGTCTAAACTGAACTGCAATGATTTTGCTGCATACTTTGCCAACAAAATGAAAAGTCTCCACCAGGATTTACAGGCAATCTCACCCAGTGCCCAACCAGTCAACCAGGGGTGCACAAACTCGCCCCCGCCAAACAGTGACAGACGGAACACATTTAACCTAATGACAGAGGAGACCCTTGACACAATCCTGAGACCTTCGACCAACTACCTGCCCCCTTGATCTCTGCTCATCAAAGACAGTGCAGCGGGCAAGTATGGGCCTTATAGAAGGCGCCACAAAAATTGTGAACACCTCTCTTTATAATGGGCAACTACCAACAACATTAAAAAGGGAAGTGGTTCGCCCTCTGAAGAAAAACAACCTTGACCAGGACAAACTGGAACGTTACAGGCCAGTATCCAACATCCCGTTTCTAGGGAAACTCGTAGAACAAACAGTCTGTGTTCAACTTAATGAATGGCTAGAAAAGAGTAACTGGCTAGATCCATGTCAATCTGGATTCAGACCCTGGTTATGGAACAGAAACTGGTCCTCATATCCCTGCTAGATGATCTTCACAGAAACCGAGACAAGGGATTCGCCTCGATGTTAGTACTGCTAGATTTCTCAGCAGCTTTTGACACTGTGGATCATGATATCTTGCTAGCACAACTGACACAAACAGGTATCAGTGGAACAGTACTTGCCTGGTTCAGATCCTATCTATCAGACAGGCAACAATCCATAATGTTTGGCAACAATTCATCATCTATACCAACAAGAGACTCCAGGATTATAAACCACTCTCTCTTTATTGACACATCAGTGTCACTCAACAACACTCAATAATGTTATAACATATACACACTCACTCACAAGCACACTTCAGTCACCCTTCAAGGCTGATAGTTGCGGTACTACCAATACAACTATAACATTGTTACACCGAATAACACAATACTGCCAAACAATACAGTGCATTCATTTAAACCTGATATTATAGTCTCACATTAATCCAGTGTGCAAGATAGAATAATGTCCACCACTGAGTCCTTCTTGAGTGGCGTTCAGATTATCATTAACCCACTAGATCGTGCATATTCGGATAATGCACCATATAGGTGTTTCTCCAGATGGTAACGTCCAATGTTATCGTGATATACTCAAATCAGCAGTAGAACCAAGTTGGGTGGCTGAAGAAATGCTTCCACAGCGATTACCACTTCAAATGACCGGTTCCCTGATGCTGGACCGCATTTCGTACTCCTTCATCAGGAGGAACCAAATCTGTAACAGTATTACTTTTAATCAACTATAATACTTATAATTTGAACAAAAGTTACAATCTATAATCATGAAATTTCCACTTACTAATAATCCTATACAGGACTGCACACCTGCATGGTAACCAACCGGGCTTCCGCCCGAGGATCGCTCCACCAGAATCTGCTATACGCCTGTGGCGTCACTTCCGTAATTAAATACTGTACAACAAATGAGCACACCCCTAGTGATGAGCAGCGGTATAATCACACCCATTCAACTTCCAAGTTGAGGCCTTAAGGAGGCACCGTGCCCCATGTGTAGATATACCGCTGCTCAATCACCCGTAAACGAGCGCTAATGTCCCCACTTCTATTGGTGGGCAAAATTTGTGATAGCACAACACAGCGGAGCTGATCAATAGTGTGATTCTGCTCCTGCCAATGAGACACCAACGGATTATCCCTTTGATTGAGGCGTAAATTACTTACATGCTCAGCCAGCCGATTCTTTAACTGTCTCTTCGTGTGCCCTATGTAATACAACGCACATGGGCACCAAATACAGTAAATTACACATTCGCTGATGCATTAAGTATTATGCCTCAAATAAAACGGTTTATTACTATGTGAAATAACGATCACATTGGTGTCTACAGAGTATCGGCAATATACACACTTACCGCATGGGGAATGTCTGCCCATATTCATCCGATGTTTAGGACGTTTGAGCAACTCCCCTATGTTGGCTTGGCGGGCATACGCCACTTTCGGGTGTTCCCTGAACTCTGGGTGAACAGATAGAACATGCCAGTATCTATGGATGATGGAAGAGATGCCCGCTGCTCTGTATGAGAAAGGAATGACACATGCAACAGTGCTACGGGGAGGTCTGGCCAGAGTGAAACAGCCACGGGCGATAGGCGTATAAGGCCCTCTTGTAGGTGCTCCATATAACCTGCACAGGGTACCCTCGAGTTAGAAATCTATCCATCATGTCACGCGCCTGAATTTTAAACTCGGTAACAGAGGAACATAAGCGGAGCAACCTCAAAAATTGACTGACAGGAACACCCTTCATGAGAGCCTTATGATGAAAGCTCTGATAGTGTAGAAGGGTGTTCCTGTCAGTTGGCTTGCGATAGATGGTAGTATCAAATATACCTTCAGATGTTCTAATGATTTTGATATCCAGAAAATCTAGCGTATAAGAATCCATTCTGGAGGTAAACTTAATATTGATATCCGCTTTATTGAGGGACTCTATGAAGGCATTCAGAGCACCAAGGGGGCCGCACCAAAACAAAATGACATCGTCAATATATCTTTTCCACATGACGACGTGACAGTACCACCTGGAAGTGTACACATGATCCCTCTCAAATTGGGTCATGTACAGACAAGCCAGGGAGGGCGCGATGGTCGCAACCATCGCCACTCCCTGAGTCTGTACATAAAACTGGTCATAAAACTGAAAATATTTATGACCAATAACCAACGTCAGCAATGTTTTCAAGACCTCAATTTTAGGAGAGGATAAATGTAATTCACTCAGGTGGTCACCCGCTAGCTGAATTGCCTGAGACTGAGGAATGTTGGTGTAAAGAGCGGTGACATCCAAACCCACCATATAGAAATCATTACCACTATACGGTTCCATTTTTTCTAATATCTGAATGAAGTGCATGGAGTCACGAATATAAGACTTAGCTTTCTTCACCAAGGGGTTTAGCAGCCTGTCTGTATATTTGGATATGGGTTCTAATACCGAATCCCTTGTCGATACTATAGGGCGACCTGGTGGATCCACGATAGATTTATGGACCTTAGGAACAAAATATATATATGGTACCTTGGGGCATGGATGACATAAGTACCATTGATCTTCCTTAATTAACGTACCGTCCAACACTGCGCCATTAACACATTTCGCTATTTCATCCTGTAACCATTTGGTGGGATCGTGGTCAACTGGAGTGTAATATTGAATATGACTCAATTGATTCATGCCCCCACATATATATTTGTCCCTGTCCATAATGACCGTGGATCCACCTTTGTCCGCCCTCTGAATGATAATTCTCTCGTTATTAGCCATATCCACTATACTGTGGCGTTGTATTTTAGACAGGTTGCTCCCCTGTCTGTATCGTTTGGACTCCAATACCTCCACAGCTGCCAAAACCAGTTTTTGGTAAGCTAAAATAGAGGGGTCCACCGCCCCCGGGGTAACCCACCGGGATTTTGGCCCTGGTTTAAATAAGGGCATGCTCTCCTCATTCTGTCTGGTGGTATTGCCAAAATGTAACCGCAACCTAAGGTCCCTAAAAAATCTATAAAGACCTCTTCTGGTTTCAAAAGGGTCATAACTATTAGATGGAACGAATGATAAACCCTTGGCCAAAGTCTCCTCCTACACCACTGTCAATGTGGCATTAGATATGTTGATAACATTGCTTATTTCTTGAGAATCGTTTGGGTTTGGTGGACTTGCTTACTTCTTTGGGATCGTTGGAGGTGCCGGGGGGCTGATCTGGTATTCTTAAAAAAGAATCATATAATTTTGGACATATATGCCAGCTAAAATATGATGTATAAATGGTTGTTAGAAAAAATGAAATAGGGTAATTAATATTAAATGCATGTGCATCATATTTTAGCTGGCATATATGTCCAAAATTATATATATACCTGGAGTACACATAATATTTATATTTTCATATTTTTTTATTTATATTAGCAGAAGCCAAAAACTTTTTAAATCTTTTGAATATATGTATGCTGTTTTAATGGTTATTAAGCATATTTGAGCATATTGACCTCTGATCAGAAAATCAGTGTCTATTGAATTTTCATATCTCTATATGGATGTGCATATATGTTTTTATTGGCATTATTTATATGTTATATGTTTTGATTTGTAGTGTATTTATTGACCCCTGATGCAGACGCTTTTTAGCGTCGAAACACGGCCTGTGTCGGGTCGTTATCTCTGATATAATAAAGACTGTTGGACTCACGTCTCCAGTGGTGAATCGTCTATTAGTCTCTACTTTTGCCTTCTGTGATTCGTCATCGTAGAGAACTTTTCCTGTTCTATATTTTGGATGATGTGCAGCTACTCATACCCATTGAACCTGACTTACCTACAGCCTTGAATAAACTGATTACTGATTACCTAACATCAATTCAAGAATGGGCTAAACTCAACAAACTTTGCCTGAACACAAGTAAAACCGAGCTTCTCTGGGTCCCTAACACAAGTGAATACATACCTGACATCAAAATCCTTTTTTGGAAGTATGAACTCCCCCTCAAATCACAAGTCAGGAACCTTGGAATACAGCTATATTCAACATTTACTCTGATTCCCTAAATCAAAGCAACCTTCAAGAGCTGCTTCTACTATTTACGCTGCCTCTCTCCTTACATCAAGAAGGTAAATCTTATCCCAGTTGTGCATGCCGTGGTAACATCAAGACTGGATTACTGCAATGCACTATACAATGGTCTGACTACAAAGGGCCTGCACCAGCTCCAGTTGATTCAGAATGCAGTAGCAAGACTCATAGAAGGTTGCAAGCGATGTGACCACATCACACCATTTTTGCAAAAACTTCATTGGCTACCAGTACAATACAGGGCTAAATTTAAAACTCTATGTCTGATCTTCAAGGCCCTGAAAGAAAATGGCCCTGAGTATCTAAAGAATAGGATGATCCTCCACATACCGCCAAGGACACTAAGGTCCTCCCAAGGACTTTCACTAACTATACCCTCTCCAAAAGACATTACACAATGTGATACCCACAAGCAAGTCTTCTCCGGAGTAGCCCCCACACTCTGGAATGCATTGCCGGAAAGGCTCCGCTTAACACAAGACTATCTCTACTTCAGGAAGCAGGTGAAAGCTTGGCTCTTCAACCAAGCCTTTAATGGAAGAAGTAACTAACCTGTTAGCAGTGGCGTAACTAGGGTAGTTGACACCCGGGGCCGGTCATTTTTTAACACCCCCCTCCAAAATCCAGTACTAAGCATACTGAGAATGCAAAACACTCAGGACCTATAGAGCAATTCTACCATACCATAAGCAGTCATTTCTACAAATCACACAAGGAAAAGGAAAGCATCTTAAACACTACAGTGAGCACTAGAACATCAATTCACCTATTGTAAAATGAAACCAGACAGAATAGTACAGATCGTCGATCCTGCACAGTCAATGCCAACTGAAAGCCATGTCTTTTTCACAAACACAGATACACCCTAATCCACTATAGAATAAGTAATAATAAACTTTCTATTTAGACAAAAATTAAACTGAACCCCCACAGTGGCGTACCAAGGGGGGGCGGTGGGTGCAGTCCGCCCCGGTGCATGCCGCTGGGGGGTGCCGCGCGCCTGTCGGCTCCGCTCGTTCCCTGCTCCCTCTGCCCCGGAACAGGTTACTTCCTGCCCTTTCTATCCCTTGCATCCACTGTCTGCCCTTTCTCTCTGCCCCTTCAATCCACCATTTATGTTTCAACATTTTTATTATAGAGAATTCAAGATGATACAATGTATACTTCATGCATGTTGTGCTTACAATTTTGCATATCAATTAATCTGCCTTATTACAAAGTTAACACTTAACTACCCCAAGTTTGTGAAATCCCCTTTCTCTCTTCCACCTTTCTACCCTCATACCCCTCCCTCGCCCCCCTACCTCCCCATCTCCTACTCCCCCCCAATTAACCCATTATCTTATACAATACACTGCTACTATTATCCATATTATGCTATTATAAGGTATTAACAATGAGACTTCTTCCTTTCTGAGTCATTTTATCTAAGTAGCATCCCCATATCTTGAGAAATCGAGGTTTTTTTTGCAGTACACTTTGGCCTCTTTCGCCTCCCATACTAGCAACTGGTGCACACGATTACGCCAATGCCAGAACGTCGGCGGATTGATCATAGTCCAGTGTTGCATTATACATTTCCTCGCTACCAGACATAGTTTTCGATATAACATTGTTCTGTCAGCGTTCAGTCTCAAATGTGGCTCTTTCAGATCCAATACTAACTGCAGCGGGTTCATTTCTATTCTACTGCACAGTACAGAAGAAAGATAACATACTGCTTGTCTCCAATAGCACTGTATTAATACGCAACTCCAGAGTGCGTGATATAATGTATTATTATATCTATTACATTTCAAACAGAGAGCTGACCCAATACCCCCTGACTTATATAGTTGAACTTGGGTAAAGTAGGCTCTATGGAGCACCCTGTACGCACACTCTCTGTAATCTGCTCCCCCTATTGTGTGTGGAATATCTTTTATATGCACAATAATATCCCATGATTCCAATTCCCGCCCCACATCATTCTCCCATTTCTGTTGAAGCTGGGCCAGCTCCTTCCCAGGCGCCAAACCCCACAGCTTCTGATATAGATGGAGCATTTTCAGAAATCTCATTAAAAAAATTTTTGATTTTATTTCCCAATTTTTTGTTCAGTGCTTCCTTATTTAAAGTTTGTATGTAGTGCTTAAGTTGGCAATGCGCGTATTTATCACCCCACCCTTGCTCCCCCTGAACCAACAGCTGCGGCAGCGCTTTTATATCTCCATTCTCCCCCAAAGCGTCCTCTAAGCGAATCACTCCTAGTTGTTCCCATCTATCAAAAGTTTTATTCTCCAGCCCTGGCTCAAATGCCGGATTTCCCTTGATGTTTATGAATTCGGTTATTCTCGGATCCCTCCTAACAATGTCCCTAAGAATCTCCAAGCTTCTCTTATAGGCATAAGCAGAACATTTTGTCTAAATCTATGTGGGATCTCATTTTTCTGTAAATGTACTAATGTTATATAATGGTGTGAACTAAAAAGCGCTTCTTCCATCTCAAGAGGTGTATGTGCATGGGAATGAACTATCCAATCTCTCACCTGACGTAGGAGGCAAGCCATATTGTAATACTTAATGTTAGGGATTCCCAAGCCCCCTTGTCTCCATCCTCCCAGCATATACTTCTGCTGCATCTTAGCTCATTTCCTGGCCCAGCAAAACCTGAACACCAGACAATATAAATGTTTTATATCTTTCTGCAGCAACGCTATGGGCAGGATCTGTAATGCATAAAGCCATCTTAGTAATATCACCATTTTAATAAGACTAATCCTCCCCGCCAAAGACAACGTCAAGGTGCCCCATGAGTCTAGTTGCTGAGCCATCTGTTCTAATAGTTTTGTAACATTTAATCTATATATCTCCCTCAGTGTAGACGGCAACAAAATGCCCAAATATGTAAAAACGTTATTCGCCCGTTTCAAGGGGAGTCCTCCCGGCCATAGTCTTTGGATGTCTAAGTTTATCGCGAGAGCCTCCGATTTATCTATGTTTAATTTGAAGCCCGAATAGTCTCCATATTCTCGAAATACCTCTAAAAAACTCTCCAAAGTCTCCAGCAGCTTCGTTATTATCATTAATAAATCATCAGCAAACGCAACCAGTTTGAACTCCTGGTTTCTAATTTGTACCCCAGGAATTTGCTGTACAGGCGTATACATCTCTAATTAAAGGGTCTAATTGAAGCGCAAAGAGCAAAGGTGACAAAGGGCACCCTTGCCTGGTTCCCCTACTAATCTGGATTTCACCCAATACATTACCATTTACCAGCACCTGTGCCCTGGGTAAGTAATATAATGCTCTGATCGCCTGCACAAAACTACCTTGAAATACGTACTTCTCTAGCACCGAGTACAGAAAGGGCCACTCCACTCTATCAAACGCTTTTTCTGTGTCGAAGCTAATCATTAGAGCTTGTTCTTTGGATTGACCCAGTCTTTCCAAGGATGCCAGAATACTCCTCAAATTTTTTGTAATTGATCTTCCTTGCACAAATCCTACCTGTGCTTCATGAATAATATGAGGTAATACACGTCCCAATCTATTTGCTAGAATTTTGGCAAATAATTTTGCTTCTTGGTTGAGTAGGGAAATAGGTCTATAAGAAGTTAACAGCCTTTCGTCTCTTTTGGGTTTGAGAAACACCACTATCTGGGCCAAGTTTAAATGATCAGGCATCTTGCCGCATTCTATCCATTCATTAAACACTTTCACCAAGGTAGGGACAACCGAGTCCCCCATCAGCTTATAAAAGGTAAAATTATGTATAATCATACCTGATAATTTTCTTTCCATTAATCATAGCTGATCAATCCATAGACTGGTGGGTTGTGTCCATCTACCAGCAGGTGGAGATAGAGAGCAAACTTTTGCCTCCCTATATGTGGTCATGTGCTGCCGGAAACTCCTCAGTATGTCGATATCAAAGCTCCATCCGCAGGACTCAGCACTTAGAGAATTACACCCACGAAGGGACACTCTGCCCAGCTCACCACCGCCGAAACGGGGGAGGGGAATTAACCCAGCTCATCCCCACACAAGTGGGGGAAGGGAATCCGTCCAGCTCATCCCCGCGGAGCGGGGGAGGGACACCACACCCGCCGATGCGGGGGGATCTGGCTTATCCTGCAACCGCAACCGCGGGAGGAGCTGACTGACCCTAACACCGCCGAAGCGGGAGGGGTACAAAACTGCCCTACAGCCGCACGAAGCGGGAGGGAGTGCCGGCAGAATTTTAAGTCTCAATCCAGCCCCGTAAAACGGAGGGGAGAGGAATGCAGCAGCTCACTGTAACACAAACTCGTCTTAACTCTTGAAGAATCCAAGTGAAAAAACTTGAACACGAAGTCTTTCTGAAGCAACTGAAGACTGAACTTGAACCTGAAATGCAACCAGAATAAAAACAGTACAGATATCTGGGAGGGGCTATGGATTGATCAGCTATGATTAATGGAAAGAAAATTATCAGGTATGATTATACATAATTTTACCTTCCATATCATCAAGCTGATCAATCCATAGACTGGTGGGATGTACCGAAGCAGTACTCACCCAGGGCGGGACATAGAAATCCCTGACCGCAACACTGAAGCTCCAAACCGGGCCTCCGCCCGAGCAGCCACAGTCAAGCGGTAATGCTTGGAGAATGTATGGGCCGAAGCCCAAGTTGCCGCCTTGCATATCTCTACCAAGGAGACGGAACCGGCCTCTGCCATCGAGGCCGCCTGAGCTCTTGTGGAGTGAGCCTTCAGCTGGATAGGCGGCACCTTCCCCGCGGCCACATAAGCCGCTGCAATGGCTTCCTTGACCCATCTTGCCACTGTAGGCTTAGCAGCCTGCAGACCCCTACGAGGACCTGCATACAGGACAAACAGATGATCCGATTTCCGGAAATCATTGGTCACTTCCAAGTATCTGATGATGACTCGTCTCACATCCAGATATTTAAGAGCAGAGTACTCCTCTGGGTAGTCCTCCCTACGAAAGGAAGGGAGACAGAGCTGCTGATTCACATGGAAGCGAGAAACAATCTTGGGCAGAAAGGAAGGCACTGTGCGAATAGTCACTCCTGCCTCAGTGAACTGTAGAAAAGGCTCTCGACATGAGAGCGCCTGGAGCTCGGAAACTCTTCTGGCTGAAGTGATAGCCACCAAAAAGACTGCTTTCAACGCCAGGTCTTTCCGAGATGCCCTTGACAAGGGTTCAAACGGCGGCTTCTGCTATGCTCTTAGCACCAGGTTGAGATTCCACGCAGGCACCACTGAGTGCAGAGGAGGGCGCAGGTGATTAACTCCCTTGAGAAAGCGCACCACATCTGGCTGCGAAGCCAGGGAAGCACCCTTCAGGCGGCCCCTGAAGCAAGCCAGAGCCGCTACCTGGACTTTAAGGGAACTGAGCGACAGGCCTTTCTCCAGACCTTCTTGCAGGAACGCCAACACTGAAGAAATTGGAGCAGTGAAGGGAGAAAGTGAGCCTGCTTCACACCATGCTGCAAAGATACGCCAAACCCTGGCGTAAGCAGTAGAAGTAGAGCGTTTCCTCGCTCTCAGCATAGTGGCGATGACCTTGTCTGAGAAGCCCTTCTTCCTCAGACGCTGCCGCTCAATAGCCAGGCCGTAAGACCAAAGGGAGAGGGATCCTCCATCACCACGGGACCCTGATGTAACCGGCCCTGCTCCACTGACAGCCGCAGAGGATCGTCGACTGAGAGCCTGATCAAGTCCGCATACCAGGGACGTCTGGGCCAATCCGGACCCACCAGGATTACCCTGCCGGGATGCTTTGCCACCCGGTCTAGCACCCTGCCCAACATGGGCCAGGGCGGGAACACATAGAGGAGCTCTTGTGTCGGCCACTGTTGGAGAAGAGCATCTACTCCCAGGGATCGAGGGTCCCATCCTCTGCTGAAAAAGCGCGGCACTTGGCAATTGGCCGATGACGCCATCAGATCTAGGCTCGGCTGGCCCCAGCGCTTCGTGATGTCCAAGAACGCCTGAGCAGATAGTTGCCACTCTCCGGGCTCCAAGGTATGGCGACTGAGAAAGTCCGCCTTGACATTCATGACTCCGGCAATGTGGGCCGCTGAAAGCTGCTCCAGGTTCGCTTCCGCCCACTGGCAAAGACTCATAGCCTCCTTGGCTAGAGGGGCGCTCTTGGTACCTCCCTGGCGGTTGATATAGGCCACAGCCGTGGCATTGTCCGACAGGACCCGTACAGGCTACAACACCAGTACCGGGATGAACTCCAATAACACCAACCGAATGGCTCTGAGTTCCAGGAGGTTGATAGACCACTTGCCCCTGCAGGAGACTAGAGCCCCTGCGCTGTCCTTCCCAAGCAGTGGGCTCCCCAGCCCATCAAAGAGGCGTCTGTCGTGACGACAATCCACTCCGGGGTCATCAGAGGCAATCCTGCAGACAACTTGTCTGTCTGCGTCCACCAGCTCAGCG
This sequence comes from Microcaecilia unicolor, assembly GCF_901765095.1. NCBI lineage: Eukaryota > Metazoa > Chordata > Amphibia > Gymnophiona > Siphonopidae > Microcaecilia > Microcaecilia unicolor. Next base: position 79,356,256 of record NC_044038.1, on the reverse strand, counting down.
CCTTGCGCACTGCTGGGTCCACGGGAAGGCGCACAGCATAATCCTCCGACATCGGAGTCCAGCGCAGCAGCAGAGATAGCTGTAGTGGTCTCATATGAGCCCTGGCCCAGGGCACTACTTCCATCGTGGCCGTCATAGAGCCCAACAGCTGCACGTAGTCCCAAGCCCGAATAGGAGAGGCTACTAGGAACTAGTCCACCTGAGCCTGAAGCTTGACAATCCGATTGTCTGGCAGGAACACTCTGCCCACTTGGGTGTCGAATCGAACTCCCAGATACTCCAGGGACTGAGTCGGGCGCAGCTGGCTCTTCTTCCAGTTGATGATCCATCCCAGGGAGCTCACAAGAGCAACTACCCGGTCCATAGCTTTGCCGCACTCTGCATAAGAGGGGGCTCGGATCAACCAGTCGTCCAGATAAGGATGGACTTGTACTCCTTCCTTTAGCAGGAAGGCCGCTAAGACCCCCATTACTTTGGAAAAGGTCCGCGGAGCAGTAGCCAACCCGAAAGGGAGGGCTCTGAACTGGAAGTGTCGTCTCAGGACTGAAAAACGCAGAAAGCGTTGGGAATATGCAGGTACGCTTCCTTGATGTCCAAGGAAGCCAAGAACTCTCCTGCCTTCACTGCCGCTATAACAGAGCGGAGAGTCTCCATGCGAAAGTGCCTCACTTTCCAGGCCCGATTGACCCCTTTGAGGTCGAGGATAGGCCGGACAGAACCTCCTTTCTTTGGAACCACAAAGTAAATGGAGTAACGTCCCTTGCCAATCTGATTTTTTGGCACCGGAACGACCGCACCCAGGCGGATCAGGTTGTCCAAGGTCTGCTGCACTGCCACAGCTTGACCGGAGACTTGCAGGGAGAGAGTACAAACCCGTCTCTTAAGGGTTGGCAGAACTCTAGCTTGGAGCCGTCTCTGATGACTTCCAGCACCCACGCGTCTGAAGTTATAGTGGTCCACTCGCCCAGAAACGAGGACAGCCGTCCTCCAATCTGCACTGGGGCGTGGACCAAGGCCCCGTCATTGGGTACGAGACCCTGGGGGAGGACCGGAGGGAGCACCTCCGGGACGGCGGTCTCTGCGAAAGGAATGCTGCTTGGGGGAGAAATTCCTCTTGAAGGAAGAGGGGGCAGAGGAACCCGACTTGCCCGGGCGGTACAGACGGGCTTCCAGCAACCGTCCTCTGGAGGTACTGGGACGAGTACTAGCCCGAGCCCTGACCTCTGGTAATTTCTTGCCCTTAGACGTGCCGAGATCGGACACGATTTTGTCCAGCTCGACCCCAAAGAGCAGCTTGCCTTTAAAAGGCAATCTAGCCAGGCGGGATTTAGAGGCGTGGTCAGCAGACCAATGTTTCAGCCAAAGCCACCGCCGCACAGAGACTGTCTGAGCCATGCCTTTAGCTGAGGCTCTCAAGACATCATACAGCAAGTCTGCCAAATAGGCTAAGCCCGATTCCAGGGCCGGCCAATCAGCCCACAAGGAAAGATCCGAGGGGGAAGCCCGCTGCACCATAGTCAGGCACGCCCTGGCCACATAGGAGCCGCAAACTGAGGCCTGCAAACTTAAAGCTTTAGCCTCAAAGGACGACCTTAAGGCCGCCTCCAATCTTCTGTCTTGGGCGTCCTTTAGGGCCGTGCCACCTTCCACCGGCAACGCCGATTTCTTAGTCACCGCAGTGATTAAAGAATCCACGGTAGGCCACAGATAGGCCTCACGTTCACTCACAGCCAAAGGATAGCGGCGGGACATAGCCCTAGCCACTTTAAGGCTCGTTTCCGGGACATCCCATTGAGCCGCAATTAAGGTGTGCATGGCATCATGCACGTGGAAGGATCTAGGCGGGCGCTTCGTCCCCAGCATAATGGCAGAGCCAACAGGGGCTGAGGGAGAGACGTCCTCCGGAGAGGAAATCTTCAAAGTGTCCATGGCCTGTAAAAACAGGTTGGGCAAATCCTCTGGGCTAAAAAGCCGCGCTGCAGAGGGGTCATCCGCTCCATCCGAGCGGGGATCTATCTCCTCCAAGGAATCCGCAAAGGACCGTTGGGAGACCTCAGACACGCTGCCCTCATCTACATCGGAGGAGACAAAGTCCTCCAAGGCCTGGAAATCAACCCGAGGGCGTTTACCTCTGGGAACCTCAACCTCTTTATCAGAAGAGGGAGCAGGGGCAGCGTTTTGCATGAGGAAAGCCTGATGCAGCAGCAAAACAAACTCGGGGGAGAAACCCCCCAGACTGAGGACTTCCGCAGCCTGGGCAACAGCCCTAGACGCACTCTCAACCGGCGCTCGCAATAGCGGGGGAGAGACATGCTGCGCATCCAAAATGGCGTCCGGCGCGAAACTCCGCGAAGGAGCCGCGTGGGAAGAACGGCGCTTAACTTTAGCCGCTTGTGCCGTCGCCCAAATTAAGGGCGTTCATGGCATTAATGTCTCCAACCTCAAGGGCGGCCCACGAAGAAGCCGTCCGAGCCGCGTGGCCGGCCAAGATGGCGGAGGCGAGGAGTGGGGGATGGGCGTTTATGGCGGGAAAAAACCGCCACGCCGGAGGAACGACCGGGACATTCATCGGTCACTAAACTGTCACCCATCAAGGACGAATCAGGTTGTAAAACCCCCGCATCCCCTCTAGAAGCGCTCCAGCGATCCGGGGAGCGACCCTTTGCGCCCTCGCCCTCCGACGCCATTGCCACGAGGAGAAGAATCGGGGAACCCCCTGCCCGCTATAAAAAGGTAAAATTACCTGCTTGCCGCTCCGAGCTGTAACGAACTGGTGTCCCAGTGAGTAGCTGCAATGAACGTTTAAAGAAACGTCGAATTAAACGCCTTTAAAGACGTTTAAAATTTTTTTTTTTTTTTTTTTTTTTTAAACGGAGCCAGCGGGAGGGGGGAGAAAAGGAGGGACCTGGCACCACCAGGTTTGCACTTGCTCAAAAGAGCCCTCAACCCCAGGCACTCAACAAAACCTAAGAATTAGGCTTGGAGGCCTAGCCAGAGCTGCTGCTGTGTGTGACCACCACCTGCTGAGATAGAGAACATACTGAGGAGTTTCCGGCAGCACATGACCACATATAGGGAGGCAAAAGTTTGCTCTCTATCTCCACCTGCTGGTAGATGGACACAACCCACCAGTCTATGGATTGATCAGCTTGATGATATGGAATTCTGCTTTATAGCCGTCTGGGCCTGGGGCTTTGCCTGATTTGCTCTGAGCTATGGCCCAGGTGACCTCATCAGCACTAATCTCGGTGTTCAGGCGATTATGGTCACTAACCTGCAGTTTCAGGGTGTGTATACCTTCCAAGTATAGCTCTCCCGGGAGTCCCTCCTGATCTGTTGCCCTATATAGAGTCTGATAATATGTTTGGAAAGCTAACCTGATCTCGTGATTGGTATGTAAGAGCTTCCCCACCGTACTTTTAATAGTTGTTACGTTTCTAGAAGCATATTTAGATATAATAAGTCGAGCTAAATATTTTCCTCCTTTGTTCCCATGTCTGTACAATTGAAAACGATAGTAGGCCTGAGATTTCATTTCTCTATCATGTAACAGAGAGATCAGGGCCATTTGTATTACCATCACCTCCTGTCTAATTCTATTACATGGGGTCAGGCCATATTGTCTATTCAATTTACCTAGTTGCTTTTCTAGCCTCACAATTTCTTTATCTCTTGTGCGTTTATATTGTGTGACATAACTTATAATTTCGCCTCTCAAGACTGCTTTCACAGCTTCCCAGAAGCTAGTGGTTCCAGCAACTGAGCCCTCATTAAAATGTTTATACTCAGCCCATTTTGCTTTTAAATATTCCCCAAATCGTGCATCTCTCAATAAATATGACGGAAACGTCCATCCTTTTAACTTCTCTTCCTCCCCTCCTCCATTCCAGTTCATTCTTACCACTGAGTGATCCGATATAACGCAGGGATCTATGTGTGCCTCTGTAATGTCAGTTATTAGCATGCTGGATGCAAGCGAGTAGTCAATTCTAGACGAGGAGCCACGTGCTCTGGATTGATGTGTATATTCTTTGTCTATCGGATGCAGGGTCCACCAGACATCAATTAAATCAAGCGTTGTACATAAATCCGGCAAGCCCCTAGAACTTAACCGTCTTATATCAGTAGGAGGGTGCGATCTGTCTAGTAATGGATCCCAGGTCATATTAAACTCTCCTCCCAGCAGCATGGGCAATGTTTCAAGTTGCGTGATCTGCCTAAGCAGCTTCTTATAAAATTTTAAATCTATTACATTAGGAGCATAAATACTACCCAATATTATTTTTTGTCTATTTATTGTGACAATGCAAAGAATAAATCTTCCCTCCGGATCTTTTATTATTTTATGCACCTGGACTGCTATCCCTTTTCTAAAGAGGATTGCCACTCCTCCTTTCCGGCCAAGAGCCACAGATGCCAACTTGGTATGTTCAATGTCTGACAAATGCGTTTCTTGAAGCATCACAATATCCGCTCCAATATGTTTAAGATGTCTCAAAATCTTTGATCTTTTGATTGGGGAGTGTATGCCCCCCCCCCCCCATATTCCAAGATGCTACCTTAATCTGTTACCGTCCTGTGTCCAGCCATTCTGTTCTGTCCCCTGATTATCCTTTGCGCCTGAGAGAAGCCAGCCCAGGCCCCAGCCTCTCTCCTCTAAATACCAATTTCTCTCTATCTTTAGCAGTTGGTTTCTTGATTTATAATGAGTTAAACCCCTCCCGCCCCGTCCCGCCCCTTCTCCGGCCCTAGACCGCCCCTCCCCCCTAACCCTCCCGTTTCCCCCTCCGTGTCCCTCTTATTCCCTAAGGAATCAGGTCACTTCCAACACCTCTCCTCTCAACATCTGTAGCCTGATCCTCCCATAACCACTCTCCCTCTAGCATTCTGTCTTTTGCATACTCTTTCTCCCAACGAGCATCCCCCCAACAGTCCCAAGCCCTCAACTTTCAGTCCTTTATCACTGCCAGTCATACATAGCAAAACAGGTGTAAATCCTGCATTCCTCATTCTCTCCCTAGTTATGCTTCCCTCTTCCTTCAGCCATTAACATACCCAACATCTAGCAGATATTTCCAACCCCCCACACAGTGTAATATACAGTTAACAGTATTCTCAACATTTCACCATTACTTCTTGCCTAGCATTTTTTTCACCCGCGTGAATCCTTTCTTTTGTACAATTGCTTGTTGAAGTAACGAAGCTTCCTTCGGCTTCTATAATATTATTTGACCAGTCAGTACATCCAGCTCTTTCCATTTCACTACGCCAACACCTGGTCCGATTTTGTGTAATCCAAGTCGCAAAGCTCTGTTCAATGTGACTCCCGAGCTGTCCATAATGTCCCCAGGGTCCATCGAGTATCAAAACTCTCACCGGGTGTCCTCTCTGTACAGGCAATCTTTTCTGTCGCCCTCTCGTCTCCCGCTTCTTCTCAGTTGCAAGTTTCATGCGGACAGTGTCCCTTAAGAAGCCTCCTGCAGCTCGTGTATTTATGAATTTGAACTCAACTTTAATTACTATAACTAAACTATTGTGGGATTCTTCTTGTCAGTAATATCCTTCTCAACATTCTTTTAACAGGAGTCCTGTGTCGTCAAATTGTGTCTCGGGTATTACTGCCCAGCTTCCATCTGTTGTACAAAAATCTTCGCATTCTCCACTGTGTTAAACATCTTAGTGCTCGAGTGGTGGTTTACTCTCAATTTCTCCGGGTATAACAGCGCAAATTTAATTTTTCGTCTTATAAGCTCAGAGCCCACCGGTGAAAATTTTTTCCTCTGCGCCGCCACCGCCGACGAGTAATCTTGGAGACATAATACTTTGCGGTTACCACTGTGCAGCTCCTTTCCGCTTCTCAAAGCTTGTAATATTGCGTTTTTGTGGGCAAAATTAAGTATTTTACAAATGACCACCCATGGTCTTCCGTCAACCGTCTACTTCAGGCCCAAGCGATGTGCTCTCTCAATTTTAAGCGGGCCCAGCATCTCCGGCAGCTCGAGCTCCGCTGCGAGCCACGTTTCCGGAACCTGATCAAGTCTCGGTCTCCTTGTCCTGCGGCCAACCCCACAATGCGAAGGTTGTTTCGCTGGGACCTGTTTTCTAAGTCCTCGAGCTTGTCATCATAAGAGGCAAGTGTCTTTTTCAGCTGACTTATTTCAGATTCTAAGGTTCCCACTCAATCTTCTGTATCACTGGCCCGTTGTTGGTAGTGCGCCATATCCATTTGTATTTGAGCTACACTGCTATGCAAAGATTCCAATTTAGTGTCCAGTGAACTAAGTTTTTTCTCTAAAATGGCTTCTAGCGCTTGGGTGACTTCGCCCACGATTTTGGCAGCCCATGCGGATCCCACCGCTGATGTTCCCGGGCTTGCCGGCGCCGCCATTTTGTCCTCGTTTGGCCGACTCTTTTCTTTCTCTTTTCTAGTAGATTTAGTCGCCATATTCGCCGATATCAGCGGTTATCAGGTCTGCTCCCGTTTCTTATTGCATTCCTCCCGCTGACAACGATCTGAGATCTCTTTTTCAGTGATTTTTTAGCAATGATTCTTGAGGCGAAGGCAGGAGCAATTCGTCTAGCATCTGCTCCTGTGCATAGCATCACGTGACCTCCTTAATCCACCATTTACTCTTCCTCGCCCATCCATCCAGGGTCTGCCCTCCCTCTCACTCCCCCTTCCATCCAGGATCTGTCCCCTCTCTCTGCCCATTTTTTTCAGCCCCCAGTTCCAGCCCCACTATCCCACCAGTCCCCAATTTCAGCCCCAGCCCTTTTCTCCCATCAGTCCCGAGCTTCAGCCCCCAGCCACTTCTCCCTGTCCCCTTTTCAGCCCCCAGTTTCAACCCCAGCCCTTTTCTCTCACCAGTCCCGAGCTTCAGCCCCCAGCCACTTCTCCCTGTCCCCTTTTCAGCCCCCAGTTTCAACCCCAGCCCTTTTCTCTCACTAGTCCCGAGCTTCAGCCCCCAGCCACTTCTCCCTGTCCCCTTTTCAGCCCCCAGTTTCAACCCCAGCCCCGAGCTTCAACCCCAGCCACTTCTCCATGTCTCCTTTTCAGCCCCCAGTCCCCACAGTATCAGCCCCAGCCTCTTTCAACCCCCAGTCCCAGTACTATCCCCCTTATCCCACCTACCCTCCTTTTCAGCCCCCAGTTCCAGCCCCCTTCATCCACTTGCCTTGTATTAGGGCCCCCATTTTCCTGCATGGCCCCTTCTCAGACCCCAGTTCCAGCCCCCTTCTCCCATCCAAGAACCCCCTCGCCTCCCCACCCCACTTCTGCCATCCGAGATCCCCCTCCCCTCCCCACCCCAGTCCCCTTCTGCCATTCAAGAACCCCCTCCCCACCCCAGTCCCCTTCTCCCATCTGAGAACCCCCTCCCCTCCCCAGTCCCCTTCTCCCATCTGACCTCCCCCCTGACCCGACCCGCCTACCAGCTCTGTCGAGAGACTACAGCCCTCTTCTCCTGCCACCACCCAGCCTTTAAAAAAAAATTTGTGAAGCCGAGTCGCAGGCAGCACCTCGAGTCTGCCCTGCTGCTTGTAAAAGAAGTAAATCTCCTCGTTGTCGTTGGGCCTTCCCTCACTGGTTCCCGCCCTCGAAAAATAGGAAGTTACCTCAGAGGAGGGCAGGACCCAGTGAGGGAAGGCCCTACGACGACGAGGAGATTTACGTCTTTTACAAGCAACAGGGCAGACGCGAGGCGCTGCCTGCAACTCGGCTTCACAAATTTTTTTTAAAGACAGGGTGGGAGCAGCGAGAGCAGAGCACCCCCCCCCCCCCCACCTGCTGACACCCGGGGTGGACCGCCCCCACCGCCCCGCCCTTGCTACGCCACTGCTTGTTACTCTCACTCACACACACAAGGAGTGATTCGGGCTGCACATACTGCAGCGGGATATGTTTATCCACTCCTTCATGTGCAACTTTCTTCAAATCAGTCACTTTACTTTCTAATTCTTCCTACTTTCTTACCCATCTATATGTTACAACTTTGCCTTACCCTTCACTACCAATTATAATGTTCTATTACGTATTGTGTTGACATTGCTAGTATACCATGCCATACTTTGTATTGTTTTCGAATATTTTTACTGCTGTAATTGCCTATTGCTCATGTTTGATCTATTCTTACTGTACACCGCCTTGAGTGAACTCCTTCAAAAAGGTGGTGAATAAATAAAGGTGGTAAATAAATAATAAATAAATACAATTCTGAGATCCTCCCTCATTCAAGAAGAAGTATCTAATAGAGAAAAGCAACTCACCCTCCCTCCCCCTCCCACTGATATAATCCCACCATACCATACATGACATAACCTTAAGGGTTCCCCAACACTCAAAACAAGCTGACTAGTAACATGTAAACGCTCACACTGGCTATTCCAAACTGTAGCCTCATGTTTCATAGTCAATATTGATAATGTGATTTAAGCCACATCCTGATAAGTACACCAGCACAAATGATACAGTCATGGGAGTTGGCCTGCCGATTGTTGGCGCTGCAGGCGCATATGCCCCTTCACCACACGTTGCCATTTAGGGTGTGCAGCCAGGGATGTATTTGCTTTAGCTTTACCAGGTGTCCCCGATGCCACTGGCTGGCCCTCTGCAGGAAGGACCTCCCTGGCTTCAGATAATGATCTGACCTGGTGCATGCAGCCCTCCTTATAAAACACCAAAGCAAAAGGATGTTTCCAACGATACCAGATTCCCAGATCACAAAGCCTCACCGTAACTGGTTTTAGCTCCGCACGCCACTTCAGGGTAGCCACAGCCAGATCTTGATATATCTCCACATGATATGTGTCCCATTGAAAATCACTGAGTTGTCGAGCTGCATGTAACACCGGCTCCTTAAGTTTAAAATCTTGGAAGCAGGCAATAATGTCCTTAGACAAATTATTTTGAGCAGGACCAAGGCCCTGTGAGACCACTCAATCAAAATCTCATTAGACTCCAAAGGGGTTCCAGCTTCTGTCAACATGGTGCTAACCACCCGTTTTACCACTGATTCACAGTCTATGTACGCCAGGGTTTCTGGAAGACCCCTAAATCGTAGGTTGTGCCTGCGGCTCCTATTTTCCAAATCTTCTACTTTGTCAGCTAGTTGTTGATAGCCCAGATGAACCTCAGAAACCTTTCGGTCCAAGGAGCCCATCTCCTCCATAAATCGGCTCTCCATCTCCTCCAGCCTACTGCCCAGATCCCGGATCTCACCTCTTAGGTCTGCCCTCAACGAGGCCAGGTCAGAACGAATTTCCTGCAGCCATTCCTTTAGCTCAGTTGAAGGTGCCGTCTCTGCTTTATCCGGGCCCTCTCTAGATGTAAACAGGTCTCAAGGAGACAAACTCCCTGAGTGCTGCGAGGTGTGCGTAGGCGATGGTTCCGGGTCCGCCTTGTGGTTTGCCGTCAAGCCGCCAGTGTACGCGAACTGAGACAGGTTAGCTTGCAAGCTCATCGTCGCCAGATGCCTTGACTCCCAACTGTGCTTTACTGCTCAAAAACAGCTGAAATAAACTCAGATCCTGGGGAATTGCTATGAAAAACAGTGTTGGCGAGAAAGAGCAAGCTCTTCAGACCGCCATACTGCTTGGTGACGTCACTTCCTCCCACCGAGGTTTCTTTTCTTTAATATATTATTGTCTGCAATCCCTTGGGTTACTTTTGGGTTATTGACAGCAAATTTGGTGTTATTATTATATTGCTTTTGCTCTTCAGTATTTTTGATTTTTGAGTTTTCAAGTAATTATTGATACTATGACAGAAATGTGGCAGACCGGGTTACGGTTTTCAGTTGATCAAAGGACGGAAATATTACAAGCTCCTACACTTTCACAATTTGGACCTGGCTTCTCAGACAAGACAGAATGGTTTAAATTATTAGAAGACTACAAAAAACTTTGTTCGTTGGGAATTGCATAGTGCTACTTTGGTAGAGTATTGTAAACTAGAAGTAATTCCAAGAGGTTTGCGGATGCAACGAGGTCCAAAGCTTTTTCCAGAGGATGAAGCATTTAAGAATTGGAACAGTATACTCAAACAATACTCCTTGGACCTCATGTTACTTTTGATTCAAACATTGAAAGAAAATATGTTAGTTGAGAAACCAGCTATTGAGGAACGTTAAAAAGCCCTTGTTTCGACTGAGGGCTTTCAGAAATCTATGGAAGAGCTTCAATTCAAATTAGATAAATTTACAAAAGATCTGCGAGTAACTAAGCATAAGAAGTTAGTGCATGATAAAAAGGATTATTCAGATGGCTACATTTACCCATGGATGAAAGTTCAAGAGTCAAAACAGGATATGACAAAAAAGACTAGTTTTGATTTATATCTCTAGTGGAGAGGATGAAACCACTGACAAGTTGAGGGCGATCAGCTCTCGTGCCCAGAGGATTAGGCAGAGGGTCAAGGACGAACCGAGGAAGATCAACTGTGACATGTCAGAGAGATGATTCCCTGTAATTAATCTTTCCGAGATAAGCCTCTCTCCGATACAACTTCAAGTTCTACGTAGGTCTAACTTTTATACCTACATATTTTCATGATCCTTTTTAGGTGAGGGTTGACCTCACTAAATAACTGTACTTTGTAGATGCAGAAGATAATAATTCATCTTTCTCTAATGTTAGACAAAAAAGTGTCTGGACTCCTCCAGGACTGACGGAACCTATAACTGAAACTTTCAATAGACATGTTCTTCAGGAACTTAAAACTTTAGAAGATTTTTTTCATCAAAATCTGTCCGCACAAGAAAGGGGTGCAGTAAAATCTTTAATAAATGACCCTAAAATTATCATTTGTCACGCTGACAAAGGGGGTGCAGCGGTACTTTTGCACAAACAAGACTATCTGGATGAAGCAATTCGTCAATTATCTGATATAACGGTATATCAGAAGTTGGAAGTGGATCCTACTGATGATCTTCTTCAACGGATTAATGATATAACTCTTCCTGCACTACATCAAGGTTTTTTGACTAAAAATGAATTTTATTTTATATTACAGACAAGCTAAAGTTCCCATTTTCTATCTTCTTCCAAAAATTCATAAAACTCTTGTCCATCCTCCAGAATGTCCTATTGTATCTGCTCACGATTCGTTGTTGGAACGCTCTTGCAAATACTTGGACTGTTTTTTAGCTCCTATTCCTTCCAGTGTAATCCACAAGGTACAGAGAGGGTTGTATTACACAATGCTCTATAATTCTCCCCAAAATCCCCCTGTGCTTTGCAGTCTTCTCCCCAGGCAAGACCCGGGAGTTAAATATGCCTCCTCTCCTTCCTTGGCTTTAGCCCCCCTCAAATGCCCAGTTCCAACCTAGGCAGCCACCTGGTCCTGCTGCCCAGGCATTGGTCTCTACCTTGGGCCCTCCCCAGCTGCTCTCTGCTAGTTCTTGCCCACTGTCTGTGACAATAGTTCCACAGCGGAGCAAGTCTCTCAGTGTTTCACAGAGTCCACACTAAATTCCAAACTATATCAAACTTCCAGACTGAGGCAATTCCTTCTCCCAATCAGTCTTTCTCTTCCTTCCCTTCCCCCCCCCCCTGAAAGGGGAACAGAGTAGCCATGCTCTCCCATCCCCTTCTCCCAGGCCCCTTCACCTCGGTCCTGTTAAAGAGCACGCTGGTTTCTAAACATAAATTAAACAGTTCTCTGGTTTTCCCTTGTTTTCCTTTAACACAGTCTCAATATACACAATATGGCTTGTTCAGCTTCAATCCTTGCTTCACTCCCCTCCTACTAGCAGGTTAGAGAATGTAAGCACCAACTCCTGACAACCTCCCCCTTGACCCAGGTTGAAACCTTCATTTATCAATTCACTGCTGACGTAGCCACCATTTCCCTCCCTTCATCAGGCATGAGAACCAAGCTGCCATCAGCCCTTTTAACTCTCTACCTTTGACTCAAACCAGAGCAGAAATGCCCATAGGCTCCTCTTCCACGATCGCTACTCTCTCTCCACCCCCACTCTCCACCGGTTGCCAATCCATAGCCTCTTCTACAACCCTCTCCTCCAGCTGTCCCTCATCCTCCTGATTACTCCGCCTTAGATCCTCCTCCCTCCCTTTAGCATTCTGGGACTGGTAGTGTAGATAACTCTTCCTGACTCTACCTGTGTCTCCCTCAAGAGTTGCTGGGAATTGTAGTCTTTGGATCTCACTGTTCTCTCTGAGGAAGATGACAAGCTGCTTTCTATGATCTGTTTGATCCTTGGGAACCGGAATCTTTGGGCTCTGCCCTCCCATGCGGGTTTAGGACACCCTAAAGGAGACTTTCTCCCTCCTGCCTTAGCTGTTTCCCACTCCATGCTCCTGAACTCTTCACACCAGTTTATCCTATATTAAGGATACCACCCATTTTCTTAATAAGATCGGTAATTTACAGGTTATACCTCCATCAGCGTAGCTTGTCACTCTAGATGTTTAGTCTCTTTACACAGTTATTCCACAAGATGAAGCCATCAAAGTTTTGGAAGTTTTAGACTTACGTAGTAAACATGTTTCTGTACCCATCACCTTTCTTCTCCAACTGGCTGAATTGGTGTTGAAGAATAATTACTTTATATTCAATGGAGATTTATATTTGCAATTGTCTGGTATCGCTATGGGCACCTATTGTGCTCCCTCTGTGGCTAACTTATTTATGGCCAATCTGGAAGACCAAATCATCTATAGGCCAGTGGCGTAGGAAGGGGGGGCAGTGGGGCAGTCCGCCCCGGGTGCACACCGCTGGGGGGGTGTCAGCTCCGCTGGTTCCCTGCTCCCTCTGCCCCGGAACAGGTTACTTCCTGTTCTGGGGCAGAGACAGCAGGGAACCAGCGGAGCCGACGCAGCTCCCAGCGACGTGCACTCGGGGTGGATCGGCCCTCCTGCCCGCCCCCCGCTTTCGTATGGCAGTAAGAATGCGCTCCGGGGGGGGGTGCGCGCCAAGGGGGGGTGCGCCGTGCTGCACCCGAGGGGGGGGGTGCGCAGCGGCGACCCGCCCCGGGTGTCAGCCACCCTCGCTACGGCACTGCTATAGGCTACCCCTTTTCTAACATGTACTTTGTTGGTGGCGATTTATTGATGAGGTTTCTGTTATATGGCTTGATACAAAAGAAACTTTAGAAGATTATGTCACATCTCTAAATAAATTTTCATCCGTCCATAAAATTTCAATATGAAGTTCATCAATCAGAAATTTGTTTTTTAGATGTTAAAGTCAGTAATTACAATGGAATGCTGGGTACTAACATCTTATAAAGAGTACAGACCATAATACTTTGCCGGCATATGATAATATGAATCCTTACTATATTAAAAAGTCTTCCCTTTGCTCAGTTTTTACATAATTGAAGGATATGTGATTCATCTGAAAAATATAAAAATGCTTCTACAGAATTAAAAGACAAGCTACAGGTGAAGATGTACCCAAAGAAAGTAATAAAACATGCATATAAACGTGTACTTTTTAATCATCGTGAAACTTTATTAGAGGGTCACCATGTAAGATCTTCAACTGTGAATATTTCCTGCATATTATAATATACTTCCTTATCTCCAAAGATAGCTAACATCATTCAAAACAACTGGAGTATATTATCTACTCATGAGTTTTTTTTCTCATAAGAGATGTATGGTTTCTAACTCAAGGAGAGCCAACTTTTCTTATTTACTTTGTCAATCTGATGTTTGGACTGGTAAATCTCTCTATATAAAAGGCAAAACCACAACGTATATAAAAGGCAAAACCAACGTTCTATGAAGCCTCCAGCCGGAAGTGTGAAGGGGGCGAGATATCCGGTTTCCCTATGAGTGTCTGCCCCGCCCTCTCTGTAACACAGTCAGTGAAGGAAAACAGCAGAGCACGAAATCAAATCGCTGGCTCTGTAACAATGAAGGACTCAGAGGGGGGAGGGGAGAGAGGCCAGAGGGCAGGGACACACACACTCCCACATGCACACAGAAGAAAACATTGCTAGCCCCCGTTTCATTTGCATCAGAAACGGGGCTTTTTAACTAGTCTGTCTATAATCCTGGCCATTTTAAATGTGGCCATTGTGTGATATCTGATGTCACTGAAGAGACTTCCAAATTTCAGGATAAAACCAGAATGAGATGGATTCCGATTAAATGTACCACGAATTGCACCTCTAAGGCAGTGATATATCTTATCGTACGTCCTTGTGGTTTACAGTATGTAGGTCAAACTAAGCACATGTTGAAGACAAGATTGATTGAACACAAACATAGCATTAATGCAGGGAAAGCTTACATGCCTTTGGTTAAACACTGCATGCAGTTGCACCATTCATTTTAACAACTGTGGTGCATGGCTGTTGAACAGATAACAGATAATGGACGTAGAGGAGATGTCTCTTGTTGTTTACACCAGAAAGAACAAAATGGATATATAATTTACAAACTGTTACACCAAATAAACTTAATGGCCCATTAGAGTGGGAGGCGTTCTATTGATTCTGCAATGATTTTTAACGCATTTGTTGAGCGATTTTTTATTGGTCCCCTCCTTTGACATCATATTAGAGGCGGTTCAGTTTGAAAGCGTTTATTCGCGTAGTCGCAATTTTGTGTTTGACTGCAAGATGAAAAAATCTGGTCTTGTTTGCAAGTCCCCCTGAGGCAGAAGCGAAACAAGACAGCTCCTTGTCAAGGGGGAGCTACAGTGTGCTAAAGGAATACTACTTGTGCAGTTGGACCTGGTTTGAAGATTACTAGCGGATATCGGGAAAGCGTTGTAACCACCCAGGTGGAGAAGCTAAGTAGAAAAAAACTTTTTTGATATGCTTTTGCAGCTTGTTTTTGACAGCTTTCTTTTATGTCTTTGTAGTCCCAAATATTAATCCAAGTGGAGAGTTTGAAGTTTAAACTATTTTCTATGTTTATTTGCTTCAGCGATTTTTTTCTCCCTGTGAGGCGTTGTTTTCCACTGAATTTGGTTTTCAGAGAATTCTTTGAAACTGGTGATAAGTGCCCTTTTAGAGGTGTTCATCTTTGTAGGCACCCTGGGCTATTGAGATTTCTTTTCTTTATTATTGTCTCCAATCTCTTGGGTCATTTCTGGGATAAGAAGCATAAAATGTTTTGTACTTTTTTGGGGACCTTGCCAGGTATTTGTGACCTGGATTGGCCACTGTTGGAAACAGGATGCTGGGCTTGATGGACCTTTGGTCTGTCCCAGTATGGCAACAGTTATGTACCTATGGGTTATTGCGAGCAAATTTGGTGTTATTATACATGCAGATCAGCCAGATTTGTTTTGGAACACTGCCAAAGCAGTGCTGAGGGGCGACCTCCATAGCCTATGGCTAGCCGCTAGCATTAAAAATTTAGAAGCCCAACTAAAAAAGAAGAAGTGATTTTATCTCCAACACCCTTCTCCTATTGCTAAAGAGGCCTATTTATCTACCCAAGTGCGCTGAATTCTTTAATATATGAACAAACTAACAGAAGTATAATTATTCATAAATATCGTTTTTATAGGTACAGTAGTAAATCTGGTAAACTATTAGCTCAGGTAGTTAAGACATGGGGAGGGACCAGGGCGGTGTCTTCCTTAAAAGATTCCGCAGGGAAGAGCCAACCTGCATATCCAGATTAAAAATATCTTTTATCATCACTTTCAAACTTTATATACTGTAAGGGGTTGCTGAGAGGACAACCGCAAGGAAAGCGAGAGCAGCCCAGGAAGGAGCTAAAGAGGCAGGCACACATCCCTTATAGACGGGAAGCTCGCCCCCTGGTGGGTAAGAGATTGATTAGAATGAGGAGTAAGGCTAGTGACTACCATCCCCACAATGCACCTGACCCAATACAGGACTCACAGGAAGTGGAGGGGGAGGGGCAGGATTGGGAGATGGTTTCCAATCAGGGAGATGAGGAGCAGCTGAGGGAGCCCTGGGTGGAGGAGGAAGAGATGGAATGGGATAAAATGGAGGAGGCAGAAGGGAGTAAGGAGGAGAGGATGGAGGTGTCTGCATTCGCCCAGGCTGCTGGTGATAAGGTGAGGGGTTTACTGGCTGCTGTATTTCCTCAACTGAGTAAAATTGGAAGGAGAGAATTGAGGCAGCTGGGAAAGAATCTGTGGCAGCGAGTAACCCAGAGCATTCCCGCTAAGCAGGGTCAACCCAGGCCAAAGGGTGGAAGGGAGACCAGTTGACAATACTCACAGACAGACCTCAGATGGTCAGAAACATGATGCTTTTTATTACATTGCAAAGCTTCCCATTTTTTCTGCAGAGATGATTCATTTTCTAAATGAACTATTGTAGGTCAAAGATTTAAGCAGGTGATTAAAACTCTCAAACCGGGGGTCACGTGATGCCTGCTACCTGAGCAGCAGCAACAAACAGCAACTCCGCCAGCATCTGCTAATATCAGCTTTAATCTTAAGATTTATATCTCCATTTAACTCTCTGATTGATGATTTTGGTTAAATCCGGGCAGCAAAGAAAGGACGTAACAGGTTTTTGAAGAGGTATGCCAACGAAGAACCAGAGAGAAGCGAAAAATCAGCAGACAATGGGCCAGGGGCGTAGCTACAAGTGGGCCTGGCTGGGCCCAGGCCCACCCAATTTCAGCCCAGGCCCGCCCAGCGCCAGCGCCAGCCCCAGCACCCATTGCCGGCCACTGCTGCTTTTCCTGTTGAGCAGCAGGGCCGGCGCTACAAAAAGAAGAAGCGCTAACGGCGCTAAAGACGAGAAATGTTAAAAAAAAAAAAAAAAAAAGCGCGGCACCGGCAGGCACTGTCTCGGCAGCCTTGAGGCATTGGCTGCTGAGGCATTGGCTGCTGGCTCGCAGGCTCCTCCCGTCTGCGGGAGGAGCCTGCGAGCCAGAAGCCAATGCCTCAGCAGCCAATGCCTCAAGGCTGCCAAGACAGTGCCTGCCGGTGCCGCGCTTTTTTTTTTTTTTAAACATTTCTCGTCCTACGGTCCTTAGCGCCGTTAGCGCTTCTTCTTTTTGTAGCGCCGGCCCTGCTGCTCAACAGGAAAAGCAGCAGTGGCCGGCAATAGGAGCTGGCGCTGGCATGCAGGGCGGGCCTCGTCGAAGAAAAGAGGGAAAACATGGAAAGATGGGGAGAAAAAGAGGGAAAACAGATGGAAGGATGGGGAGACAGAGGGAAAACATGGAATGATGGGGAGAAAAGAAGGAAAACAGATGGAAGGATGGCAGAGAATGAGGGAAAACATGGAAGGATGGGGAGAAAGAGGGAAACATGGAAGGATGGGGAGAATGAGGGAAAACATGGAAGGATGGGGAGAAAGAGGGAAAACAGATGGAAGGATGGCAGAGAATGAGGGAAAACATGGAAGGATGGGGAGAAAGAGGGAAAACATGGAAGGATGGGGAGAAAAGAGGGAAAACAGATGGAAGGATGGCAGAGAATGAGGGAAAACATGGAAGGATGGGGAGAAAGAGGGAAAACATGGAAGGATGGGGAGAAAAGATAGAAAACAGATGGAAGGATGGGGAGAGAAAGAGGGAAAACGGATGGATGGGGAGAGAGACTCTGGATGGAAGGATGGGGAGAGAAAGGAGAGAGACTGGAAGGATGCAGAGAGAAAGGTGAGAGACTGGAAGGATGTGGAGAGAGAAGGGACACTGAACAGAAAAGGGTAGAGTGATACAGAAACACTGGTTAGAAAGAGGGAGAGAGACATTAGATGGAAGGATCAGGAGAGAGGATAGATGGATGGAAGGATGGGGAGAGAAAGAGGGAAGACGCTGGATGGAAGGGTAGGGAGAAAGAGGTGACACTGGACGGAAGGATGCAGAAAGAAAGAGGGGAGACTACTGGAAGGATGGGGAGAGAGAGGGGAGACTGGAAGGATGGGGAGAGAAAGAAGAGAGCTGCTGGATGGAAAAGGAGAGTAGTGAAAGACTGGAGAATAAGAGGAAGGGGCATGGGGAGAACAAGGGTGAGAAAAAGATGAAAAGCCATAAGTAGATGAAGGAAATTAAAGAATGGATAGTAAGAATGAATTAAATCAGGACAGAGAGAGAGAGGCAGAAAAATATTGAAGAAAGCAAAGAAAAAGGAGAGAAAAATGAGAAATGGCCAGGAAACCGTGGCAGAAGAGTTAAGCGAAAACGAAGGAAAGCAGAATCTAGAGACTGGGAGCGACACAATGAGAAAAAGTAAATGGCCATACAAGAAAGGTAAAGAAAATAATTTTATTTTTAATTTAGGATAAAGTAATATGGTACCTGTGTTAATGAAGTTTCAGAGACCAATACTTCCTTCCTTAGGTCAGGCGAGGATACCGTAACAGCATTATACTGACCTGAGGCAGGAGGTTTTGGCCTCTGAAAGCTCATTGAAAAGGGTGTTAGGCTATTAAATAAATTTTCTGAAATCTGATGTACTGACAAGCAGCACTTTACCCTGTGTGACAAATGCATCTGATTAGCGTGACTAAATTTTGCTGGGGGAGGGGGGTAGAGAGAAAATTTTGTGCCCACCCACTTTGGGTTCAGGCCCATCCAAAATTGGCAGTCTGGCTACGCCACTGCAATGGGCATGAACAAACTGGCGGACACACAGCCATCGCAGAGCCTAGTGCCACTACAGACAAGTGAGTGGGCTCAAGAAATGTCACGTTCCATGACTGCCGAACTAGAGAACCACCTAGACAATCGTCAATCAGCTGTTGACAAAATAAGCGAAAAGTTAGACTCTCGCACACGTCGGATATCAGAGCATCGGGTGTTGGCCCGCGAAGATGTGGTCCAAGTTATGGCGAACCAGATTGTTGCGTTGCAGAAATAGGCAGGAGAACTCCGCAACATAATCGAGGAGCAGGAGAATCACAATAGGAGAAACAATCTGCGAGTTATCGGCTTACCTGAGGCAGTAGCAGGTAAGGAACTATCATTTTTTTTTTATTCCTGGCTTCTGGAGAAATTGAGCCTTGCGGGCACTGGGAAAGTTTTCTGCTGAAACAGGGAGAGCCCAATACTAAGCAGTGAACAGCCATCTCCCACTTCACCAATTGGGCAGCGAAGGAGCAACTGTTGAAAGCATTTTGAGCTAAAGATTCACTGGAATATGAAGGCCATCACCTATTATTATTTAATGATTACTCTGCGAGGGTTGATCTGTTGCACAAGACCATGGCACCAACATGCACGGCGCTGCACAGAAGGGGAAATTTGGGAAAGATACCGGTGCCAGAAATGGTATTCAATGCTGACAAGTCAGAGAAACTGAATGAAATCTCTATAAACCTAGAGGGTGTGATGGGGCAATTTGACAAATTGAAGACTAGCAAATCTCCTGGACCGGATGACCCAAAGTACAGATAGAATTGAAAAATGAACTGGCGGAACTATTGTTAGTAATGTTGGAATGTATTGTATTTTACATGCATTGCCTGTCACCTATTATTTCTCTGTGATTACTCTGTGACCTCTGATGTGAATTACTTAGAGAGGTCACACAGCTATGCAACTTCCTGTGGGGGATAGACACAGCACATGCAGCAGATGCAGCACATGGAGCACATGGAGCTCATGATCTCTCCTAACCTGAGAGGATCTATGGTGGTGTGAGCATCCATTACCATCTAAGCACATGGAAGGAGCTGATAATACAAATGTATAGTAATATGTATATATATGCCTGTCTGATTATAATCTAACTGCAAACTGTGAGTAAACAGATGTTTTGTTACTTCAACTTTAAAGTGACTCAGCAGTGAATTATTCAGGGGTGAATGAGAGAGAGATGAAGAAAGAAATTAACATTTCTAAAGCTGAAGCTGTGTGTACTAAAATCTGCTAATTATTTACTACAAATAATCCAACAAAAGGGTTATGGGCCCAGGGCTCAGGAATTGAAAAAGAAGAGAAATATTACCAGGCAGAAAAAAAGGCCACATTTTTCTCTTAAGTTTTAAAGGAAAGATTCAGTCTGTCTCTCTCTCCCCCCACACAGCAGACAGAAGGCTAAGAAAATGGCTGAGGGAAGAAATTCACCATTGTTCTATTCTCTCAAGGTGCCTAAATTAACTGAGTTTAATTATCGGCAGTGGGAATTAAGATTCATATGTCTCCTTCGAGCAAAAAGATTACATATATGCTTAGATCAAGACAGAACAGCTGAAAATATGGCTGAATGGGACAATGCAAACTATTATGTGAAGTGCATGCTTTTGGAAGCTCTCTCAGAGAAACAAGCCATATTAGTGGAGGGAAAAGATACACCAAAGGACATTTTATATAAACTGAGAACTATGTATGCAACTACATATGCAAAGCAACAACCAATTTGGTTAGCAGAGTTGAATGAAACCAAATTAAGGGATAAAAGTAAATGTAATGATCACATTATGCATCTTATGTCTTCATTTCAAAAGCTAGAACTTTCTGGAATTCCCATGTGTGATGCATTGAAAAGAGCATTTCTTTTTACCTCACTATCAAAGAAGTTTGATGTTTTTAGGTCTGTAAATGAGGCCATTGAAGGGCAATCTTTTGAACAGGCAACATCAAAACTAAGGCAGGAATGCATAATAAATGATTCTGAGGAGATGTGTTCTCAAAGCAAGTCAGAGAGAAATGAAACAAATTTCTTGGCAAAGAACAGAGGAAGGCGGAGCTATGGAAAAACTCCACCCAAGGGCAAGCTGATTTGCTACTCATGTGGAAAGGAGGGACATGTATCTAAATGGTGTAAGGAAACACAAAACACTCCCTCTAGCTCACCTAAGCCAATGGAACTAAAGAATTTTCAAACCAGGAAATGTATGAAGGACAAAGATAAACACAAGGGCTTTCTAATGGCAGAAAAATCTTTGACTATGGTAAATAATAATTCAAATGAAAGTACTTGGATTTTGGATTCAGGGAGCACATGCCATTTAACCAATTGTAAGGATTTCTTTCAGGAGATGTGTCCAGAGGAAGGTATTCTTAGAACTGCAAACGCAGGGACTGCTAAGATCCAAGCAAAAGGTATTGGATTCTTAAAATGCAAAGTGTCTAATGAAGTTAAAGAAATTCCTGTAAGTGATGTCTTGTATATTCCCCAAGCAGTTTGCAATATGCTTAGTGTATCTACATTAGATAAGAAGGGATTTGTGATTCATTTTGAAAACAGTAAGTGCACAATCTCTAAAAATGATGAAGTGTATGCTGAAGCTTTTATGCATAATGATGTTTATAAGCTGAACATTTCAGGTGAAGCCTCACATCTGGCGCAAGTAAGGAAGAATGATGGTAAATGTAGTCTGGAAATCTGGCACCGCCGCCTGGGACATCGTGATTCTAAGGTGATCCAGGATCTTTACAGTAAGCAACTAGCCACTGGCATTCAGATAAGTGCAGATGCTGGTAAAATGGAGAAATGCATAGACTGTGTTACTCAAAAAGGTGTGAGACCCTCATTTCCTGCATACACAGGAAATAGGAGTAATAAAGTGCTGGACTTAATACACAGTGACTTATGTGGACCGTTTAATATCCCATCATTGGGAAATAACAGATTTGTGCTAATATTCTTGGATGATTTCTCTAGATACTGTGTGGCCTATTTGCTGAAAGAAAAAAGTCAAGTCACAGACATGCTGAAGAAATACGTAGCCATGGTGAGCAATAAATTTGAAAGAAAACCAAAGGTTCTTCAGACTGACAATGGTGGTGAGTTCACTTCACAAAGCATGCGCACATTTCTAGAACAAGAAGGCATTCAACATATCACAACAGTAGCTTATACACCAGAACAAAATTCTGTTGCAGAGAGAAAATTTAGGTCACTTGTGGAAATGACCAGATGTATGCTGTCAGATAGCAATCTCCCTAAAAGACTATGGGGGGAAGCCATTCTCACAGCAGTGTACCTACAAAACAGAATGCCAACTAAAGGCGCTGAGCGCACACCACATGAGACATGGCATGGTAGGAAGCCAAACCTGTCACACATAAGAACATTTGGAAGTACAGCATATGCTCATATACCAAAGCAAAGAAGGCATAAGCTGGATTCCACAACAGAAAGGGGCATTTTAGTTGGCTATGCTCCAGGACACAAAGGATATAGAATTTTGAATCTGAAAACTGGCATTGTTGGCATAAGACATGTTACATATTTTGATGAAAACAAAAGGGTTGATAAAGGCTGGATTATCCCAGATGAGCCTTATCATCCAGAATATGAAACTAGAACCATAATAGACATGCCAGTGTATATAAATGCCATACCAAGGCAGATGTCTGAAAGCAACTCATCTGTATCTAACGAGGAACAGACAGAGGAAACAGACACAGAAAGGATCATTGAAGAAGACAGTACAGTTGGAGAAGGGGAATCAATTGGAGAAGGACTCTCAGATTTAGAGGATGCGGAAAGGTCAGACCAACCTGTTGTCAGACGCTCATCCAGGGAAAACAAAGGTGTTCCACCCCCAAGACTGTCTTACCTAACAAAGTCAGCAGAAGCTCAAGAGCCCTTAACATGGGATGAGATTGAGAAAATGCCAGCAGAAGAAGCTGCTGAATGGCATAAAGCTGCACAAGAAGAAATTGATGCATTGGATAAAAATAATACTTGGATTCTTACAAAATTACCTCCTGGCAAGAAAGCTATAGGATGCAAATGGGTATTCAAGTTAAAAAGGAATGCACAAGGAAAAGTGGAAAGGTATAAAGCCAGATTAGTGGCAAAGGGATATCTTCAAAAATATGGAGAAGATTTTGATGAAGTGTTTGCACCTGTAGTGAAACACACGACAATCAGAACACTTCTGAGCATTGCAGTCTCAAAAGGCATGCAAGTCAAACACATTGATGTGAAAACAGCATTTCTTCACGGAGATATAACTGAAGACTTATACATGGAACAACCAACAGGTTTCATAAATACAAAACAAAGACAGCTAGTGTGTAAATTAAACAAAGGTCTTTATGGATTAAAGCAAAGTGCAAAATGTTGGAATGATAAATTGCATGAAATATTGACAAATTTAGGATTTAAGCAAGGTGAAGCAGATAAATGCTTGTACACTAGGTGCACAAATGGACAATATGCATACATTTTAGCTTTTGTTGATGATCTGCTCATTGCAAGCAAAAGTGAGCAAGAGTACAAGGACATTGTAAAGTGTTTAAACCACAATGTTGAGATAAAAGAACTTGGTAATGTGTCATACTATCTTGGTATAGAAATTGAGAAACAAAATGATGGTTCTTATCTTCTAAGCCAGAAGCAGAAAATAAATGAGCTTATTGAAAGTTTAGGTATGCAAGATGCCCAAGTTGTAAGCACTCCCATGATCACTGATTTTCTGAAGGATGAAACAGTAAGAGAACCTTTACCAGATAACATCCAATATAGATCAGCCATAGGTAAGCTTTTATATCTAGCTACCACATACAGGGCTGATATAGCAAATGCACATTGATTGTAAATTAAAGATTTCAGCCAATAGTAATCCAAAACTAATATGTTACTGTGATTCAGATTGGGCAGGGGATCATTCTGATTATAAATCCACAAGTGGATATGTGTTTATGTATGGAAATGTACAAATTTCATGGGCCAGTCATAAACAAAGTATTGTGAGTTTGTCTTCTACAGAAGCTGAATACGTGGCCGTATCGGAAGCGTGCAGAGAACTGATGTGGATTGAAAAACTTTTGCTGGATTTTGGAATAGCTGAAAAGAGACCAATCCAGATAATGGAAGATAATCAGAGCTGCATCCGACTGTCACAGAATGACAAGGTTCAGTCACGCACCAAGCACATCGCAACGAAATACCACAACGTGCGAGAGTTGGTGAAAGAAGGGGTCATCAGTCTACACTATTGTCACACCAGTGAGATGACAGCTGACATCATGACCAAACCGTTACCCAGAGAACATTTTGTGAATCTGCGTATAAAGCTTGGACTTTGTATGAATAAATAATTGCATGACAGTTATGCATGAGAAGGGGTTTGTTGGAATGTATTGTATTTTACATGCATTGCCTGTCACCTATTATTTCTCTGTGATTACTCTGTGACCTCTGATGTGAATTACTTAGAGAGGTCACACAGCTATGCAACTTCCTGTGGGGGATAGACACAGCACATGCAGCAGATGCAGCACATGGAGCACATGGAGCTCATGATCTCTCCTAACCTGAGAGGATCTATGGTGGTGTGAGCATCCATTACCATCTAAGCACATGGAAGGAGCTGATAATACAAATGTATAGTAATATGTATATATATGCCTGTCTGATTATAATCTAACTGCAAACTGTGAGTAAACAGATGTTTTGTTACTTCAACTTTAAAGTGACTCAGCAGTGAATTATTCAGGGGTGAATGAGAGAGAGATGAAGAAAGAAATTAACATTTCTAAAGCTGAAGCTGTGTGTACTAAAATCTGCTAATTATTTACTACAAATAATCCAACAAGTAATATGTAATTTATCTTTAAAATCGAGTGTGGTACCGGAAGATTGGAGGATAGACCATTTAGCACTGATATTTAAAAAAGGTTCCAGAGGGAATCTGGGAAATTATAGACCGGTGAGCCTGTCATCAGTGCCAGGCAAAATGGTAGAGACTATTATAAAGAGCATATTCAAAAACATGAATTAATGAGTCAAAGCCAATATGAATTTAGTGAAGGGAAATCTTGCCTCACCAATCTATTACATTTCTTTGAAGGGGTGAACAAACATGTGGATAAAAGTGAGCTGGTTGATATTGTGTATCTGGATTTTCAGAAGGAGTTTGACAAAGTACCTCATGAAACACTCCAGAGAAAATTGGAGAGACATGAGATAGGAGGTAGTGTCCTATTGCGGATTAAAAACTGGTTAAAAGAAAACAGAGAGTAGGGTTTTTAATATATTATAAATTAGCTAGAGATGGGAGTAACTAGCGTGGTAATTAAATTTGCTGATGACACAAAGTTATTCAAATTTGTTAAATTGCAAGAGGATTGTGAAAAATTACAAGAGGACCTTACGAGACTGGGAGACTGGGCATCTAAATGGCAGATGACGTTTAATGTGAGCAAGTGCAAAGTGATGCATATGGAAAAGAGGAACCCGAACTATAGCTACGTAATGCAAGGTTCCACATTAGGAGTCACCGACCAAGAAATGGATCTCGGCATCATTGTTGATGATACGTTGAAACCCTCTGCTCAGTGTGCAGCAGCGGCTAAGAAAGCAAATACAATGTTAGGTATTATTAGGAAAGGAATGGAAAACAAAAATGAGGACGTTATAATGCCTTCATATCGCTTCATGGTGCGAGTGCACCTCAAATATTGTGTTCAATTCTGGTCACCGCATCTTAAAAAAGATATAGTGGAATTAGAAAAGGTGCAGAGAAGGGTGACGAAAATGATAAAGGGAATGGGACTTCCCTATGAGGACAGGCTGAAGCAGCTAGGGCTTTTCAGCTTGGAGAAAAGACGGCTGAGGGGAGATATGATAGAGGTCTATAAATTAATGAGAGGAGTGGTACAGGTAGACATGAATCATTCGTTTACTCTTTCAAAAAAACCAGGACTAGGGGGCATGCGATGAAGCTACAAAGTAGGAAATTTAATACGAATTGGAGAAAATGTTTCTTCACTCAATGTGTAATTAAACTCTGGAATTCGTTGCAGAGAATGTGGTAAAGGCGGTTAGCTTAGCGGGGTTTTAAAAAAGGTCTAGACAGCTTCCTAAAGGAAAAGTTCATAGACCATTATTAAATTGACTTGGGGAAAATCCACTGCTTATTTCTGGGATAAGCAGCATTAAAAGTGCTGAACTTTTTCAGGATCTTGCCAGGTATTTGTGACCTGGATTGGCCGCTGTTGGGAACAGAATGCTGGACTTGATGGACCTTTGGTCTGTCTCAGTGTGGCAATACTTCTTACGTACTTTATCCTGCAAAGCTGCGTATCTGGCATGAGGGACATATGGCTCTACTAACAGACGCGGCAGAGGCAAAAGCTTTCCTGAAACACTCAAGAAGGGGAACTCTTCAGGGGCTGAAGATGCTCAGTGATCTGAATCACCATGTGGGATAGCGATGTCAATTTATATAGTTCTTTGATTCGAATATGTTTGAGTCCTGACAAATGTGCTATTATAATTGGTATCTGTTTTCATTCTATGTTTAAAGATAGTTTGATGAAATGGACTATAAATAAATAAAGGGGTGTAATGCAAAATTTCTCGACTGAAATTTTCAAGCGCATAGGGGACACTTGGAAAGACATTTTTTTTGTTCTGGTGCCTTGTTGGATCGCAGCCTGAACTTACCCATATCTGAGAGGCTTGAGGATGTTTCTTGAATCCTGTTGGAGATTAATTTTTTGCATGGTTGGCAGGTTGGGGGGGTTGCCTACCTGTTGAGGTATAGGTAGGAGAAGGATGGGAGTGTATTACCTGGGTGGGGATTGGAAGGAGGGACAGGATGGGTGGATAGGAGAGGGGTGGGGGAATGCTGCGGATGTACGAGAAGATGGGGGGTGCATGATTGTGCATTTGCGGAGTGCTTGTGGGAGACTGTTTGCGTGATATGGTTATGGGGGAGGGCACTGGGACTATCCTGTTGCTCTTGTAAGTGCGTCTATGAGCTATCATCCATTGATGAGGAGAGGGGATCCGACAGGTTTAGCTGGGAGGCCTTTGGGATTTTGTTGTTATTATATATGTTGTTTTCCTTATCTTATCTGACTGTTACGGTTAATTTGAAGATTGAGACCATCAATGTTGACAGCATACATTCTCCAGTTAAGAAGACCAAAATCCTGTCCTGGCTGAGGAAGGAGGGAGCAGATATAGTTTATCTACAGGAAACCATTTATCCTCAATAGAACATCAGAAACTGAAGACAGGAAGGTGGGAGAAGTGGTGTATTCCTCTTATACTAGCCAACAATGGGGAGTGGCTAAAATTGTTCAGTACAGAGAGGGCATATTTGTGCTTTTGTTGGGGAACTTTGGGGACGCACCTTTTTCTTCTGCAATGTCTATGACTCCAATCTTTATCATCACAAATTTTTTTCTGATCTGCTAGCTAAGGTGGTACCATATTCTGAGTACTAGCTCATTATGGGGGTGATTTTAACATTCTTACAGATCTGTCTGTTGACTGTAAACCAACCAAACCTAAATTCAGGGATTTAGATAATACGGGTATCAATTTTTGTCCTCTAAGCTGGGGACGGTGATAGGAAATTTACCTTTTACTCCTATCCCCATAATGTATACTCCAGATTAGATTATTTTCTTTTGACCCAATCCCTATTCCCAATGACTAGAGCTGCGTGCACTGTTGATACCACTTTCTCTGACATTTCCACGGTTTTGGTCTGCCTTTCCTTTGTACAGAAGGATTGGGCTGGAAATTCTCCCCATCCCTGTATAATAAGACTTTTCATGCATATTTGAGGGAAAAGTGGATGGACTATAAACTCCATAATGATACACCTGACATGGGCCCCGTTACTCAATAGGAAGCATCAAAGGCGGTAATGCGAGGTCATATCCTAGTCTATACCTCTAGCCAGAAGAAAAATAGGGAGGCTGATCTCTTACACCTTTCTCAAGAATACCAGCATACCCGTAGGCAACATGTGCTTAAGATGGATGGTCACTAAGCAACATATGCTGTCGATTTGGTGGCAGACTGATGCATTACTAGATCAAAGAGCAGAGAGGGACATTTACTTTCAACGTTTTAAATTAAGTGGGGAAGTAAGGCGGGTAAACTTTTAGCCAACTTGGTGCAGTCCCAGCATAAGAAACAAGTTATTACTACTATTAAAGATGGGAAGGGA
This sequence comes from Microcaecilia unicolor, assembly GCF_901765095.1. NCBI lineage: Eukaryota > Metazoa > Chordata > Amphibia > Gymnophiona > Siphonopidae > Microcaecilia > Microcaecilia unicolor. Next base: position 79,328,474 of record NC_044038.1, on the reverse strand, counting down.
CGGACGTATATTGAGGAGTCCCAAATTATGGACCAGTTCGTACAGTATTATAGTTCTTTACATCAGGAGAGGGAGTTAGATGAAGATACCCGCAATGCCTTCTTTCGGAATATTTCACTACCTATCTGTAATGGAAGGATTTTAGAGATTGCTTTTCAACTCTATTTAAGTGACCAGCAGTGCACTCGCTCATTAAAATGATTGTTTAACTTTGATTGCGTGAAAATAAGTTGGAATGTAGAAGATAAGACACAGCTCTAATCAATTTGGTATGTGAAGAGGGAGGTGGAGCATGTTTTGAGTTCAGGCTGGCCACCTGGAAGGAGAAACATGTGTACACATTCCCACATGATCAAGCATATTTTGTATGGCTTGTTTACCAAAACAGAGAAATTCTCAAGCATTCTGTAATTTTCCTTAGCTTTGAACATGAGTTCTAAGCCTAATAAAAAGGGGACTTTTTGTCAGTGAAATTGGAAGCTCATCTATATAGAACCAGACTCCTGGTCACGAGACTCCGGCTTCGCTGAAAAAGGGGCTTCTCTCAGTTGATGTAAAAAGCCTGGATGGTGTAAGGACCAGTGATGTATGTATAGGTATTGTTTATGTATAATGTATTATTGCTTCTTTTCCTGGTCATTAGTACATAAATAATGCCACACTGGGAAAAGACCAAGGGTCCATCGAGCCCAGCATCCTGTCTATGACAGCAACCAATCCAGTTCAAGGGCACCTGGAAGCTTCCCAAACGTACAAACATTCTATACATGTTATTCCTGGAATTGTGGATTTTTCCCAAGTCCATTTAGTAGTGGTTTATGGACTTGTCATTTAGGAAACCGTCTAACCCCTTTTTAAACTCTGCTAAGCTAACCGCCTTCACCACGTGCTCCGGCAACAAATTCCAGAGTTTAATTATACGTTGGGTGAAGAAAAAGTCAAGAAACTCCTAGCATAGCTTGGATGTAGGACCAGTAATGATGTTTCTTTTTAACTATAGATAGGTATTGTTTCTTTTCAGTTATATAGCTTAATCATTGTGTATAAATCATTGTGTATTTTAGAACCTCTAATAAAAGTCTCATTTACCTAATACGAATCCAAAATAATCCACAGTAATTGTTGAGTACTGTGTCGGTGAGACAGGCTGTAAAATCAGGGCAGAACATCAGGACAGGAAATTCAATTCAGCACTAAATCTTTAAAAATGACTAAAGTCCCAGGGCCTGATGGCTTTGGGTCCAAATACTACCGCATCCTGCCTGATTTGGCGGTAACACCTTTGGGAGCTTTGTTTAATGGGTTAATACAAGAGGGAATGGGTTTACATCAGATTTGGCCCATATTGTTTTATTACTTTTTTTTTTAATTTGTAAAAGTCTTTATTCAGTAATCTAATAAAACAACATACAATATTCGTCACATTGCTCATATACTTGGGCAATAAAATCTAAACAATATCAGTTCCAGGCAGTGTAACTTACTACCACAAAACTGCAGTCAAATGTAAACTGTATAAACTTCAACATTTTATGTAAAGGTTTCCCCCCCCTTACCCCCCCTCGTTTCAAATCCCCTCCCTCTCCTATACATCCCCGCCCAACCCCGCCCTCCCCCCCGTCCCCCCATCCCATGTAAATGTCTTGGTACAGACCCTCACATATCTGAAGAGTTCGTTCTCTAAGCAGTACTTGTAGCATTGACAAAAAAGTGCCAGATATCATGCCATTTATTTGTTTGGTGTTTTCTGACTGCTAAGAGCCTCTCCATCTCACACACGTACTTCAGTTTATTATGCCATCTCTTAACTGAGGGGACTCCCTGTTGTTTCCAATGCAGTGCGACTATCACTCGGGCGACACATACCGCCTGCCTCAACAACTGGTGCTGTGCAGATGTCATGCCCTGTACTTTTGCAGCAAAAAGAAACACCTCCGGAGTCCACGGGATAGGAGCTTGTAGCCAGCTCTGCACCCTGTTCTGAACTGCCTTCCAGAAGGCTCGTACTTTAAGACAACTCCACCAGAGGTGTCCCATGGTTCCCCTCATACCACAACCCCTCCAGCATAGACCGGACACCTTTGGGAATGCGCTGGAGACGATCGGGGGTGAGGTACCATCTATACAGCACCTTCACGGCGTTTTCCTTAAGCGGAACATGTTTGGACACCTTTGTCACTGCCCGTTCTATTCTCTCCCACCCCGGCACACCCAGGGACACCCCCAGTTCATTCTCCCATCCCCTTCTGTGGGAATCGTAGCTTGGGTCCTGTGCAGCAATGTGTCTGTATAATATTCCAATCAGACCCCGGGAAGTAGTTAGCTTTTCACATATCTCCTCCAGGGAGCCTTTGGCCCTTTTAATTACCAATCTAACTGCCTCGGTACGGAGAAAGTGAGCTAATTGGTAGTATGCAAAATTGTCTCTCACCAGCCCTGGTAGTCGTGACTGCAGTGTTCCAAATTCAAGCAACGTGTCTCCTTCAAATAACTGGTCCCATATTCGCAATCCTTCCCCATACCACCTTGTGAAAACCCCCTCCGTCACACCTGGCAAGAATAAGGGATTGTAGGCAATGGGAGTCATACGTGATACAGTGCACCGACCTCCCGGGAACAACTTGTCCCAGTAGTGAAGAGTAACTTCCACCGAGGGACACACACTCTCACCTAGTTTGCGAAATGGCTTCGGTAACCACATAAGTGCCCCCAATGATGTCGATCCCACGGAGTGCTGCTCCAAATGCACCCACTGTCTATCTGGATACCCTTGGTACCACTCTAGAGCTACCTTCCCCTGTGCCGCCCGGTAGTACCAAAAAGCATTCGGGACCGACAGGCCTCCTTGGCATTTCTCTTGATATAGTAGATTACAAGACAACCTAGGATGCTTTCCAGCCCAGACGAAGCGCACTAGTCGATCCTGCAAAGACGCAAGAAATCGCCTGGGCATCAATACAGGCAACACCTGAAATAAGTATAGTAGTCATGGTAGTATGTTTATCTTGATAATAGCTATGCGACCAAACCATGAAACCTCTAGCTCACCCCAAGACTCCATGTCTGCCGCAATGGCTCGCGCCAGACCTCTATAGTTGGCCATAAATAGATCTGATAAGTTGGAGGTGAGATTCACTCCCAAATATCTAATATGACTGCCCGCCTATCTAAAAGCATAGGTAGATTTAAGTTCTGCAACTGTCTCTTCTGATAGGGTAGCGTTCAAGGCTTCAGATTTAGTCATATTAACTTTAAAGCCTGACACAGCAGAGTATTCTTCGATAAGCTGAGTGAGCCTGGGGAATGCAACCCGGGGGCGAGTCACATATAGCAAAACATCGTCCGCAAAAAGTGCCATTTTATGCATTCTCCCTCCTACAGTGGGTCCCGCCATCAGCGGATCTTGCCGAATCTTTGAGGCAAACGGTTCCATGACAACGGCAAACAAAAGAGGGGATAGAGGACATCCCTGTCGCGTACCCCTGTGTAAGGAAAAGAACCCTGAGTGGCTTCCATTAATTTTAACGCATGCTTTGGGGGACGAATAAAATGCTTGTATCCAGCCTTTAAACCGCGCCCCAAAACCCAACTTCTCTAAAACCCTGTACATGAAGGACCAGTGGACCCTGTCAAAGGCTTTTTCCGCGTCTAGACTTAAGAGGCACAAAGGCCGCTGATTTTGCTTAGCCAAATACATAAGGTCTAAAGTGCGTCGGATATTGTCCATTGCCTTTCTATGAGAGACAAAGCCCACCTGGTCAGGATGTACAAGGGTCGGTAGTAACGGCGCCAGCCTGTTAGCGAGGACCTTTGCCAGTATTTTAACATCTGCGTTTAATACAGATATAGGCATATAGGAACCGCACTCTCCAGGATCTTTACCAGGCTTGGGGATCACTGCTATCCAGGCCTCTAACATCGTTGGCGGCAGAATTCTCCCCACCCCCACTTGATTAAACATGTCGGCTAGCAACGGAGCCAGTTCAGGGGCAAAGGTCCTATAAAACTCATTGGGAAAGCCATCAAGTCCCGGGGACTTACAGGATGGCATACCACCAATTGCTTCTTGAATCTCCTTGGGAGTAACAGGTTTCTCTAAAAACTCCTGGTGGTGCCTGGCCAACGGAAGAAGATCACTATCTTGCAAGTACTGGTCTACATGTTCACAGGGAGGGTCAATCTCCTGCTCATAGAGCATCTGATAATATTTTCTAAAACGCTGGCGTATAAGTGTCGAGTGGCGCAGCATACCTCCCCCGGCATCTTTCAACTGCTTAATCGTTCTATCTACTTTTTGTCTTCGCAACCGCATTGCCAGGAGACGACCGGCCTTGTTAGTTAGCTCGTATACTCGCACTCCCTGTCTCGCCCTAATTAGGTCGAGTTGTTCAGAATACACCGAGTCCAGTGTCATTCTTTCCCTGCACAGGGTATCCGAAGTTTGTGGTGTCGGACACGCCTTATGTTGTTGCTCTAGCATGTGTATCCGCCCTGTGCATTCTACTATGCGAGATCTACGTGCCCTAGCACGCTTACTTGCCAACTGCAAAAAATATCCTCTGGAGACTGCTTTCAAGACGTCCCATACTACATGCAGTTCCGGGCCAGAGTCTACATTATACTCCAAATATTCTTTAAGCACCTGTCTGTAGCCCTCCACCACTTGTTCCTCCTGCAGCATACTCGTGTTTAATGACCAGCGTTTATCTTTTACTTCGGTGTGAATATTAGGGACGGTGATCCACACGGGGGCATGATCCAATATTGTCATACTACCAATTCCAGCATCCAGTCCCAGCTCTACCAATGTAATCAATACAGGAGTATGTTTCATGTACCGGGGAGTAATAAGAGTAGTCCCTTTCTTTATGGTGTAGCGCTCTCCAAAGATCTATGAGACCCAGGGAGTGAGCCAGAGAAGCCAATGACTGCGCCTCCTTATGTCCCTCCTTTCTAGCTATCCCCGGTCTTGCCCAGGATTTATAACTGCATTAAAGTCCCCCCCTAGTATTAGTGCACCTGTGACAAATGTCGCTAAAGAATTTTTGAGCTTAACAAAAAATTCTATCTGACCAGTATTGGGGGTATATATGGAGGCTACAGTGTATGTTTCCTGGTCTAGCACAAGTTGTAAGAAAATGTAGCGCCCCCCCGGGATCCCTCTTAATCTGCGTCACCTGCGCCCCAAGGGAGGAGTGCAGCAATATCGCCACTCCCCCCTCCTGGAGTCAGCACCGGATGTGCAGTAGACCCCCGAATAACCGGGGCAGGAGAGAAGTTTTTCATATTTGCGATGCAAATGCGTTTCTTGCAAGAGAACTATGTGTGATTTTAACTGGTGGAGTTCCCCGTAAAGCTTCTGTCGTTTTTGGGGCATGTTCAGACCCTTAACATTATATGAGACTATCTTCAGCTCCGGGCACATATCTTTGTTTTGAAAAAAAGAGCTAAGAACTGCACATGGTAAGAGCATCGCACAACGCTATCGTAAATGGCGTACCGTATTGTAACCAAGACTCTACCCCTATCCTCTCCCAGCCCATAACCCTCCCTCCTCTGACCCACATAAACTCCCCCCCCCCCCCGGCATCCCCCACCACTACACCAACCAGGGGTATATGACCCCTAGGTGGGCTACAAGGAAGTTACTCACCGAAACCCTGACACCCCAACTACTCGTTCCCCCACCCACCCCCCCCACCCCGCCCAATTGCAAAACCTTTTTTTTTTGTTTTTTTACAGTCATCTTGCACAACCCAGTCTCTCCCTCTTCAACATAGCATGTCCTACTGTGGACCCTGCCCATACACTACCATCTTATGCCATTCACAACATGTCATGCACACAGTCCATACAGAGTTGTAACCCCTCAACCTTCACATTTCAGCAATAGTTAATTAACGCTCTCCAGACCCCTCTCCCCTCTTCCAGCAATTCAAGTTAAAGCAAAAGAGAAGGAAAGAGAAAAAAAGAGAAAAATAGACATTTCTGTCCATATACTCAATCCAGCTGACGCTCTTTGAATTCATGTCTGTCCAGTCATCTCTTAGATTTGCCGCAACGAGCAGGTCCCGATGCTCGCTACCATCCCTGTAACTTAGCCTTTGTAGATGGAGCCAGCTCCCCCGGTGGGACAGTGGAATTCACCAGCTCCGCCACGTGCAGCGCTTCCCAGGCTTCTTGTAGGGAATGCACATGCTACTTGCTGCCTTTCAGGGTGAAGTTCAGGGAGAACGGGAAATCCCATCTATATGGCAGCTGGTTCGTTGTTAAGATATCCAACACTGGCTTCATTCGGCGACGTTGCTGCAAGGTGTATTGTGATAGATCTTGATACACCAGGACCTTGGCACACCCAAATTCAAGACTCTGCGCCTTCCGCGCTTTTGCCATGATCTGTTCCTTAGTTTCATATTTATGAAATCAGACAATGATATCTCGTTGTTGTTGCTCTTTGCGCGCACCAAGCGCTCTGAGTGCTCGGTCCAGTTCCACACTCTTCCCTTCAGCATCAGGACCGAGCAATGTGGCACACAAGGTTTGCACAATCTGCATAACGTCCTCTGTTTCCCCACCTTCCGGCACTCCTCAAAACCTGAGGTTGTTTCGCCTCCCTCTGTTTTCTAAATCATCCATCTTGTATTCTAAGTCCAGCCGTTGTTTTTCCAGCTCCAGCAGTTTCTCGTTATGTTTAGTCAGCGTCTCGGCATGCTCCTCAAGTTTTAGCTCCGCGTCTTCCACCCGCCCCCCCAACTCACGGAGATCGGTGCTCAGGGAGTCCATGCAATCTAGGATTTCCTCCTTCGATTGCTTAATCTCCGCCTTTATATTTGAAAGGAACTTCCTCAGTTCGGTCAATATACCTTTTTTGGAGGGCGGGTGCCGCTGGTCAGCCTGGGACTGAGCTGAATCCGAGTCGGAGGGTGAGGCCCGTTCCGGAGACTCACGGCGATTAGTGCCCTTTCCCGCCATGGCTTTCTCGGGCCGCTCGTTCTCCTTCTTGCGCGCGACAGGGGTTTTGCTCATTGCCCTTTTTAGTGAAGGGGAAGTTTAGCAAACTTTATTCCTCGTTTTCTCCCGCTGGCAATTGATGTTTATAGCTTTTTAATGCAAAATACTGAAGCAGGGAGACGGAGCTTCACAGCTAGGCTGCCATTTCTCACGGTGACATCACTTCCTCCCTTGTTTTATTACTTAAAGCGGGTAAAGATCCAGCCCAAGTGGGTTCATAATGACCGATTTTGTTTTTAAACAGCAGCTATACTTACCCGACGATTGAATGAAGTTATTCCTTCTGTCGTGCATGGAGATCAGGTAGCCTTTGTACCTGGTCATTATGCCTCCATGAATCTCATGTGAGCCCTGGTGGCTATTCATGAACATCAGGGGAGGGGGGTTGGAGGCTATAGCAGGCCTAGATATGACGAAGGCTTTTGAAAGCATATCTTGGCAGTATCTATTTTGGGTACTGGAACAATTTGGACTGCAGGGGGCCATTTATTGATTGGGTTTCTGCTCTTTATACACTCCCAAGGGCACAAGCTGCAAATCAATGGTAAATTGACACAGTTTTTCTTTGAAATGGGGGACAAGGCAGAGGTGTCCCCTATCCCCGTTGCTTTTTCTATAGGCTATTGAACCTTTGACCATTAAGATTTGCTGCAGCGACTGCATATGGGGTATACTTATCGGGAATAAGGAAACGCGTATTAACTTTTTCACAGATGATATCCTTTTATATTTGGCACATGCTCCCACATACCTGCCAGAGACATTGGATACAGCCCAGGCCTTTGGAGATATTTCTGGCCTGCGGGTTAATTGTTCTAATTCGGAACTTCTCCCCCTCTCCGGGAGTTTTGGAGACCCACAATTTTCAACAGTGTCCATTCCCTACTACTACTACTACTACTTAACATTTCTAAACGCTACTAGGGTTACGCAGCGCTGTACAATTTAACAAAGAGAGACAGTCCCTGCTCAAAGAGCTTACAATCTAACAGACAAGTGAACGGTCGGTCCGATAGGGGCAGTCAAATTGGGGCAGTCTGGATTCACTGAACGGTAAGGGTTAGGTGCCGAACGCAGCATTGAAGAGGTGGGTTTTAAGCAAAGACTTGAAGATGGGCAGGGAGGGAGCTTGGCGTAAGGGCTCAGGAAGGTTGTTCCAAGCATAGGGTGAGGCGAGGCAGAATGAGCAGAGCCTGGAGTTGGCGGTGGTGGAGAAGGGTACAGAGAGGAGGGATTTGTCCTGTGAACGGAGGTTACAGGCGGGAACATAAGGGGAGACGAGGGTAGAGAGGTAGTGAGGGGCAGCAGACTGAATGCATTTGTAGGTAAGAAGGAGAAGCTTGAATTGAATGCGGTATCTGATCGGAAGCCAGTGAAGTGACCTGAGGAGAGGGGTGATATGAGTATATCGGTTTTGGCGGAATATGAGACGTGCCGCAGAGTTCTGAACAGATTGAAGGGGGGATAGATGGCTAAGTGGAGGCCAGTGAGGAGTAAGTTGCAGTAGTCAAGGCGAGAGGTAATGAGAGCATGGATGAGAGTTTGGGTGGTGTGTTCAGAGAGGAAAGGGCGAATTTTGCTTGATGTTAAAGAGGAAGAAGCAGCAGGTCTTGACAATCTGCTGGATATGCGCAGAGAAGGAGAGGGAGGAAAAGATGACTCCGAGGTTGCGGGCAGATGAGAGTAAAAGGCCCTATGCACTATTTGGGGATCTTTCTTAGCACCAACCCGGCTGTATTTTACAATACTACTACTACTACTTACATTTCTAAAGCGCTACTAGGGTTACTCAGCGCTGTACAATTTAACATAGAAGGACAGTCCCTGCTCAAAGAGCAAAGTGTTGGACCCTCTGGACAAAATTAAATGGCTTTGTGGGTGTTGGAAGGACCTACCGATTTCTTTGATAGGCAGGGTGGAATTAGTGAAAATGATATTACTTCCTAAGCTTTTGTACCCGCTGCAAGCCATCCCCATTTGGATTCTGAGGAGAGATGAGCGCTTACTCTGATCTTTAATTCGTTCTTTTATTTGGCGTCAGAAGGGGGCTCAGATAGGATTTCAGTAGCTTGTTCTGGACAATTTGCTGGGAGGTCTGGGTCTTCCAGACCTTCGATTATATAATGTAGCAGCCCTTATACAATTTATTTTCGAGGGGATTATGGGAACATCGCTTTTCCCCCTGGGTTAGACAATGGAATATCGAACACCATATGCTGCCTTATCTTCAGGCGAGGCATTATTGGTCATCTTTGAAAGCCAAATTTAGTGTTGGTTGGATGTTTGGAGACCTTGACTTCATTCTCCTTCACATGCCTGCTCTCTCTCTCTGGAATAAAGTCTTTCACTTGCTTAACAAGGTAGTTCAATAGGAAGTGGAGTGGGATTATACTACCCTACTTCTAGGAGATCAAATTTTATTGATTACATAACAGCTCACCCAGCCCCAACAACGTTTTCTCTACATGTCCTTATTAATGGTTAGGAAAACCATTTTACAGTTTTGGACCTCTCTTGAAATGGTTCCTTATGATTGCTGGAATGTGAAAAAGAGGGAAGTGAGCTGATATCAATCTCAGCTTTACTCAAAATCACTTAAACTAGATAACAGACAGTATGCTTCAGTATAGACTTGCTGCCTGGAGTTCTTAGATGTCGCGTCCCTCACCTCGGATACACGGTGTCTGCGTGGCCCACTCCCCGGCTCCGACGCACGGGGCGGTGTGCCGCTTGTCCGCGCCGGCGATCGGGGAGGAGGTGTCCAGCCAGGGTGGCGGGCCCAGCACTCCTGCTCCCTCCATCTTCAGGCTCCATGGGTTACTAGTCCGGATTATTAGTGACCGAGGATCACAGTTCACTTCTCAATTTTGGAGGACATTATGCGTTGCCCTTGGAATCACTACCCATTTCTCCTCTGCCTACCATCCCCAAACCAATGGGATGGTAGAAAGAATCAACCAGACCCTCAAAGCCTTCCTCTGAGCCTTCACCAATGATCAGCAGGACAACTGGTCACCACTTCTCCCATGGCGGAATTCGCGTACAATAACAGTCTGCACTCGGCCTCCAAGATGTCACCTTTCTTCGTGGTGTATGGCCGGCACCCACGGCTTCCTCACCGCTTCCATGGACCAGACTGTTCCACACTTGCAGCAGGCCCTTTCAGATATGCAGGGACGTGGAGAACAGTCCAAAGAGCAGTTACAACAGGCAGCTGCCAAGTACAAGCATTTGCGGACCAGCAACGACGCACCGCTCCGGTTTTCCAACCCGGTCAGAAGGTCTGGTTAAACACCAAGTATTTGAGACTCCGGCTGCCTTCACGGAGTGTTGCACCATGATTCATCGGACCCTTCATTGTCCAGTCCCGGATAGGCGCGGTTACTTACCGCCTGCACCTGCCCAAGGACCCTGCGGGTTCATAATGCTTTCCATGTCTCTCTGTTAAAACCCTTCCTGAATTCCAAGTGGCACCCGCAGGAGAAAGGACGGGACGTCCCAGAATCAGAACCCGACCCCGAGTATGAGGTAGGGAGATTGTAGATTCCAAGTGGCAGAGGAGAAGACTGTTCTACCTGTTGTCTTGGAAGCATTTCGGTCTGGAGGACAATTCCATGGGAACCAGCTACCAATGTAAATGCTCCAGAATTGGTTACAAGAATTCCATGCCCATCACCTTTCCAAACCTGGACAAAGAAGGGGGGGGGGCTTCCGGGGGGTGGGATATGCTGTCGCGTCCCTCACCTCGGATACATGGTGTCCGCGTGGCCCGCTCCCCGGCTCCGACTCGCGGGGTGGTGTGCCGCTCGTCCGTGCCATCGGGCGGCCAGTCCGGCGCAGGCGATCGGGGAGGGAGGTGTCAGCCAGGGTGGCGGGCCCAGCACTCCTGCTCCTTCCATCGTTCCTGGGGGCTCCCGACGGCCATCTTGGCAGTCCCAGCAGTGGGGAAGGACTTCCCTTCCGGGCGCGGAGCCCGGAACATAGACACACCTCCATCACCCAGATTGGCCACTCGCAGCTAGACGCCGCCCCCCTGAGTTAGCGGACCAATCCGGGCCTCCCTGCTGGTTGCTGGCTTGTCCGCCTTCGGAGCTCCCTGCCTCCTGCCAGCTGTCAGCTATCTCCTTGATGGGAAGGGCTATATAAGAGCTATGCTTCCTCCTACTCTTTGCTTCAGCTTCTACTCATAGAAGGGGTAAGCTTCCGTGTGTTGTATCCTGACTTCGCTCTCGCCTGACTTGACTTGACCTGATCTGACCTGCTGGTATCCTGACAACTCTCTGCTCGCTGCCTGCCCTGACTTCTGCTGGTTCCTGTCTTCTCGCTGCCTGTAGCTCGGCCCGGCCTCCTGAACTTTCTCCCATTGCAGCCAGTCCGCCAACCCCTGCGGTTTCCGGAAATCCTGTTGGCCGCCCGCACCTGGGGGCTCAACCACTGGGGAACAGCAGTCGCCGCAGATGAAGACTTGGAGTTGGCCGGCTGTCCTTTGGAGGGCTGGTGTCTACCGTCACTTCATCCCTCTAGCTGGACCTAAGGGCTCACAAGATCTCCATACAAGACATTAGACTCTTAAGGCATCAGGGTGTGTGGGGGGGGGGGGGGGGGGGGAGAGGTGGGTTTGTTCTGAGGGAAAGTATGCTTGAGAGTGTGATAAGGTATACCTGGTGTGATTTTTGGTGTTGGTGAAAAGTGGGGGAAAGGATCTTATGCTGTAGTGTTTATAATACAAAAGTCAATGGGGAGATGTACCCTAATTGTTACGCTTTTATGGTACATGTGGTCGCAATTTGTTGGACACATTCATATGACTAAGCTGTTCTGTATGTTATTACGACCATCTTTTTTCTCTGTATTGACACTCAAAAACATAATTAAAAAAAACCCACACTCAAACTTTCTTTAGCTCCTGGGCCTGATGGAGTATCTGGGGAACTTTTCAAACTTTTGCAGGTCCCACTTAATTTATAGTTTATTTGGATTTGATATACCGCCATTAACTAACGAGCAGATCACAACGGTTTACAATTCTACAACCGAAGAAAAGATAGAACTCTGTTGTGAATAGGAAAGGGACAGGCTACTCAAGCATAACACAAGGGGTGGGTATAGGAGAAGGCGAAAAGGGACGGAATATTCAAGTATTATCAAATGCTTGACAAAACAGCCAAGTTTTCAGGGTAGAGAATGGGATTTTCTACCGCATGAGAATGTAACTTTTATTACTCTCATCCCAAAACCAGGTAAAGCTACTACAGAGGCAGACTCATATCACTCTATCTCACTTTTAAATGTTGATATAAAGTTGTTAGCTCATATTAGCTATGAAGCTGGCTACCTATTTTCCCTCAGTCATCAGTTCTGCGCAGGTTGGCTTTATAAAGAATAGACCATCTGTGTTGAATGTAAGGAAGTTTCTGCTGGCTATGTCTCATTTCACTAAGTTTGATATTCCATCTTTGGTGGTAAGCCTTGATGCAGCCAAGATGTTTGACCAGATTCATTGGCAATATTTAAGATAGTAGGTAGATATGGGATTCATGGGTGGTTTCTTAGGGTAATAGAGACTCTGTCACTCCCTGCAGGAACAAATCTTGGTTTATGGGGACCAGACGGCTTCTTTTGCAATAGAACGAGGCACCAGGCAAGGTTGTCCGTTATACCCTTTGCTGTTCGTTCTCTTATAACTCTGGTTGGCTGGGTGGTTCAACTGAGGTTTTTCTCCACTTTGTAACTGTGCTTTAACGTAGTGGTGTCTGTGAGTCCCTAGGTCATTGTATTTTCTATTTTGTTTGATTTTCTGATTTACTTTGATTAAGCTTGAGTGAAATTTTTGTCCTTATTAGAGTACTTAACTGTGAACACGAATGAAGCATGTCAAATGTAAATCAAGATCCCTTTTTTCAGATAAAATGAAGATGCATACCTGTAGCAGGTATTCTCCGAGGACAGCAGGCTAATTGTTCTCACTGATGGGTGACGTCCACGGCAGCCCCGATGATCGGAAAATCTTCCTAGCAACAAAAGTTTGCTAGAGCCTTCGAGCGAGCGCAGCGAGTGCACCGCGCATGCGTGGCCATCCGCTTCCCGCCCATCGCGCGAGAGTCCCGTCAGTTTGATAACAAAGCAAAGAACGTAAAGACAACTCCAAAGGGGAGGCGGGCGGGAATGTGAGAACAATCAGCCTCTTGTCCTTGGAGAAAGCGAATGATACATACCTGTAGCAGGTGTTCTCGAGGACAGCAGACCGATTGTTCTCACGACTGGGTAGACATCCACGGCAGCCCTCTCCAACCGGAAGAAAAGTCTCGCAGGAGGTCCCGCACGCGGGGCATGCCCACCGCGCATGCGCGGCCATCTTCCCGCACATGCACTCCCGCTCAGTTAAATGACAAGCAAAGGAATAAGAAAGACACAACTCCAAAGGGAGGAGGGAGGGATGGTGAGAACAATCAGCCTGCTGTCCTCAGAGAACACCTGCTACAGGTATGTATCATTCGCTTTCTCCAAGGACAAGCAGGCTGCTTGTTCTCACGACTGGGGTATCCCTTGCTCCCAGACTCACTCAAAACAACAAACAGGGTCAATTGGGCCTCGCAACGGCGAGGACATAACAAAAATTGACCTACGAAGAACAACTAACTGGGAGTGCAGCCTGAACAGAATAAAACCGGGTCCAGGAGGGTGGAGTTGGATTCAAATCCCGAACAGATTCTGCAGCACCGACTGCCCAAACTGACTGCCGCATCGGGTATACTGCTGGAGGCAGTAATGTGATGTGAATGTGTGGACTGAAGACCATGTCCCAGCCTTGCAAATCTCTTCAATAGTGGCTGACTTCAAGTTGGCCACTGACGACATCATGGCTCTAACATTATGAGCCGTGACATGACCCTCCAGAGTCAGCCCAGCCTGGGCATAAGTGAAGGAAATGCAATCTGCTAGCCAATTGGAGTGCGTTTTCCGACAGCAACCCCCTTCCTATTGGGGTCGAAAGAAACAAACAATTGGGCGGGCTGTCTGTGGGGCTGTGTCCGCTCCAGGTAGAAGGCCGATGCTCTTTTGCAGTCCAATGTGTGCAACTGACGTTCAGCAGGGGGGTATGAGGTCGAGGAAAGAATGTTGGCAAGACAATTGACTAGTTCAGATGGAACTCCGAAACCACCTTTGACAGGAACTTAGGGTGAGTGCGGAGGAATACTCTGTTATGATGCAATTTTGTATAAGGAGCATGAGCTACCAGGGCTTGAAGCTCACTGACTCTACGAGCTGAAGTAACTGCAACCAGGAAAATGACCTTCCAGGTCAAGTACTTCAGATGGCAGGAATTCAGTGGCTCAAAAAGAGGTTTCATCAGCTGGGTGAGGAAGACGTTGAGATCCCATGACACTGCAGGAGGCTTGACAGGGGGCTTTGACAAAAGCAAACCTCTCATGAATCGAACGACTAAAGGCTGTCCAGAGATGGGCTTACCTTCTACACGATGATGGTAAGCACTAATTGCACTAAGGTGCCTCCTTACTGAGTTGGTTTTGAGACCAGACTCCGATAAGTGCAGAAGGTATTCAAGCAGGGTCTGTGCAGGACAAGAGCGAGGTTCTAAGACCTTGCTGTCACACCAGACAACAAACCTCCTCCACTTAAAAAGTAACTCTTCTTGGTGGAATCCTTCCTGGAAGCAAGCAAGATGCGGGAGACACCCTCGGACAGACCCAAGGTAGCAAAATCTACGCCTTCAACATCCAGGCTGTGAGAGCCAGAGACTGAAGGTTGGGGTGTAGAAGCGCTCCCTCGTTCTGCGAGATGAGGGTTGGAAAACACTCCAATCTCCACGGTTCTTCTGAAGACAACTCCAAAAGAAGAGGGAACCAGATCTGACGGGGCCAAAAGGGCACGATCAGAATCATGGTGCCGCGGTCTTGCTTGAGTTTCAGTAAGGTCTTCCCCACCAAAGGTATGGGAGGATACGCATACAGGAGGCCCGCCCCCCCAGTGTAGGAAAAAGGCATCTGACGCAAGTTTGCCTTGAGCCTGCAGTCTGGAACAGAATTGAGGCAGCTTTTGGTTGGTCTGTGAGGCGAAAAGGTCCACCGAGGGGGTGCCCCACTCTTGGAAGATCTTGCGTACCACCTTGGAATGGAGGGACCACTCGTGCGGTTCCATGAGTCTGCTCAGCCTGTCGGCCAGACTGTTGTTTACACCTGCCAGGTACATGGCTTGGAGAAGCATGCCGTGCTGGCATGCCCAGCGCCACATCCCGAAGGCTTCCTGACACAGGGGGCGAGATCCGGTGCCCCCCTGCTTGTTGTAGTACATTGCAACCTGATTGTCTGTCTGGATTTGGATAATTTGAAAGGACAGCCGATCTCTGAAAGCCTTCAGCGCGTTCCAGACCGCTCGGAGCTCCAGGAGATTGATCTGAAGACCTGTTTCCTGGAGGGACCACACCCAAGGGATGCATCCGTCGTCAGCACTTTTAGCGGCTGAGGAATTTGAAACGGGCGTCCCAAGGTCAAATTGGGCCGAATCGTCCACCAGCGCAGTGAATTGCGACAGCTGGTGGGCAGGCGGATGGCATCTTCTAGATACCCGGTGGCCTGGCACCACTGGGAAGCTAGAGTCCATTGAGCTGATCTCATGTGAAGACGAGCCATGGGAGTCACATGGACTGTAGAAGCCATATGGCCCAGAAGTCTCAACATCTGCCGAGCTGTGATCTGCTGGGACGTTCTGGTTCGGGAGGCGAGAGACAGAAGGTTCTGTGCCCTTGCCTTGGGGAGATAGGCATGAGCCGTCTGTGAATTCAGCAGAGCTCCTATAAATTCGAGAGATTGGACTGGCTGGAGATGGGACTTTGGGTAATTTATTACAAACCCCAGTAGCTCCAGAAGTTGAATAGTGCACTGCATGGACCGAAGAGCTCCTGCCTCCGAGGTGCTCTTCAACAGCCAATCGTCGAGATACGGGAACACATGCACCCTCAGTTTGCGAAGGTACGCCACAACCACCACCAGGCACTTCGTGAATACCCGTGGTGCAGAGGCGAGCCCAAAGGGCAGCACACAATACTGGAAGTGCCGTGTTCCCAGACGGAATCGTAGATACTGTCTGTGAGCTGGCAGTATCGGGATGTGAGTATAAGCATCCTTTAAATCCAGGGAGCATAGCCAGTTATTTTTCTGAATCATGGGAAGAAGGGTGCCCAGGGAAAGCATCTGGAACTTTTCTCGGACCAGATATTTGTTCAGAGCCCTTAGGTTTAGGATGGGACGCATCCCCCCTGTTTTCTTTTCCACAAGTAAGTACCTGGAATAGAATCCCTGCCCCTCCTGCCCGGGTTGCATGGGCTCAACCGCATTGGCACTGAGAAGGGCGGAGAGTTCCTCTGCAAGTACCTGCCTGTGGGGGAGCTGAAGGACTGAGCTCCCGGTGGGCAATTTGGCAGAATGGAGATCAAATTCAGGGTGTACCCGCACCGCACTATTTGGAGAACCCACTGGTCGGAGGTTATGAGAGGCCACCTTTGGTGAAAAACTTTCAGACTGCCCCCGACCGGCAGGCCGTCCGGCACGGCACGTTTATGGCAGCTATGCTCCCATGGATCCAGTCAAAAGCCCGTCCCCTGCTTTTGCTGAGGTGCCGCAGGGGTCTGCTTGGTCGCACGCTGTTGACGGGAACGAGCGCGCTGGGGCTGGCCCTGTGCCTGAGAAGGCCTTCGGGCCGGCTGGTTGTACCTACGCTTGCTGTAGGCATAGGGTGCAGACCGCCGGGCCTGGGAAAAACGTTCACCTGTGGAGGTGGATGCTGAAGGCGCCCGGTGGAAGAGATTGTCGAGAGTGGTTTCCCGCTGGTGGAGCTGCTCAGCCAACTGCTCGACCTTTTCACCGAAAATATTATCCCCCCGGCAAGGGACATCCGCCAGCCATTGCTGGGTCCACTTGTCCAGGTCAGAGGCACGCAGCCATGAGAGCCTGCGCATCACTATACCCTGGGCAGCGGCTCTGGATGCAACTTCACAAGTGTCATAAATACCCCTGGACAGGAATTTGCGACACGCCTCAGCTGCCTGACCACCTCCTGAAAAGGCCTGGCCTGCTCCGGCGGGAGCTTGTCGACCAGGTCCGCCAGTCGCCGCACATTGTTCCGCATGTGGATGCTCGTGTAGAGCTGGTATGATTGGATCTTGGTCACGAGCATGGAAGAATGGTAGGCCTTCCTCCCAAACAAGTCCAGAGTGCGAGACTCCCGCCCTGGGGCGCTGAGGCGGTATCCCTCGAACTCTTGGCCCGCTTGAGAACAGAGTCCACGACCGCTGAGTCATGAGGCAACTGAGGCCGCATCAACTCCGGATCAGTATGGACCCTATACTGGGACTCCGCTTTCTTGGGGATGGTGGGATTAGATAGGGGCTTCAACCAGTTCCGAAGCAGTGTCTCCTTCAGGACATTGTGCAATGGCACCGTGGAAGACTCTCTAGGTGGTGATGGATAATCGAGGACCTCGAGCATCTCAGCCCTCGGCTCATCCACAGTGACCACTGGAAAGGGAATGCTCACCGACATGTCCCGGACAAAAGAGGCAAAGGAGAGGCTCTCTGGAGGCAAGATCTTCCTTTCCGGTGAAGGCATAGGGTCTAAGGGAAGGCCACCAGACTCCTCGGAGAAATATCTGGGGTCCTCCTCTCATGAGGCCTCCTCCTCGGTGTCGGACATGAGCCCTCTGACTTCAGTCCGCAACCGGGCCCGTCTCGACTCCGAGGAACCACGTCCTCGATGGTGGTGCGAGAGGTGAACTCCCGCGCCGGCGGGGACAAAGCTCCCTCCATCGACGTCGATGGGGATTCCACCTTAGTGGTTGTCGAGACTGGTGCCACAAGCGGTACCGGTGTCGAGGGCCGCCTCACAGGGCCAGAGCCAGCCGGCGCTTCCATCAATGGCGCCGGGGCGCAAGCAGCCCCGGTGCCGGTAGACTGGCGCAGCAGCCCCTCCAGGATCCCTGGGAGGATGGCTCTGAGGCACTCGTCCAGGGCCGCTGTCAGGAGAGGCTGGGGGGCCGGTGTAGGCGTCAGTGCTCGAATCTGCCCGGGTCCGGAGACGGTAGCGGAGTACCGACGACCTGCGCATCGACACCTCTTCAATGGAGGGGGAGCGCTCTTCCCAGCATCGGCGCTTTTCGGGGGCCGAGTCTCTCGATGCCCCGAGCTCCCAGTGCCGTGCGCCGGGGGCGACCGATGACGGTGCTTCTTGGCAAGCTTCTTCTGATGTCCATCATCGGCGCTCTGCGGCACGGATGAGGAGGACGGGAGTCCCCACACCTCCTTGGGGTCAGGTCCAACAGGGTTCGGTCCCGATGGCTCTGGACGGCGGGACCTGCCAAGGTGGGTGGGGTCCCACTTGGCTGCTCCCCGCTCCCATCGCTGGCAGGTCGTCAGACCAAAGGAACCTGTATTCCTGGGGTCGATACCATGCTCGGCGCCGAAGTCATCGACACGGTACCGATGCCGAAGTTCCTGCCGTCGGCACCGATGCTGTCGACGTCGAAGGGCCGGCGCAAGTTCCAAAAAGACGGTCCCAAAGAACTTCCCTGCCACCTGTGTCCGCTTTTTCAAGCCGAGACACAAGGTGCACGCCTTGGAATTATGCTCCGGCCCGAGGCACTGGAGGCACTAAGCATGAGTATCGGACTACGAGATCTGCGGCTGCACCAACCACACTTTTTAAATCTGCTCGGGACCTTCGAGACATCGACGGAAAAAAGGGCCACAAAAAAGGGAAACTCGGACGCGCGGCCATAAGGCCACGACTACAGCGAAAGAAAAAAGGGGAAAAACAAACTCGACGGGAAAGGAGACTTCTCTACAAAGTTTTTTTTTTTCACGAGGGAAAAAGAACGCGAACGCGCGTACACTGAAAGAAAATCGCGGACAAGGCCGCGAAACAGTTTTCCAGGGCTGACAAGGAGAGGGACAAAACTCCGTATCTCTCCAGCATGGAAAAACAGAAAACTGAGCGAAGCGGTCACGCATGGGCGGTAAGAAGGCCGCGCATGTGCGGTGGGCGTGCCCCACGTGCGGGACCTCCCGCAAGACTTTTCTTCTGGTTGGAGGGGACTGCCGTGGACGTCTACTCAGTCGTGAGAACAAGCAGCATGCTTGTCCTCGGAGAATACCTGCTACAAGTATGTATCTTCATTTTCTCCGAGGACAAGCAGGCTGCTTGTTCTCACTGATGGGGTATCCCTAGCTCCCAGGCTCACTCAAAACAACAAAGAAAGGTCAATTGGGCCTCGCAACGGCGAGGACATAACAAGGATTGACCTACGAAGAAAACATCTAACTGAGAGTGCAGCCAGGAACAGAATAAAAATAGGCCTAGGGGGAGGAGTTGGATTCTAAACCCCAAACAGATTCTGCAGCACCGACTGCCCAAACCAACTGTCACGTCGGGTATCCTGCTGAAGGCAGTAGTGAGATGTGAATGTGTGGACTGAAGACCACGTCACAGCCTTGCAAATCTCTTTTATAGTGGCAGACTTCAAGTGGGCCACTGACGCTGCCATGGCTCTAACACTATGAGCTGTGACATGACCCTCAAGAGTCAGCCCAGCTTGGGCGTAAGTGAAGGAAATGCAATCTGCTAGCCAATTTGAAATGTTGCGTTTCCCGACAGCAACTCCCCTTCTGTTGGGGTCGAAAGAAACAAACATTTGGGCGGACTGTCTGAAGGGGCTTGTCCGCTCCACATAGAAGGCCAATGCTCTCTTGCAGTCCAATGTATGCAACTGACGTTCAGCAGGGGGGTATGAGGACGGGGAAAAAATGTTGGCAAGACAATTGAATGGTTCAATGGAACTCCGACACCACCTTCGGCAGGAACTTGGTGAGTGTGGAGGACTACTCTGTTATGATGAAATTTAGTAGGGAGCATGGGTTACCAAGGCTTGAAGCTCACAGACCCTACGAGCTGAAGTAACTGCCACCAAGAAAATGACCTTCCAGGTCAAGTACTTCAGATGGCAGGAATCAATGGCTCAAAAGGAGGTTTCATCAGCTGGGTGAAGAACGACGTTGAGATCCCATGACACTGGTGGAGGTTTGACAGGGGGCTTGACAAAAGCAAACCTCTCATGAAGCGAACAACTAAAGGCTGTCCGAGATAGGCTTATCCTCTACACGTGATGATAACCACTAATTGCGCTAAGGTGAACTCTTACGGAATTGGTCTTGAGACCACTCTGATAAATGTAGAAGGTATTCAAGCAGGGTCTGTGTAGGACAAGAGCGAGGATCTAGGGCCTTGCTGTCACACCAGATGGCAAACCTCCTCCATTTGAAAGAGTAACTCTTCTTAGCGGAATCTTTTCTGGAAGCAAGCAAGACTCGGGAGACACCCTCAGAAAGACCCAAGGAGGCGAAGTCTACGCCCTCAACATCCAGGGTGTGAGAGCCAGAGACTAGAAGCTGGGATGCAGAAGCGCCCCCTCGTTTGAGTAATGAAGGTTGGAAAACACTCCAATCTCCACGGTTCTTCGGAGGACAACTCCAGAAGAAGAGGGAACCAAATCTGATGGGGCCAGAAGGGAGCAATCAGAATCATGGTTCTTCGGTCTTGCTTGAGTTTCATCAACTCTTCCCCACCAGAGGTATGGGAGAATATGCATACAGAAGGCCTGTCCCCCAATGCAGGAGAAAGGCATCTGACGCTAGTCTGTCGTGGGCCTGAAGTCTGGACAGAACTGAGGGACCTTGTGATTGATCTGAGCGGCAAAAAGATCCACTGAGGGGGTGCCCCAAGCTCGGAAGATCTTGTGTACCACCCCCAAGTTGAGCTACCACGTGAGGTTGCATTATCCTGCTCAATCTGTCAGCCAGACTTTTGTTTATGCCTGCAAGATACGTGGCTTGGAGAAGCATGCCATGATGGCGAGCCCAAAGCCACGTCTGGACAGCTTTCTGACACAGGGGGCGAGATCCGGTGCCCCACTGCTTGTTGACGTACTACATGGCAACCTGATTGTCTGTCTGAATTTGAATAATTGATTGGACATAGCCGATCTCTGAAAGCCTTTAGAGCGTTCCAGTTCACTCGCAACTCAGGAGATTGATCTGAAGACCTGATTCCTGGAGGGACCAAGCTCCTTGAGTGTGAAGCCCGTCCACATGGGCTCCCCACCCCAGGAGAGATGCATCCATCATCAGCACTTTTGCATCTCAGGAATTTGGAAGGGACGTCCAAAAGTCAAATTGGATCGAATTGTCCACCACTGAAGGGAATGGCAAGTCGGTGGGTAGCTGGATTGCATCCTCTAGATCCCCTATGGCCTGAAACCACTGGAAGCTAGGCTCCATTGAGCTGATCGCATGTGAAAACGGGCCACGGGAGTCACATGAACTGTTGAGGCCATGGCCTAGCAGTCTCAACATCTGCGAGCTGTGATCTGCTGAGACGCTCTGGCCAAGGAAAAAAGAGCTAGAAGGTTGTCCGCCCTTGCCTCTGGAAGATAGGCATGAGCGGTCTGTGAATCCAGCAGCGCTCCTATGAATTCTAGTTTCTGAACTGGAAGAAGATGGGACTTGGGTAATTATTACAAACCCCAATAGCTCCAGGAGTTGAATAGTCATCTGCATGGACTGTAGAGCTCCTGCCTCCGAAGTGTTCTTCACCAGCCAATCAACTAGATAAGGGAACACATGCACTCCCAGTCTGCGTACGACGCTGCAACTACTGCCAGGCATTTGGTAAACACCCTGGGCGCAGATGCCAGACCAAAGGGCAGCACACAATACTGAAAGTGCGCATTCCCAGACGGAATCGAAGATATGCCTGTGAGCTGGCAGTATCGGATGTGTGTATAAGCATCCTTTAAGTCCAGAGAGCCACAGCCAGTCGTTTTTCTGAATCATGGGAAGAAGGGTGCCCAGGGAAAGCATCCTGAACTTCTCTTGGACCAGGTATTTGTTCAGGCCCCTTAGGTCTAGGATGGGATGTCCCCCCTGTTTTCTTTTGCACAAGAAAGCACCTGGAATAGAATCCCAGCCCTTCTTGCCCTGGTGGAACGGGCTCAACCACACTGGCACTGAGAAGGGCGGAGAGTTCCTCTGCAAGTACCTGCCTGCTGGAAGCTGAAGGATTAACCCTAAACGCATGACGTTAAAATATACATATTAACGTCATGGGGGCCTTTTAGGCCCCCATGCACATAATGTAGAAAACACACTTAAATAACTTTCACAAGTTTATTTC